>NW_022145600.1:2375383-2405383 GCF_000002235.5 Strongylocentrotus purpuratus
AAAGGGAATTAGGAACAACGATTGGGTTATATATCATATTTCAATAACTTCCCCGAGGCTCATTTTTTTCTCTTGGGGTCATCTGACATTTCATGAACGGCAGGCAAATGGTTACTTGCATAAAGCACATTCTAATATAGGATCTCTTTTATTTCTGACATTAAGTACGTACTCAAAACATCCCCAGTAAAGTTAATGCTCACTGATACTACTTTGTAGGATTTATGGAGGTTATAATGCAGTCTGTTTATGGCAATAGAAACACTACGCAATAATTTAAAAAAGTCACATGAGGCTCAATGATAGCATGGACCAACCCCCCCCCCCCCTTTTAAAAATATTAGTGAAACGTATTTTAGAGATATGGGTGTCATTCTTTTTTTTAGGGGGGCATATATATATATGTACTTTACTAAAAATGTTGGTCTGTTGGTCAAAAAGGGAGCATAGGAATTTTAATTCTTAGTTTCTTTTATGTGTGCATTGTCACGAATAGAAGTGATAAGGATAGTTTATATATCAGATAATGACTCTGCTTTTAGATTATTCTGTACTAAAGACTGCTTGCCTAGCAGCGTATATAAGGTAATTGATTCTCTCTATCATTAATATTCGCTCATTCTGCTCAGCTTGTAAAATATCTGAAGCCGGCTCTGTCGTCAGCGATGAATTACTTCTACCGGAAGGGACAAAACCGGAGACATCGCATCAGGACATCATGATCCATACTTCGTCATACGTCTGTGTTTTTTTATCAAAATTGGGGGGGGGGGTGTGGCTGGGGAGGTGAAAGGCCAAATAAAAGTGATCCGATCGATGAGTCGGATGATGAAGCAGATGTTTTCTTGCTCGATCTCCTATACGTGTTGTTATTTCTGGCGGCGTAACTATGTCTGCAGCGGTACCTCAGGGGATGGGGTTGAACGCGCTGAAGGCTGGAAGCCCCTGCGGCTGGAGGTTACGTAGTACATTAAAGATAAACTTGAGTTCTGGTAAAAAAGAAAATTAATTCTCACAGAATCTAACGAAACTTACACTGAATGTTCAAGATTACAAATAAATGTCATGTGCCAAACAATTTTGGAAGAAAATGTTTACTGGCTGAGTAATGAGCATAGAAAGATAAGGAAATCAGGGTAGTACTAGCCCCGACACCATGTGTGTTGTCCCATATACATTTTTCTGTGTAAAGTGATTGTTACTTTACCAAGACTCTGCCAAATTTATGATGATTTTGATGACTCCAGAACCTTGCATTACACACCATTACTTACATGCTATATGATCAACTTTTCTGATCCATTCCACACCTTTTCTTTCACAATGCAATCGCATTACCAGAACTCAAGTTTATCTTTAAGTGCAGTTAGTGAAGCACCAAGCATGGTCTGATGTGCAGTTTATAACAAAAAAATAAGATAAGGTTTACAATTGCAACCTTAACTCTATCATTTAAATTTTTGGGGAGGGGTCTTTTTTTTTAACTTTTCTTTTCTAAATTTAGATAGAGAGATCGAGTTCGGGAAAGGGTAGATGTTTAAACCTCATCGAACTTTATATTATCACAAGTTCCGAAGTTCGAATCCCTGCCATACATAGCACTAATATCAATTCCTACACTCAATCTTGATTTTTAAAAAAGTACCGGAATGAGGAAGTACCCTTGATTGCCCCATCGCCTTATCAGGATATCGAGATTGATGCCAGAGTATACATAGTTCACTCAAGCAAAGACACAACGTTCTCATGCTGTTCGTAAAACGCCCTGATCAGGACGTTAAGAAGTCTAGTGAACGTTTATTTTAACGTCCCAAAACTTGTGTGCTTCCTTGGTAAGCGCCATTAACTTTAAGTAACTGTATTTGTGACGCAACATATATTACAGCACCAAATAGATTAATTACCTGTCAACTATTAAGGATCGTCGTAAGGTTCGTCATGAAAAACGTCTCTATAAATTTTTCAAGGACGTTTCTTCGACTGTTGCTATTCGTATCGCTCTGTTTTTTACCTCCGACATAAATCATTGGGAATGATGTCGCTCTTTGAGGTATTACAAGTATCGTCGGCGTAGCCCAGTGGTGGATCTAGGGGGGCCCGGGCCCCCTCCCCTAGCCCCAAAACAGGCAAATTTAACCATTTTGTTTTAATAAGAAAGAAGACAGGCCCCTCCTCCGTGCGCCAGGGGGGGTGTTGATTCGGCGATAAATATTTTCTCACGAATTAGGAAGGAAAAACAAATAAGTGCTCCTTCCCCACCCGCTTTTCACCGGCTGGCTGACTCGCCGCTAAACATTTTCTCACTAATTGAGCCCCCTATCCGCCCTTGGCGTATCCAGCAAAGCTTTGAGCTTGGATGCACCTCTAAAGATCTCGAATTATTAGAGTAGCGTGTCTGTAAAGGAGTCATTCACCGAAATGAGAAATATGCTAACAATATGCTAACAAATTGAAACCTACAAAATTACCACACAAATCCGTGTACTGAAATGTTATGTATGGTCCGTTTTCCTGTATGTCTGCAAAAGCTGTACGTGTAATAAATCATTGGACAGTAGAACTCAAGCAGCAGATATGTGGATCTTAAGAAGAATGCTTAGGACACCTTGGACTGACAGAATATCAAACGATTGAGGTGCTCAATAATGCATGTGCTGAAAGATCTCTTTTTGACATCATAAGGATTAGACAACTTCAATTTGTTGGGCATATTAATATGAGAAGAGAAGAAAATATGTTATTTCTTTTTTACTAACAAGATTAAAAGCTATTAGCTCCATATGGAAGCCGGGAAAGACATGTGTGGACGAATCTATAAAATATCTTTCGGGAGCGCCAGGAGGGTCAAATCTGACTGACATGAGCGCTATACAAGAACCCACTATTATTATTATTATTATCCCTGTAATGTTGTAGGATTTCGCTGTTTTTTTCTTGATATCGATCTCAAATAATAGTTAAATTAAGAAGTAAGCCTTACCATGTGTTCGTTCATACCCGAACAATCGTTCTAAAAACACGAATTTTCAGGAGACATATTGCAATGAAAAATACCCATAATGAATGTTAATCACTTCACATTACCTGCAACATTAGTCAGCAAGCAGAGGTTATATTCTTTTTATTCTCTGACTACTGTGTAATCATGGGCAGCCAGTGTGAAAAAACAAGGCCTGCGAAGAAGAAAGAGATTAAAAAAATAATCTTCTCATTAAAAGTAAATCGCGAATTAATTTACAAACGTGTAAGCGAAACATCATGCCATACACACATGACAGAGAGGAAATACAATATGCACCAGCTGTTAAATGAGGCAATATTTATTTGCTACCGGATGCACATCTTGGCACCAACATTACAGTGTTTAATTGACTTTCACAGAATCACACTATTTTAATAAACTGGCATTATTTACTTAACAACAACATCTATCTAATCGGGGGGAATTTAAGCCTGATGATTTTATCGGTTGAGGGGAAAATCTCCCCATCACTTCGCCTTCATAATCTGTTGTCGCCATTTGTGCACAGATTGGCTTTTGAATAGCATAAAACAAGCAACTATGCACGGCAAGTCGGATTACCGAATATCAAAAACACGCCGAATCAAAAGGGTTTCCATTGCATTTATATTCCATTATGGAGCGTATCAAAATAGTTCGTTACAGTCCCTACCTTAGATCGCAATTTAATTGGAATTATATACCTCTCTTTAGAAATCTAGCCATCTGATCGGTCGAAATTGGAGTCGTTATTTTATACATTCCCGTAAAGAAACGTACAATGCCAGTACCGGTAATACATGAAGTTCATGAGTGAGATTCCCGCAAGATTCCCGCTAACGGGAATATAGTTGGTTTACGTGTTTAAAACTGGGTTTGTATGAGCGCGGATACCATACAGTGCTTTTTGTCTGCGATTCCCAAATGATTGTAACGTTCAGTCATCTTTCCAGCGAAGATTCACAGACAGTGTCTTACATTTTCCGCGATGTTTTAACTAATCTTTACTCAAGAAAAGGATAAGGAAAAAATTGTTGGTAGATTATTGTGTCAATTCGGAATATAAAAGACATATCGACTGCTTTATTATTCGAGGCCTGGCTGTTGGCTCTCGGGGACGTTGCATCCTCCCATGACCACGAGCAGCCCAGGGTGAGCGGTGCGCCGAGGTCCCTTGAGCCTATATAACAGCCAGGCCTCTCATAGCAGTCGATATATCTATACTATTCCTAAACTTAATCTAGGAATATCTTATATGATTATTGAAACTTTTCTCACATGCTCCCTATGCTCTTTAGCCGGTATAGTAGCCTTGTTTCACGAGACTGCACACTCTACAACAAAGCACAGAAAGTATGTAGGTAGGTTTTTCCATTTATAGTACTATGTTCCATTTGCAGGCCACAAAAATGAAAAAGTTAAATTCCAACTGCATTTGAAAGATAATACTAATTTAGAACTTCCCTAAAAAAGGTGGGGCTTGAAAATGTCCTCAAGGGGGAAAATAACGACTATTAGTGTCAAATCGACTTTAGGGCTATAGAGCCCAAAAGTAATAGTCTTGATTTTCAGACAATTGGACCGAATGGTCATACGTTTTATGCTACGCAAAGATTCAATCACTTTAATCTTGGCCATCACAAGAAGTGGGTTATTGATGTAGACAAATGCTCATGTACCCTTTACAACTCTTTTCATGTATGTTATTACCAAAGAAGAAAAACCAGTCAGTCACTCAATAGTGTCTGGCAGTGAAGTCTAGCAAGTAAATGGGTTTCCTTGCATAATTTGAATATGAGGACACTGCTAACGTTTAAATTTCACAGATAGGACATACATGACATATTCATAATTCCTGCAAAGTTCTACAGAATTTGAGGTTGGCTGCAAAAGGGACATAGTACCTTTAATACGGGAAAAAGGAGGACAGATGTCAACTATGGAGTTTATGAATTTGGCCCAATAAAATAAAAATTCTCAGAATGTCAATTGCAAGTAAAGTATAAATCAACCATGCATATTTATTAACACGAGCGCATTTCGTAGACCCCCCCCCCCCCCTCCCGCCCCCAACTTGTCGACATTAGCGAATATTCTTTGTTTTTAGCGATAGTGGAAAGCTGACATTGTGCCGACAAAGATATTGTAAACCCAGTCGTCTTCCTTTCCCCCTTTTGTGGTGCCTATTTTTGTTCAACAAGGAGAGAGGGAGAATAGGACGGATGGAAACACGTGATAACTTTGACTAGATGAGAAAATTCGAAAGATACATGACGTACCACCGAAAAGCAGCTGACAAAAATACTCCACTCCATGCAAGCTGTAGAGGTTTCGCCTCTCTGCGTTCAGATTTCAAGAGTATGACATAACATTGTCCCACGTAAAAAGAGCTTGGAAAAACACTTTCCAAAATAGTGAAAAACCGCGAAGTGATAGTTTTCAATCTCGATATTTGCAAACATTGACCATAGTGATTGAAACGCGATAAAAAGAGGTTGATGGGGAGAGAGAGAGAGAGAGAGAGAGAGAGGGAGAGCGCGGATGATAAGAAGACCGATTAGAGAAATAGCACTTCAATTTGGAAGATGCTCGTGGGATTGGTGGGGTAAAGGTTTACAGATATGGAAACACTAGTATTCTAAGGGAGCGATATGGGAAGATGTCCCACGAGGACTTTGGTCTAGAACAGCAATTAGGAAATTAAAATATTTGCGAAACTGTCATGACGTGAATACGAAGAGAATGGTTTAAAGGCTTTGATAGCCATTAATATGTCTTTGATCAAGTATGTTCGAATCAAATACATTTAAACAAATCCGTGGTATCTTCCTTTTTTTTCTCTCTCTCTCTCTCTCCCTCTCTCTCCCTCTTTCTCTCTCTCTCTCTCTCTCTCTCTCGCTTTCATTTATCCAGGTGCAGATGCGTCAGACGTTGCGTTACCCGGACGGAAGTGATTATAAATTATTTAATTGGACTTCATTCCCATTAGTAGATATTATCAGTCATAATCAAGTACCTTTTAAAGGATTTTGGTTGTCACTTACGGTAGACCACGGTTATGGAAATGCAGTAAAAATGATTTTATTTTTATTTAATTAGTCTTTGACATTTGAAATAAGTCGATGCGGAGCTGGTTCTTGTTCTGTTAACCTAACAAATTATTTTATTTATACCTTCAACAGTTCATAGCTATCTGTGTCATCCTACTTTCTTAGTCCGCATATTCTCATATTAATGTTGGTGGGTGCAGGGTACCCAACGTGATAACCTTTGCTTTCTACATGTTTGTTGCATAAAATTAAAAAAATCGGGCCGGGCTTTTAGACTCGACAGGCCTCCATCTTGTGTGCAGTTAACCAATGTCAGAGATGCTGAGGAGGAGGGGAGTGTCACGTGTTGTTTTGCTTGTTCCCTCCGATATACTAATCCTTCATATGCTATACTGCCTTTGGTTTTCGGCAATATCTCTCTTTCCGTCGATGAAACACTTGACGTCCAAGATTTGATGATGCAACAGGTGAACAAGTAGACCCATAGACATTTCATGTAAATTTTACTTTTACTTATCCATTTGAACATATTTCAAATGTTAATCAGCTTTTATACAATACAGATCGTCCTGCTGTTCAGCGAGAATTATGAGAAAAGATGAGACAGGGATGTTTGTATTTGGAATACGTCATAGCAACGCGTCAAAGATGAAAGAAATATGCAAACGTGTAAAATGCGTATATTGAAAGAGAGGGTAAATGGAGTCGTTTAATCCATACAAACAAAAAGCGTTCAACACATCGGCGTCGCCTAATTTGTCACTCTGATGGAGACATTGTGTGAGCAAGAGCACTCAGTGACAAATCTAACACTTATCCTCCTCGCATCGAGAAGTCATGTGACCGTTTAACCCCTCCGTGTCTTCAGAATATTAAATACAAATACTTACCTGGAGTGACCATTTCCTCTTTTCACCATTAGTGGATGTGTGTTGACGCCATTTTCAGCTGTTAAAGTATATACATACAAGCTGAAAAATAACTTGTTGCATTTACGAGGAAAGACTTTAGAAGATTTGTATTAACGAGCTGTTTATAATCACGGGACAAATAAACATGACGTCCCATGTCTCTATGTTTTAAAGTCATCATACATTCCGACTGCGTTTTCCCAAGAAAAGTTGTCAATTGGACTCAACTTTTTGTTTGGGGTTAAACTCGTGCTAAAATTGCGCTTAAGCAGCAACAGAATGGCTTTCAAAATAGAGTTCTAATTACAATGAATGCAATCCAGTCTACACGAACCGTTTCTATTGTTTGCAAATAACAAAACGCTTTCTTTTGAAGCTGTCAATTTAGTGGCAGCTGCTTTTTCAAATCATTGGAGGTAGAAGTTGTAAACAACATTTCCAGCTCTTCCATGTCTTTGATCAAGCGGATTCAAGACATCAAGACTCTTAGGGCCACCGAGTAAAGGCCGAGGGTGCGGAAGGGGATACCGTCATCTTCTTTTCACGTCGATTTCTCCTCCCTTATATATCTCGTTTTAAATTCCCTTTTTAGACATTCGACTGGATGGCGAGCCCCTTCGTGCCGGCTTACTTCGAATCATGGGATCATCGCGTCCGGTCGGGTCGGGTCGGGTGGTCGCGAGTTACACGACCTTTCGGAATACGAAAGTGGAAGATCACGCGACCTTTCGTAGATTTTCACTAGGGTTTTCACAAAGTCTCGGTTACAATGAAGACCACTTGTAGATGGGAGGGTTTATTTCACAAACATTACCCCCCCCCCGATAGTTTGAGAATAAAGGGGCATGTTTTCACAAAAGGTCAGGTCAACGCGACCAGCCGACCCGACGCGATGACCCGATGATCCGAAGTAAGCCTTCGTGCCCGCCTCGTAGCTACAAATCTGGACAGATCATTTAGAAGTGGCATGCTTACAATTCGAAAATATCAATTTTTAAAAATCCAAAAGTTATTTTGGTAAATGATTCATTAGATTTCCTTCAATAACCATTGATTAAGTGAGTCCCATAAAAAGAACCATGAAGTATGTTTGAAAGAATGGTATCATCTTTTCAACCAGATCACAAGCAATATTTTGAAATAACCAGACAAGTAATTCTAGAATAAGATAATTTGGATTGTGAGATTTCCATAGAAGTGTAAATCAATTCTTATATACTCATTATGGTTAAATAAAATAAACTGGATCGATTAACGTTTAGATAATATGCATTGATATCGCACATCGTGACGTTGAACAGAAAAAGAATTACACGATAAATCTTCTAGCTACTTTTTCTATCCTGGAGCAAATATTTGTTCGTGCGAAATTGCCAAGTAGCTTGCAGCATTCGGTATGTATCTTGGCCGCTGTTAATATTATCTAATAAAATTAGTAAACACTTGTCAGGGATGCGGACCAGCTGCTGCAAGGAATCACAATCACTGTTGAGATCGTAGACAAGGTCAGGGATGTTTTAAAAATATTATATGCCTATAGGGACGATGTTCCTTCTATTGTTTGATTGTTCAACATCATTGAGAATTTTTAATAAATAATAGACGGTACCGCATCCAAGGAGCCATCAGGGCTTATTGATGCTGTGAAGAGAGGCTTTAATGCATTATGTTGTATTGATGAAGATGGAATATTAATGCACTGTACCTGGGCAATGGGCCTTTGCCCAGGTAATAATGCATGATTATCTCATTTTAAGTACCCTTAATTACCTCCATTGTTATCATGTTTAGAGTCAATAATAGTGACCTACTACATCACTTGGCGTCCAAGACAGCTTTATTTAATTTACGATATCCTCATCTATCAATTTTTATCCCTTGAGCGAGCTGGCATCTGCAATTTTTATGAGCTATAGTCAGCTGATGGATATAGGCTGCTGAGTGACGTAAATTAAATGCTGAAATTGGGGCAATAAATTGACTTACGCTAGCTTTACCACGACCTTTACACGTGGCCCGCGGTGAAATATGCTTCAAATGAGGAAATGCCGAAATGGCATGGACCCGAACAATGCAAGAACTGGGGCATTATCGTGCATCATTAATTGTTGAAGGGATCGTTCTGTAGGCAGTGCGATCCCATGTGCTGTTGATGTTGTTGTTGTTGCTGCTGTTGTCTTTGTTCTTGTTATTGCTGCTGGTGTTGTTGCTTTGGCTTGAGCGGCGGGCGCCATTTGGAGACAAAGTCATTAACATTAACATCATCAACAACAACAGTGCTATACAGCACGGCTTAGCGCAGGAGTGGCAACTTTGACTTGGTTATGAAACACGAACTTGGTAGAAATATATGGAAATATCTGGATTGATTAACACCAGTGATCGAATAATTTTTCAAACCGTGTACTTAAAAACTTTCTGAGATAGAGCTAGGAATATCGTGCCTTTAAGAACAGAATACTATGTCTTTTCAGTGCCCCTCCCCTCCCTTCCCTTCTCTCCCCCCCCCAAAAAAATGAAATGAAATTAAGCTAGTAATTTTGACCTCGTGTAATCCACTTAAAAGGTAAGTTTTTCGGTAAAAGTGATTTACATCGCGTTTTTGTCAGTTTTTCATTTTGTTGGTCGAAATAAAGCATCTATAGAGCATAATTAATGATGTAGAATAATTGAAATCACTTTCTCGCGTAGGGCATTTGTATTAATAATACGAGCAATTTGACTGCATTTAACAGGTGAAAGACTTCATTCTCATTTATCACTACAGTTGCACATGAATTGTATTTATGTCAAGATGAATGAGTATACACTAATTCACCTTCAGCGATGATTTCAAATCTTTCTTCGGCAAACAATTATAGGACATGAAATATATAAAACATTTTTCATTCATTTTCTGTAACATTTCTAGGAATAAACTAAACGCCCGCATGACTGTATAAGCAGCATTGTAAATGTATGAACTAAACCATTTAAAATGATGAATCAAACAAAATTTTAAATTGTAATTCTACTTTCACTCCCTTCTCTTAAAGGTAATACAAAGTTTTGAAAATTTTGAAAATTGGGTGGATAGTGAATCTTTACAATTTTTATATATTTGGATGCCCCTGTGGATGTATTATAAGCACTAAAAAATTAGCCCCCTAAAACACTTCTGTTTTCGAGAAAAATTAAATATAAAAATTTACATAACTTTAGACTCGATTTCAACCGCGACAACGATCAATGTATATTGTAGGAACGCATTTGCTTCCAATATGTTAATTTGAACCAAATTCATGACCCCATACCAAAACTTTGTAATACCTTTAAATGGATAGTTGAGTTCTGTTGCAGAGAGCGCTACACAGAATAATTTTGTGTGAGATAATGAAAAACTCAATGTCAAATTTGAAAGAGCATACAATTTAAATGACAAAATCATTTTTGTTTGATCAAAGTCTGTTCAGAGACGGGTAAAATATCTATAAATATAACAATTTCTAATATTTGTGTACCACCACAAATTTTAGATAATTTTTAAAAAAAGCAGTTGAAAAAACGAAAAAGCGCCTTTTACGTCGTATTTCAGCCAATGCCGATGTTGGCTTTTTTGTTGACATTTTCGTGTTGGTTATATTACGCACAACCGGCCGGCCATGTATTGTTATCTTTAATTAAAATAATTAATTATCGGTCACCGTATTTTATTGAAAATGGAGCTGAATTGGTATCATCGTATTGGCTAAATTGTACACATTTTGGAGTCTAAAAATACCTTCAAAGCAATTTTAGGCTTTAAAAGGGCACTAGAAATGTCATAGATAAGAATAAGAGCAATAACCATGCACTTTGAAGGCATTTGCGGTCTGAAAGCAGAACTTAATTATCCCTCTAAAGTCCAGATACTGACGTTGGATAGGGCAAGAAAGAGAGAGAGAGAGAGAGAGAGAGAGAGAGAGAGAGGGTTCAAACTGTTGTATCCTAAAATTTAATCTTTTTTGTTACCTCTTTTCATAAAAGGATTGTGACAATACGGTTTGTTCATGCAAGATAAAGTTTATATCTTCTCAGAACTTTATTGATCAATTTCAAGAGCCACAGAGATTGAAAATAGGTAACAAACAACTATTCCAACTTCATGTTTAACAGTGTATGTTAATTACGCTTTTTAATTTTCGAAGTTATTGTTCTCGGTTATGCCATTGGGGTAAATACTGCCATCAAAAATCTCAAAAACTAAATTAAGCTATATCAAATAAGAATGACGCAGAAAGCAGAAAGACTGAAACTGTTATGGATTCACCAATATTAAGTTAAATAAAATAATTTTCCTAATTTCACAACATCATACACGTTTGAATGGAATATTTTACCATTGTTATTTCAATTCCTTCCTTCCCTTTCAGTAATGCCGGGTAGCGCATTCCATCCTACTCCTTCAGTTTGGTACCCCGTACAGTAATGGGGTTATGCATTTCACGTCCCGCTGGCTCGGTTATTTCATCCCTGCTAGAATGTTTTTACAGTGAATTAAACCGTGCATGGCTCCCGGGTATGTAAGACAACCCACTTGCCCCAAAGCGCCCAAATAAAACATACTCATTAATCTTGCATTCGATTTCATTTGCCTTTAATAAGCTTCGATTGTTCTCTTTATGCTAAATAGTCATCTAGATATTCTACCATTTGTTCCCCTTTCGGTATTCGGAAGTTAGTTACAGATAAACTTCAATAAAGTTACAGCTACTTGAATATTCCGTCCTTGTTTTCACGAAGTGACGGTAGTGAGGAAAATCGTCACGCAAAGTGAATGCAATTTTTTTCACTACCGTCACTTCGTGAAAACAGCGTTTTTATTTCTACTTGTTCTGATCACTTTCTTAGTAAGTGTAAAAGTAGCAGTTCGTCACAACATTCATGTTTCTTAATTCGCTATCGTTGTTATATTGGGAAGCAATTAAGCAATTTTAAAGTCAATTGATAACTGTTTTTGATAAATAATAAAAAACATGGAAGTTTAACTTGTCTCTAACACTCAAAGACAAATTCTGAACATACAACGAAAACAAATTAGAAATGGTATTGCATTAAATGCAAGGGATATGGGTCCCTACTTTAGCATTTAACTTTCCTCCATCTAAATAGAAATAACATTTAAATAGATTGCATTAAAATAGTTATGGTAATGAAATCAACTTGTTTGTGTATGTTATTTATTTATTTATTCATTATCTTTAGATTTGTTAACATTTAAAACAAATACCGTGCGATATATTCGCTAAAATATCGAATTATGAAGATTCTTGGCCTCCGACTGGACTAGATACGCGCAGTGAGATGCGAGCGATATTCTTAGACGGGTACTAACTTCTCTAGACTCTACAAATAAATACATTTCAACAGGCATATTTGTATTAAAATATCTCTTTTTGAGAATCGACATTGTGATGCGGTATATAAAACAAATATGTATTCTACATTGAAGTGAATTTATTCACTATTTTCATTTTCGTATAAACATGCCAAGTCCAAAGAATACAATAAGGCATTTCGACTTCGCCTCGGGTCAAAGTGCAGTTTTGACATCACCTTGGGTAATAGTTTTAACCGTTCCCCTACTCGCAGTTCATACTTGAATACTAATAATTCAATGTTATATGTTTTTTTTTTTTTATTGAATATGATCCGATTCAGGATGAGTTTGAGACACCTTACTCCTCCATATGTGATACATTCCTTTATATGTGAAATCAGGATTAAACCCTTTCTTGAAGCAATATAAATGTCCGTTTTCAACCTTTTATAAAACCTTACAGAAAAGAACCACCTTCGAATTCACAGAGATTGTTGGAACTCTGCATGTCGTTCAATATTTCTCCCGCGGGGAAACTCTTCGATTCAATAAGCCGTCAGAAAAATGACACCACGGGTAACAAACCATGTTTATTGATGACTGATATGACGAACATTTGGATGACAGCCTTGATGAAAAAATAATTTCATCGAGGTCACAAAATCTCTTGCGCAAGGCACTTGCTGATAGGCTGCCTTGTTTTCTTTGTATGGAATATGCGCGAAGAGACGGAATGATGAACGTTGCATGTCTCCTACTAATTCTTTGTTTAGTTTTCCTTCTGATTTTCATTCGATTCTTCTTCTCGTTTTCCTCATCCATTTCTCATAAACATTTCTATATCTCCTGTTATTTTTATTTCGGCATCAACATCGTTATCATCATCATCATCTCCTTCTTCATTATCATGATCATCAACATAATCGTCGTCATCATCACTATTAATATCATCATCATGTCTTCATCAGTAGCTAGACTATCTTTACATCCGTTTAATCATTTCATCATCATCATTATCATCATCATCATCATCATCGTCGTCGTCGCCAGCATCATCACCATCATCATCACCATCATCATCACCATCATCATCACCATCATCATCATCATCATCATCATCGTCATCATCTATCAATCTGAAGTACAAACTTCATTTTTTGTTCTCCCTTTGCAACATTGCTGATAACTCATTACTCCCTTGAGATAAGCTCTTAAATCCAGCGATTCAAGTTCCTCTGTTTGAGCTTCCCTTTCAAGATAATTGGTGAATGAATTTCCCTGCCTTGAGCATAATTGTGATAACTTCACATCTAATACAGATAGCTCGTTATGGTCTATAATCGTTTGTTTCCAATTTCAGTGGTATTATGAAGGTGAAGGTATCTTTGAAGGTAAAAAAAGGAAACCGTCTAAATACTTTTTTAAAAACATATCATTCGTGATCTTCCTTCCTTTCTAGATGAGATCTTTTTTCCGGAATCACCGCCAAAGTACTCGTCATCACTATCGTATATATTAATTGGTAACTTCGAGCTAGTCTTTAAAATTAGTTTACTATTGTAAGATCAAGATAGTACGTGGAATAGTTAGGCCCTTTATTCTTAGACGATCTAACTAATGGGTTCATATCTTACGTAGATATGCAGAAACCTCTGTACAGACAAATGCACTTGGGTTTCAATTAAATGGAAGATCGGAGGTACTACCTCTCTCTTTCTCTCTCTGTATATGTATGTACATCTATGTATATATCTGTTTGCTGCAGATGCAAACGCGTAAGTCGTTGAGATGTCCGAAAGGCAGGTTTTCATCGTTGAAATCGACACCAGTCATTCCCCTTTCAAAATCATCGGGTAAAACCAGGAAATCCAGCCGTCAATGTATTTCATGTCTGGCTCTCGGTATGCATGACAGACAGAGAAACCAGACATTTGGTCAATCCCTGTGGTATGAGGATCACATTGGTGGCAGATCATCTGAATGTCTGTTTGAAGCAAGAAGGGCGTTAACACTGTGTAAAAGGATGCACAAAAACACAATCGCATTTCCTTTCGAAAAAAAAGGACATTTCAATAGCCATCTCACCATCTGTATTACTCTTTGAATGCGCGAACATTACAATGGCGTATTATTATGATATCCAAACGTGCTTTCTATGAGAAACATAATAGGGTATTGAAATTACGCCTAAGTTGGTTTTTCCGAAAGTAATCGTGAATTAACTTGAGTCAATACCCTTCTGGCACTCAAGGACAGAATGAAGGTATTGGCGGAGAAGGAGGCGGATGTTGCTCGGATTTGGCATTGAGAATGACATCGTTTCTCACCTTTGTTTTCTTTGTTTATCTTTATTGCGTTCTGATCCGATTCGCACTTGACGTGGCTTATACAAGTTGACGTTTTGGATTATATGATGTCACGAACGGTATTCGATTGTGCTTGTACTGTGTATGTCTATTTTTCATCAAATGAGCCATGGCATCCGTGTCACTCATCGGGGCGTTCTTACACACTTACGCCGAACGATGTTGGTATGTCAGGCATGCGGGGAACCTCGATTCAAAAACAGATGCGCAAAACAATGTAATGGATGACAGCAAATGAGAAGGGCCAATTCTACACTATTGTACATTCCAACTTTATTTGCTTTGCTCCCTCTCTCTCTCTCTCTCTCTCATTCTCTCTTTTTCTTTTTTCTGTCTTTCTCGCATCCACTTTGTCCCTCTTCATCTCTCTCTTTTTCTCTCTATTTCTCTCTATATCTATCTTTGTCTCTGTATTTCTTTATCTTTCTTTCCATGATTGTGTGTTCCTTCGCTTTGTCACATTCTTTCTTAACCCCATTTCTTGTCTCCCTCTTAGTGATAACAAGCAAAATCAAAATGCTGCTTTGTCACATATTGCGATCTTTGTTCAACCCTTTCACCATTGATCACCAACAATTTTCGTCGGGCATTCTCTGTTTTCCACAATAATGGTTTGAACCGGTGTTTTAAGAACATTCTTTTCCTCTTTCTGTATGTTTGCATATTAATTATCACTGTTTGAGTTGCTTTTCATCACCCTCGTTGCCTTTCTCAGCTAATTCTTGATTTATACACCCCTCCCCCTCTCTCTATTTCTCTCTCTCTCTCTCTCTCTCTCTCTCTCTCTCTCTATCTCTATGACATTTTCTTAGTCCTACTTAGTTACGCATCGGTTCTTTACCATTCTCTTTTCCCTTCATGTGTTACTCCTCTCACCGCCTCTCTATTTTACCCTCATCAGATCAAATTCTTCTCGCCTTTAAAGCAATTCATCATATCGCCCAATCACGTCCCACTAACACGCGGGATTGAGATGCTAAATCATTCGATACCCCCAGTAGTGGACAAGCGATCATTGCATTACCTCGGGGTTGTAATTTATCTATTATTGATCTATCAAGCACATACCAAAAATATCCCATATTTCTCATAATCTTCCTCCTTTCTTAATATCGTCACGTTAATTTCATCTTGAGGAAAACACGGCCATTTCGTTCGTGAGGATTTCGTTAAGAGCATAACCTAAATTGGTAAATCTGTATAAGTGTTTTTGAGAACCACCCGTTTCTTTTTATGAGGTATTGACTGGCAGTAACGGTGTAAACAACTATAAATATGGAATGATGGGCGGTGCGTTTAAAACCAGCCCACGTCTAATTTGATAAGACGGAGCACAGCGCCTAGAGCAGAGTGTCACTGTTTGTAAATTAAATGTCATGGTAAAACAAAAATCATCTATTTTGTTGCTTAGATCAACAATTATTTCTTCATTGATCCTCGCAAGAGGAAGAAGAAGAAGAAGAAAAAGAAGAAAAAGAAAAAGAAAATGAAGAAGAACTAAGAACAAGAACAAGAAAAAAGTATGATGATAATTAGGACGAGGAGAAGAAGAAAAAGAAAATGAGGAGTAGGTGCAGGACAAGAAGAAGGAGAAGAAAATAAGAACGAGGAGGAAAGAACTCTAATTACATAAATTAGAAGCCCGGTCATTGGTTTGGTGTGATTATTTGTTTTTACCTGATTGCTAAGAAAGTATTTGTAAGCTTGTAAGAAAGTACCAACGACTTCGAATCAGTTCTCTCCGAGGGACTTGGTAGTGAGGGTTAATGCCTCAAATTACACAAGCCCATCGACTTAGTCTCGAACCCACGATCTTCAAATGTTATCTTGGTTGTTGTTTTGTTTTATTGTTGAATTTTTTTATTCTTTACAAAATAAATTAGTATTTTCTCCTGTTAGTAGTATCAAAGCGTTGCCGTTGGTTGATATTTCTTACGAAAACCAATGTTGTCGTTTCATCGAGAAACTGTATATCAATGCTGTGTATTGCAGCAGTTTGATTGATAGTAGACCTGATTATAGTCAGCTCGTAAGATCATTCATTGTAGCACAAGTGTAGCTCTAACAGAATAATCTGTTTTCTTGGAGGTTGTGTTATATTCTCTCATTTTCTCAAGAATTGCCATATGAGTTTTAGGTTTGCTTTAACGTTCTACAGTTAGATCATCAAAGAAATATATATTTCATCACCGACACTGTTACGGCTTATGTACTTAATTATTTAAGCTATGAATTATATAAAACGGTCCTGCTCAAATCTATTCATCATTTTAGGCGGCATAAATACCACCTTCTGAAGCCGAAATACAGAATGACCCAATAATTGGCCCCGTTTTAGAATTCCTGTCTGATACTGGAGGACCAAGTTTAGTTTAATAGTCTTACACATGTACGTCAACAGCGCCTCAATTCTTTCTTGACCAAACTGGAGACGTGACAAGCGGAATAAAGCGATCGTCGATGGAAACGCAGCCATGCTCATCACCATTAGGCCTATAAAAGAAAGATGTTGTATTGCCCTCTAGGTGCCAAAACATGGGTCGGTCGGTTGGAAATCTTTTCTTTTCTTTTTCCTTTAGGTTTCTCCCGTTTTGGGCTGATATTTCTCAGTTTTTAATGCTTTAATATTTTTTTCTGTAAAAAACGGTAGAAAAATATTTAACAAATTAAACAGCCGACCGTAGAATTCAAGATTTGGGGGTCGATCGCATAGGGCAATACAACATCTTTGTTTTAGACCTTAGTTGGAGGCACAAACGGTAGGTCTGAGACTATGCCGACTGCACGGTCTAGAGCACCCCATAGGCCATGTACTTAGGCAGCTCCTGAAACAGCCTCAGAATGATAGAATGATGGCTCTGTTTAAGACTTTATGGATGATAATAATAATAACAATATTTATAAAGCGCAACATATCCATCTCTAGAGATGCTCAAGGCGCATACAAATAATTTAAATTAATATTTAACATACTTAAGATTAAAGAAATATTAAATGTTAACTTGCATTAGATCATACAACTTCATGGTGCCAAGGTACATACAATGTGGCACAGTGCGATTGTTTGTTTTGCATGCCCTGTATAAAAAGAACATTGAAATTTAACAATATGCATTGAGCATCAGGTGAGTTTTAAGCCCAGTTTTGAAAGTAGAGAGAGTGTTGGCCGTCTGAATAGAGAAAGGTAACTTATTCCACAAAGAAGGAGCTGCTGGATGTGTGTTTTAAGTTTCAAGTTAGAGCCTGTGCCCGCAGACTACGTTATTATTAAGATGTTGACAAGATATTAGCAAGCTACGTCCCTATATCAGTTATTGCGCCATTGAGCACATATTTTTTCATATCAAAAGCTTATTTAAACTTTGATATTCAGAAATCAGGGTAAAAGTTATCTGAATCTAATCTTGCCTTCGGGTCGTGGAATAGAATTCCATTTCTGGAGAAATACGCTCCAGATACGTATGAATTATCAAAGAGGAGGTGGGGCGCCCACACCTGAAGATATAAATAGCATGTACCGAAACCTGCTCGAAAGAAACAATCACTAAAAGGTCACCTAGAATCTGCATATTTATGCTACTTTTGTAATTTACCTCTGTCGGGACTGCTGTCTCAGTTTCCTCGTTTTTGCTCTGTTATTTATATTACATCTTCAAGGAAAGTCGTTTAACAGCTATGATTTATCATCTTGATTTTTTTATTTTTTATTATTCCGTTGGAAAATTTCTTTCATTCACTAAACGAAACTCAATCTTAAAATAGAAAACAAAGCCATTCGTACATTTCCTTTCATACCAACCATGTTAATAAAGAAAACAAAATGTTGTAAATGTAATTTGATATCATGACGTCGCAAATCTACAATCTACAAGGCCAAAGGAAATTGCTTGTTTGTTACCTGCAAATTACACACAGGAGCGTTGGGGAAGGGGGTCGACACCCCACCGTTGCAATTTTCTTCTGTCAACAAATTTGTAAGCACCGTCTGCAAATCTTTTCTGTTTATTTGTTTCATCTAGTTACTTTGATTTTCAGTATGTTTTCTGGTGGTTTACAGTAAATAAAAATTCGTTTAAAAAGAAATCAGCTACCTCCTCGGCAAAGTTGGTTCGACAACTCCCCCGAATAAAAGGCTCGAATGACACCCCTTTATAGACACACATAATTCTAATATTAGGAAATGAATGACGGGACTGACATGTAAAATCTATTGGGACTGGAAAGAAAACCAATTTCTGTCTGGCACGGCACACCGACATTAAAACATGAAATATCACATGATATACACGTCACAATAGGAGGATGAAATTTAGGAGTGGACGACGCCGTCTCAAAATAGAGTTTGTGATGCACAAGCATGCCTGGATTTGGGAAATTAAACGAACATGCCCGCACGTCTTAAACGGTTGAAATTTGATTTGATGGTTGGAGTATAGACATAGTCTGACTTGAAATCGATGGAATAAACCGTAGCAAGGATTAGGAGGGGAAAGGTTAAGGAGGAAAGGATGGATTGAAGTCTTTGGGGAAAATGCGAGTAAAGGGAAGCGAACAGTTGCGTTTCAACAGAAAGAAAGATAGGAGAGGAAGAGAAGGAGAAAGGGGGTTCGATACAGTGAAAGAGAGAAGAGGTAGAGAGGGGGAGGGAAAGAGAAAAGAGGTAGAGAGAGGGGAGGGAGGGAAAGAGAGTAGGAGAGAGAGAAAGGGGAGAGACAGAGACTCATACAGAGAGCTGAAAGGGGTGCACCACGTGATATCTTTCCACTTTGATTCCTTTCTGGCTTGTTCAGATATAACGCGGTAGCCCGCCGCACAAAAACAAAAAAACAAAAAAAAATCGCCACGATATATTTCTTCATCTTATTACGAGTAAACAAATGGCAACTGTGCACAGCAATGGACTTGAGCATAAATTGAGTCGCAATCACAGAATCGTGTCGATACTAACATAGTCTTGACCCATTTCCACGACATACTTCATAGTGCCAACAGTTGTATCCATATTTAAATATTTCTTATCGGAATCAAAACAGATGAGATGCCACACCAAATAACAACCTCTCTGAGGCACATTGTATTTATCAAGGGATGTAACACTAAAGGTTTCAGGACTATCTATTTGTTTTCAGTGCAAAATTCTTTAAACCACCAAACGGCATCCCTTGGCTGATAGAATAATTAGCTCCACAACAAACCTTTAACACAGGAGTAGATAAGTCTTGCACTTCTCCTTTTTCTTCTCTCGTTTGTCGAGAACAAAACATACATTTCTTAAGTACTGTGAAGCAGCCACTCACTAGTGGTCTCATCCAATCACTATGAACATGACGGATAAAGAAAGCGGACAAAATATACAGTTCCTCATTCTATCCTCAACAATTGCTGTGGTAGACAAAGGAACATCCCTTCACTGCTATTATGTAAAAATGTGTAGAACAGGTGAATATGTACGTGACGAGTGTGAAGAAAGAAGTTACTTCCTGCCTTCCATGGAGATATTTCATTCTTTTTCTATTCTTTAAAACTTTTTTTTTTAATTAAATCCCGCCTTTCTGAAATATTTTTTTGCATGATCAACTTTTTTTCTTCTCGTCGTTAGACCTGCGGTCTTTCTGGGCTTCTTTTTATGGGTTTTCAATCTCCATTAAGAGCTTCCTATAACCCAGATCTAGTTTGCTGAAAATAACCTAATAATGATGCCACCCGAAGGAGTAGAAATGGATTGCATCCGATCATTCCAAGATGAAAGGATACAAAAAAACTATAAAATGTCTCAGAATCTTCACTCTTCCTCAACTCTTTGACTATAGTCTCTTTATTTTTCAATTTCTAGTCTCTTCAAAGAAACTTTTTCAGGTATGTAGTCAAAGTACAGTCTATACACTTTCATGACCAGTTAATGATTGTTGGTAAGTTAAAGTTAAGATATTATACAAATTTGCCAACTTGAACTTTTTCAGTTTGGGTAAAGAGAACTCAAGGTCCAGACTCACCTGCAAATTCTGCGGAGGTTTTGTCCCGTTTACTACACATTGTGTTTACTCAAACTTGCGAATTACAAATATGCATTTGAAAATGCGTGGGTGAGACCTTTCCTAAAGACGGGCATCAAGAGAAAAATGAGGTTGAAACGATAAATCATCACTCTTGAAAAATAAATTTGTCTGATTAACGAATAGCCATATCCTCCTGATGTGATAAGGGAAGATGGCGATTTCCAAGAATTCCAAACTTTGTTAGTTTGGAGAAAAAAACATGATTAATACATCCTGATAATGTTGCTCCATTTTGAGGGTCTTTGGATAGGTTGCATTACTTTTGCGATGACAATATAACTGCTATCGATCGATCAACCTAGATCTCGAGTAGTGGATCTCTGATTACGATCAAATACCCTTTTATCAGAACACATTGTCTCCACATGCGTGAGAACGATAGCCATTAGAAGCGGGCGATTATACTTGATTCGTCTTTGACAGATAATTCTTGAAATAAAGTCAACCGAGCATTTTCTTTGAAAACAAACCACCTGGCTCGTCTTGTTATTCAAACAACCGCAGATCTTCTCTCATTTTCACTATTTTTTCCCTCTTTTTTATTTTGAGAAAGAGTCCCACACCATTTGGAGTCGGTGTGTGACGCACTTTCTGCAGCTGGCCAATGGTGATGCAATTAGCTAAATTGCTGCTTAATACGCAGAACCACCATTTTCCAGACTAATGCATTTCCACCCAAATTATCCTCTGGCCTTTTCATATCATTCTATTATTCGTGTTTTTCCGGGTTTTCTTTTTTTTTTCTTCTTCCTTTGGTAGAAAGAGGAAAGAAATTGCTTGCCTTTGGTGAAATTTCTCTCCTTGACAGCGTACTCTCTCGGAAATTGTTGGGTGCCCTGCGGAGAAATTGTCTTGAAAATTCCATGAAAATTCATACTCTACGCACATGTTACTAATGATTACATTTTAATAGTACATAGAGTATGAATAGATGATTGCTTATTGATCTATTACGGCTCAATAATGCCCCAAATCACTCATTATACGCTTCATTAAAAACCAATAACGCACATCGTTTTAAGAGGGGACGGTAATTACTCTTCATTTTGAGCCGCCGGGAGAGGTTTAAATGTTTGAAATCAATCCTACACATTCAGGAACATTAGGACGAATTTATACTTCTGACTCAAAGTGATAAAAATAAATCTCTTTTTAAAAATCTACAGCATATATTTCAAACTAATTTCATTACCTCTTTATTCAAATGTTTTACATTCTCCAATTTCCGATGCTCTTCTATAACCCGTTTTAAAGAGCAAAATTAAAACTGTTATAATACACATTTTCAAGGGAGGTCTAATTTTTGTTTGCGTTAAAGATATGTGTCTTCTTTCCTGACCACCCCCCCCCCCCCGCACTCCCACTGCCCTCCAGATGTTATCATTATGATATGAATGCCACTTTATGCTGCCTGTTTAGATGTGAACGAGGACAAAATACAGAATTCACACCCAAAAAATTATTTTGTACAAGGATCCGATGTGCACTTTTATCAATTCAATGATTACCTGGTAAAATGCTGGATATTTCGAAATCATGATGAAGTTACCATCATTATTTAACTTACGGACACATTGTTGCAGGGGGTGACAACTCTTGCTTAAATATTGAATTTCTAGGATCTGTGTATCAGGAGACGCTTATCATGGAAATAGACAAACTCGTTGCCCTAGTTTAAAGTTTCTTTGGCACCTAGCTGTCTACATATGAAGTTGTCATAGGGGAGATATGTTTTCAAACTCTCTGAGGGCAGTCTAGCAGCCCTCCCCCACCCCCCCCCCCCTCCCTCCCGACTTTGTTTGCCTTTATTTTTATCATGATGATTGAAGGAGAAGAGCTTCAATCGTAAGCTTACAGTTTGGGTTCTGGTGACCGAAAACAAGACTTAACTTAACGAGTCATTGTGCGTCACAGACCCCCGCACTTCACTTCGGGAAACCCAATTATGAGCTACCTAAAACGCACCTTATCTCCACGGCACCAGTATTTGTCACGAACCCGATGTGATTTCGGATTGATTACAGGAGTTATCTTAAGATTTACTGTCAGATTCGGAGGCTTCCAGAATTATTTGCACTTTATTAATTCACTCCCTTGCTCTTCCTTGCATTGCGATGAAACCCCCCTGGATCGCAAGCATATAATTTTTCATTTTCTAATCTTATCTGACAATCGTATTGTTGGCATTTATATGTTTCATCTGTATAGACATAGAGTAAACCAATCCGAATTTGGCGGCAAATTACCTGCAAGATACAGGGTGTGTCAACAAAATTTAAGCGGGGGTGTCAGCCCCAAATTGATGTTCTACAAAATACCGATGGAAAAAGGGTCATCACAAGTTGCCGAAACTTTTTTTTTCCTTTATTGTAGAAAGGTGTCACACCTTATAATGTTCAATAAGGTAATGATCATATTGATTATCATTTCCAAATTGGAATCGAAATGAAAAATGCTTCTAGCTGGGCAATATGATGGGAGTTGGTTCAAATGTGGTGGCAGGTCTTACCCCTTCCCCGATATCTGTTATTGTTTGGAATGCAACTGCAATTTTTAAAAGCTTGAATAAAACCTCGGAAGACCCTACGCAGAACTACATGGTCGGTTGCTTGAATAGCCTAGAGTAAATGCCAAGTAAAGGCACTTGCCCTACTTATGTTAGATAAATAATCAATTATACCGAACCTGCGACAGATTTCTTCAAAATATCGATCCGTTTCCCATTATTAAGATTACGGCATTTTATTAATAACTCCTTTATTCGTCTCTCTTTATTTTTTATCTTTTAGAAGGATTCTCACATCTGATAAAAATAGCAACGAAGATTAATACAACGTCAATCTATGATCAAATCAGGCATTACATTTTGGCAGCTTCGCCCACTACTTGTCTAAGTTTAAAATTTTCTAATTTCCCTTTGGCAAAACAATGGTCAGAAAACGAGCAAGAGAGAGAACAAGAGTGGTTAAACATATACAAAAAGGTTTGAAACAAAATGTTGAAATCGGCCTGTGGGACGGGATAGCGACTTAGATGTTTAGATATTTGTATTAAGCCCAACATTTAACAACATGATCATGCAGATCGCAAAGACTTTGCTTATTAAATCAACCTAAGGAAAATTATATACAGTAACTGTGTCTTCCTTTTGAGATCATATATTCAGAGCCAGAAGGGCGTTAACTGGGTGTTAAACATATGACTTAACGTCCTTCTGGCTTTAAGCATAAGAATTCAACATCAAAAAGTGCTTGATTTATTGGCATTACATGAGGACAAAGTTAAGTTGATTTGTCGAAAGCCTCTGCCATCCTGTTTAACTTGTAAATACTTTCTCTCTCTCTCTCTCTCTCTCTCCCTCTCTGTCTCTCTCTCTCTCTCTGCTTCTCTCTCTCTCTCTCTCTCTGTCCCTCTGTCTCTCTCTCAAACACACTCTCTCCCTCCCTCCTACTCTCTCTCTCTCTCTCGCTCTCTCTTTCTCTTTCCTCGCTCTCTTTCTTTCCCCTTCCCTCTCTCTCTTTCTTTTCTGCCCATAAACTACGTGTACTTGGGGATCTTATAGGCATCCATTCAGCAACGAGAAGAAAATATCGTGACGGTCATGTCGGTTTGGAAGGAATCCAGAGAACGCTTTCGACCATGCTGATAAGGCATGCATTTCTGAATGAACATATCAAGAGAGGATGTAGTGAGAGAGAGAGAGAGAGAGAGAGAGAGAGAGAGAGAGAGAGAGAGAGAGAGAGAGAGAGTGAGAGAGAGAGAGAGAGAGAGAGAGATAGAGAGAGAGAGAGAGAGAGAACAGCTTGGTGAATCGGTCGTTTTGTGACAGGGTCGTGTTGTGTTACTTCCCAGCGAGACGCCGCCATCAGTATACAGTGACACTGTGTTTTTCTAAATGAGCGCGCCCCTGGCAGGAAATTAAGGTTTTTTTTTCTTTAAAACCCAGCACGATATGTATGGCGAGGGATTTAGGTAGGGATTGAAAGAAAGGTATCTTTGTTTTCGTCATAAATGTAATGTGCACCATGTTTAAATATTAAAGTAAATAGAATAGGCCATATTCGCCATAAAGGTAAAGTGTTTAAGGCTTTTGAAAATATTGGTATACTTCGCTCGATCGCAAAACTCAAACATTAGAAAGTCGAGAATTAGGCAACATCCATTTGGCCCTGGCGACTGTGTGCCCATATGCCTAACTAAAGGTGTTTCTGAAACCTTAATTATTATGTTAATTTGTGTATGGCCATGAAAACATTTCATTTCTATTGTAGGCAGCTCGAAATTTCATCTATAAAAAAGTACATTTATTATTTGAATTCAAAGTCTGTTTTTTTTCTTTTGAAACGTAGTGTGAGTGGTTTGGGAGTTATATATTTGCCTTCTCAGAAAAACACAGTTTATTGACTTCGTCGTTAAAGAAGCAAAATAAAAATAAAACAAAAAGAAACAAAACAATACGACTCACACACCCCCCTCGATAAGAAAAAAGCATTCTAGTCTAGATTTAGTTTGTTGAACACGTATCCAGTTCAACAAAAGCAAGCTATGAGTTTCTATCTCATCTTTTTCATATCAATCATACCACATCAATAAAATGACAGGTGAGTCCGATTTGATAATTTAGAAGAAGTTGAATCTATTTTGGAAAAGAGGAAGATACCCGTTTCCTGGAAACTTTGAAGTTTTAGCCTTTAATTAATTACCCATTGATCTCATATTTCCACCTGCCTTTAATCATGTTAATGCATATTCGAAGAAGAAAACAATTCCATCGTTGCCAAGTATGGTGTTCTCTTTTTACGTCAATGATATATATATATATATGAATCGTACGATCTTCTGTTGGTGTCCTGCTCGTGATAGATTACTCGTGATTTTCGACTGACCACCAAAAACCAGTGGATGTATATCTAAAGCTATTTTTAAAAGCCCTCGATCACATGTTCGCTTTTAACTCTTTCTGAATTATGCATTTAGTGACAAATAGGTTTTTGCAATAATAACGTGAGGAAACAATAGCAAGTTTACGAAGAACTTTAGGAAGAAAATGTATGCCAAATCACTGATTTTGTTAGTGAGCTTAATATATTGTTAGGCCTATCCTTTATAAACGTAAAAAGGAATCCTTTCTGAATTTGATTAAATTCCAGAGGAAAAACGTGAAGAGGTAATCACAGCCATTCAGACAGTGAATGCAGTGGAAAAGGACAAACCCATTGATTGAAGTTTCAGTTAGATGAGAAGACAAAAGAGCGGCGGAAAAAGAGTGGGGGAGAAAGTATTGTGTCACTCAGTGCGGGCGTGTGTATGTGTTAGATAGAGAGAAAAAGAGACAGACATAGACAGACAGAGAAGGGTGTTTGTTTTCGAGCTATATTGTTTTTTTCTCGCCTAAAACATCAGTGCCGATTGAAAGCTAAAAGAGTAGCAGCGGTCGCAGTCCATGGAAAAGTCGCCTTTGAACCAAGCAATACGTGAATGGATTATGGAATTACTCATTAACAGGATCCTAACACTGATGATATCATTTTGACTCTCGGCATCGCTAGACATGTTGCCTTTTATGGTGACGATTGGTTCTCTCTCTCTCTCTCTCTCTCTCTCTCTCACTCTCTCTCTCTCTCTCTCTCTCTCTCTCTCTCTCTCTCTCTCTCTCTCTCTCCCTCACTCTCCCCATCTCAATATATCTCTCTCTCTCTCTCTCTTCCTTTCGACGCCTGTGTCCTGTTATCCGTCGCTTTATACACGTAAATTACTGCTCCCTCTTTCTCTTTTAATTTGGATGACCCTTTCTTCCTCCTACCAGCCCCCCCCCCCCCTCCCCCCTCTCTCTCTCTCTCTCTCTCTCTCTCTCTCTCTCTCTCTCTCTCTTTCTTTATTTCCATTTCGCTTTTTGCCTGTATTTCATCTGTACTGGCATATATTACATGCCCAGAAGATTCCATTCCTGTTTTCGACATTTCATTTCCAAAGGGATTATTGTTGGAAATATGCTTTGGTGTCTGCACATTATCTTGCGCGAGGGAAAATAATAATCCCTCAACACAAATCATCCATTATGTTCGTGAACAGTGGCTGAATACAAGAAAGATGTAATCTGCGTGGCCGGGGCAAATCTCTGACTTGCCTGGGATATTAGCAAAAAGATGATTCGAATTCTTAAAGGTCTCTCCGATGTAATCAGGTCGGATTCGTGAATACAATACTCAAACGAGAGGAAAATATCTGTAAATGTCACGCAATCTTTGACACGTTTTCTTCAATGTGCACCTTCTGAAGAGCTTAAATGGTCTTATACTTTGGAAGGGTTCGTCTAAAGTCATTTGTTTTATGTCGTTCTAAGCGAAAGTGTTTCAAAAGGCAAAGGGCATTCCCATTTTCTTGACTTTTCTTTTTGTATTATTCTTCACCCACGAGTATAGATTAGGCGTTCATATTTTATATCAGAATGTCTTAATTAAAAAATCAACATGATGAGTTTGTTCACCTGATTTTTTTATTTTTTGTTATGAACATGTACTTATAAAATTAACAATCATTCGCAATTTAAAACAAAACATAGAATTTTAAACCTTTTGTTAATACCAACTCTTAGCTTAATCAACTCGTGTTTAGAAGAGTTCTGGGGGGGGGGGGGGCGTTTCACAAAGCCTTTTTTCAATGACAAATGACAAAAATCAGTGACTAATCTGCTGATAACCAATCAGAAGCAAGGATATCAGTAGCTTATAACAAAAACTGTCATTTGTCACTGATGACAAGTTTTGTGAAACGCCCTCCAGGTCTAGTGGACAAATCTCCGGACTGTCAACCACAAGGTACGCGGTTCGAATCCCGCACTAATAATGTCCTTCGACAAATGAGATTGGAAAGAAATACACCATGATCGTATAGATAAATGATTTTGCTGATATCTTTTAACACCTCCGCCCCTAAACAAATATACATATGTACATGTATATACATATATTGCAAACATAACGCTTCATGGTTTAAAAACTGAAAAATTGCTAACCTTCCTCAAAGAGGCAATTAAGCATGACTGCTCAACAAAAACACCCCCTCCACCACCACCACCAGATACAACATCAACAAGAATAAGGACAAAATAACAACAACAAAACCACCTATGTGACTACGTCAACCTGCAGTAGCGATCACTGCATGCATATAACAAAATCTGAGAACAAACAAGAGAGACATAAGAAAAAATAGATAATTTGAGGAAATGGGCCTGCTGGTTGAAAAATGGCAATTTCCGGTGCGCTCAAAAATGGCAAAACGAAAAAAGAAAAAAAATAATGAATTTATTTCCATCGCCGCGTATTCTTCATAAATATTTATTCGCGTGTATTGAAGAGCTTCATTTCAAAAGGCGATAAATCCAAGTTGTGTTTAAAGTTGCAAATTGGGCTAATTCCACTATGGCGATTAGGAAATTATTCTATTAACCATTTAATAACAAAAAATAAAAAAATAATGAATTTATTTCCATCGCCGCGTATTCTTCATAAATATTTATTCGCGTGTATTGAAGAGCTTCATTTCAAAAGGCGATACATCCAAGTTGTGTTTAAAGTTGCAAATTGGGCTAATTCCACTATGGCGATTAGGAAATTATTCTATTAACCATTTCTAAGCAAGGTACATTATTACAGTGCATTTACCACTCGAGATGATCCTTTCGACATTTTGAAATATTTAACATATTTAAATATTCTTAACGAATACTTTTGGATATTGAGTCTTTTTTTTAAATGAAACCTCCGAAAGCAATTCATGTTTCTTTTAGCAACGTTTTTTGTATCTTGTTGATGTTGAATCGTTAAAGTTTAATTTCAAAAGACGCTAAATCCCACAGAAATTCAGAATACAAAATATGTAAAAATAAAATGTATTGCTAGATTTGGTAACACTAATGAACATGATGAAAATTATTTAGGCAAGAACCCTATTATATACAAAAACGAAATGGTACATGGAAAATCCCTGATTTACTCGAAAACGATAAAATTGGATTTAGAGTCTTCTTGGATCGAACTCGTCATTTGTATACATAAAGAAGATTCATCTGACTCATTTAGAAATTGGAAATATGTCCGCATGTCGTCTGCTCAACTGCAATTTATTGATGCTTTGAAATATCAAGGTACCGAAGTGACCTTTAATATAATTATGATTGAAACAAACTGAAGAGCCAAATGAAAACAGTAAAGACTTGTTCAAATATGACCTGGTATTAAAACCGCCGCAAAAACCCGCGTTTTAAATGGCCACTGAGCGAGAAAAAAAAGGTCCTTGGGGTGTTTCACAATGCTGTGCGTAGAGTTACGCGTGAATTTACGAATGACTTGAATATGAAGAGCTGACTGGGATTCTCAAATCCTTTTAATTTCATAAGCTAAAGTTAAAATATGCAGATGTAGATTAACCTTATCATTATTAACAAAACATTTTAATGTAAAGTGTATTTTGGGCTCCAATTTAAATGAGATTATGGGAAATACAGTCACACATTGTTATAATGTCAGGAAAAACTTAGGACATCCCAGTTGGCTCTTCATATTCAAATAATTTATAAGTCATTCGTAACTTTATGCACATCTTTATGAAACACCCCTGCACATATAAGACACAGAAATGTGACGCGTATCATACTTAGTCTTAGTCTCTAGTCATACATATTTACAAGGTAGCGGGAGATGCATGTACGTTGCGAGGTCAAATCCTTATCTCGTATATTCAGTGATTCTCAAATAAGATCACTTTCAATACTGACTGAAGTACAATGAATACCCCCCCCCCCCCCCACCTCCCCCTCACACACGCAAACACACCTAACCAGACTGAAACTTGGCCCCATCTTTTTTGGTATATATTACTTCTTCATAAAATGTGATTACTCCCCTAGCCTTCCCCCATCCTCCTCCACCCCTCCCCCTTCTTTCTTTCTCTCTTTCTCTCTCTCTCTCTCTCTTCCCTCTCCTCTCTTCTCTCTCTCATTTTCTCTCCGTTATCACTCTTCTCCTTCTTCTCTCTTCTCTCTCTCTCTCTCTCTCTCTCTCTCTTTGCTCACACATACTTCCCCTCCCTCTCTCTTCCCTACTCCACCTTGTCTATCGTGCACAGACTGTATTTCATCGACATCATGTTTCGAAGGCAATAACTTCGGTCATTCGGTCATACACGTGCGTCTCGAAACTGTGTCCATCTCCTTTGCGGGAAAAGGTAAATACAAAGTTTGAAATTTTGAAAATTGGGTAGAAAGTGATTCTTTA
>NW_022145600.1:2410383-2424450 GCF_000002235.5 Strongylocentrotus purpuratus
CATACCTGCGTGTTTTGATTAATTAAAAGCTTTCCGTCTCTGAAGATGAAAAGTATCGAAACAATTATGTCTTACGAATAATAACAATCAATTTTGACATTTGCTGTCTTATATTTATTATACTCAATGGTTACAGAAGTGTGAACGTGATTTTTTGTTTGCTGTTGTTGTTGATGTCGTTGTGCAATTTTGTAAGTTTGTTTTGTTTTCATTTTTTGTTTCTTGTTTTATAATTTATTTTTTATGTTGATATTGTTGTTGATGTCTTTTTTTTTTTCTTTCTGTTTTGCATCGCCATTTTACAATAAAGAAAGTATCCTCAAAATCAACACCAAAAGACTGTAACCGATTTTAATCTTCCGGCGCTTGGTGTGACGTGGTGAGTGTATAAGTCTGAAAGCGGCAACAATTCCTCAATCGAGGAGATTTCTCAATCGAGGAGAGGAGGCGACGTACAAAAATAGTTAATGACCGAATCGGTGAAGGGTTTGGAACGGTCTTCCTGTCCCGCCTCAAAAACGTAAAAGTGATCTTTTAATGTGGATCCATAAAATCTCCCAAATGATCCAGCGCCCCTCCCCCTCCCTCCAACCATATTGTAGCCCCTGATAGGATAGTTTATGTCTCAAAGTTGGGGAACGATATTGGAAGTCTTTGGCCCGAATTCACAAAGGAGGTTTGTCGACAAACCTTGGTTTATGTACGTCATGTGACGCATTTTTACAAACCTGGTTTGTAAAAACGCGTCGAAACGCGTCATACCTCCTTTGTGAATTCGGGCCTTTGAGTCTGAAGCACATTAAATATATTCAGTGGCGGATCCAGGAGGGGGCGGGGGGCTTGCCCCCCCCCCCCCCTGGGAAAAATGTGTATTTTTACATTTTTTAACGTTGATTTTACCTTTTTTTGGAGATGGCCACCCCCCCCCCCCCGGCGCTCAAGGGGGGGGGGGGTGCAAATTTTCAAATTTTCGAGGACCAAAAAAAAAAATGTGCTCACTACCCGCCCCCCCCCCCCTCTTTTTTTCTCCGTCTTCTGGCTGATTTTTCTCAGCTTTGAATATTTTTTTTTTCTCTAAAAAACGGTTCCAAAAAAAAAAAAAAATTAAAAAGCCGACCGTAGATTTAAAAAAATTTGGGTCGGTCGCAAAGGGCAAACCAACACTTTTCGTTTAGGTCTGATAAAGAATTATTGGAAAGGATGTCTGAGATATTGGGATTCATCATTACGGAGTTTTATTAGGATATCTGCTCCAATATATACGTTTACATTTCAACAATTTGGAAAATTTACAATGAACCTTAAATGGAAACATTTTCTCGTGAAACTGAACCCACAATGCATTCAATTGTAATCCTATCCCCCATTTGATATCGTATATCTTCATGTATTGTTTGTTTTTTGTGGGGTGGGGGAGTTCTCACGTTCGTAAATATCGATTTGTAACTGTTCTTTTACTGTTATTATTTTGTGGACCCCTTTGAATATCAAATTCTGTTGAAAGGGTTCATCAACCCCATGAGTTCAAAATAAATGAATTTCGTTTTTTTTAATACATAAGGGCCATTCACACATAAAGCAATTAGACAGAATATGAACATACATTTTTAATCTCGATCAAAATATATTTATCACTTTTAATGCGTGTAAATCAAAAATTCTCGCTTTTAGTAACCGCTGTGCTTGTGAACATTAATGAGAATTAAATATGTCTACCCCATAATGCACCATTCCTAAATACCCTCAAGCAAAGTCAAGGAGGGGCGTACGACTTGGGATTGTATTACAGAGACTGAGGGTATCACAAAACAATGCTATTAAAAGTAAAACAATCAGTTTTTAATTTGATAGCACAGGCCCATCAAGTTTCGAATTCGTGTATGTTTGTTGTGATTCTTTATAAATAACTTGTGATTATAACATTCGATTTTTTTTCTTCTCTCTCTCTCTCTCTCTCTCTCTGTCTCTCTCTCTATCTCTCTCTCTCTCTCTCTCTTTCACCCTTAACCTTTCTGTCATTTTTCTGTTCCATCATTGTTTGGTTGTACGTGTACATCTACTACAGAACCTTGGATAAATATAGCGTCGTATATTCTAGAAATTCTTGAAAACACGCTGAGTCTGTTTGTGTAAAATTTGTAAGGTTATCTAATAGGTCAAATAAGAAGAAACAAATTATAACAAAATATTGTGCAAACAAAACTTTATTCAAGTCACAGCAAAAGGCACAATGAATTGTGCAGATATTATATAGACGTCATGTATTCTGTTTTTTAACGATTCGACAATGATATTTCGTTATAAAAAATGTATTTTTTGGTAACATTAACTCGTCGTTTGATTATGAACCGTCTACTATTTGGGGTATTCTGGGGGCGGCTTGGTGGTTCTTGCAATCACTTTCTACATTAATTTTGTCTCATTTTGTTTTCATAATCAAGATTTGGGCGGCTTGGAGATTGTTTTCAAAGAGGGTTTACGCCCCTAAGCCCAAACCTCCTCCGCATCCCTCTTGAAACGTTAGTGGGTGCCGTATATCCTATAACTTTTTAGCTCATTCGTTAAAGTTAAGTTTTATGATATTAATTTATTTAGGAACAATATCAGTATGGTCTGTCTGTCTTTTATTTAAGCGACCCATAAGAAAAATGCTTTGTACAAACAGCGCTTTGTAGTGATCATGATCGAAAATGAAAGGAGAGAAAGTGATAAGGACTAATAAGAGTTGTACTTTCTAGTCCAATTCGGGGAAATGTAAGCGTAGGTTAAATCAAAAGGATGTAAACAGATCGAATTACACCCGGAAAAACAACTTCAAGATTCGAGGTTTTAAAAACACTAAAAGGTCAGACAAGCACCACGGTCATGACGTCATACTTAGGGATTGATTCAAAGGGGAAGGCCACTGCCATGTTGTTTCAACGATTCTCTATGATTTTAGCTATTCACTCAGTTTACAAATCTGGAATACAAAATGGTTTATATAATCCTCACAAGAAGAGACAGATCGAATGTTCCATAATTTGTTATTTTCATGTTTTTATGAGCACACAGTCATCGCGCTGCGCATGAATATTAGAAAACATAGATATTAAACACGAACAGATGAAGGTTTTATTGAAGGCGAACTGAGAAATGAAAAGATGACGTTAGACATGGGACTTGATTAGAAGTTCTCCTATCGAGCGAGTAAATCAGCCTTTTAAGATGACATTTTACAGATCGAATCGATGCGTGTCGCCTGCTGGCTATATGAAGAAGCGTTTTCACACGTGACTACACGATATGGACCAATGGCGTCATCGCAATAGATGCACGGTCGCGATCCCTCTAGAGGGACATGGGAAAAAATAAATGAACTTCTTTTGGTACGGATTTCATCAAAACTCTTCTTTCCCTACTGGACTTATCTCCGGTGCATGTAAACCCCTTCGGGGTAGCTTTTCATTTGAAGGATTTTATTTTTTATTTTTCTATTTTGTTGTTGTATGTTATTGCTTTCAATATATTGTCTTGTATTATTTAACACATTTTCGTGTTATTTGATTTTGTGCTGAAAGCCTATATTTAGACGTTATTTAGTTTTTCTTATCAATAAAACAGATCCAATTGACCTGACCCCCCCCCCCCCCCCCCCCCCCTCCCTCTCCCCCTCTCTCTCTCTCTCTCTCTCTCTCTCTCTCTCTCTCTCTTTCTCTCTCTCTATGTCAGAGTTGAGAATTCTCGCACTTTTATATATATATATATATATATATATATATATATATATATATATATATATATATATCTAAGTGTCGGTATTGAAAGCATATTGTCATAATTATTACCTCATACTCCCTTTCATTCCATTGAACCACTTTTGACATAAGAATTCATATCTCGTTATGGCGCATCTACGTCTCTGTATCTGTCTTTCTGTATCTCTCTCTCTCTCTCTCTCTCTCTCTCTCTTTTTATCTCTCCCCTCTCTCTCTCTCCCCCTCTCTCTCTCTCTCTCTCTCTCTCTCTCTCTCTCTCTCTCTTTTATCTCTCCCCTCTCTCTCTCCCTCTCTCTCTCTTTTTATCTCTCCCCCCTCTCTCTCTCTCCCTCTCTCTCTCTCTCTCTATTTTCTCTCTGTCCCTGTGTGTATCTGTCTCCTTCCCCCTTACTATACTCTATCTAACTTAAATTTCTCCATTTATTTCGATTCAAAGCCAATTTTTTATTTCATCATTAAGTATGTTTTCATATAGCATTTTGGGAATACTGGGTCAGATTAAAATAAAAGTTATACAGCAAAGATAAATGCCAGGATGCCTTGGTGGTCAGGGTGGACGGGAATGTATGCGCGTATGAACAGTTAGGTGTGTGGGTGTGTGTGTGTGTGAGGATGTGCGTGTATATATGTGTGGGCTGGTGGAAGGATTGGGAGGTCGATCAGGTCAACTTTTTTGCCGTCACAAGATGGAATGCAACATATTTGTTTCTAGGATGGGGTGGAATCGCAAATTAATAAAATATTACAATCTTATTCTTCATAAAAACTGTCACGACAGCTCATTAATCGCAATCCTCTGTGCAATCCGATTTTAAGTCATAGCTTTAGCGATAATCCTCGTCTATCTCCTCTTATCCATAGACTGATTGCCTTAGTGCATTTTTATTTCAAACCCTGGGCACAATCGATGCTTTTTCGGTGGCTCATCATTCGACAAGTTCGAAACATATCTCTTCTCTTTTCCATCCTCTTTACTTATATTTTCCTATATCTGCCTCTGAACTTCCATTCAAACCCATCCTCAATCATCACTCCGCTAGCATTCTTCCCACCATATGTTTTGCGTTTTTTTTGCCCATGCCATGATGTTATACAATCATCAGGTCGATAAGTGTTGGCAACGATAAATTTGATATTCCAGTCACGGTTCAATTATTCATGCCGCCTTTAAATCGCCTATTGCATATTGACAGGGAAGTGGACTACTCGTATCCTCAAGTGTTTTGCGGTCAAGTGGAAAAGAAAACTACTGAAAATAAGGACCAGCAGCATGGATACGAGTAAGGGCATTGCGAGAAAGGAACAAAGGCCGTTAAAGAGAAGGTTGAGTTCTGGGAAGAGGTGAAACATAATTTGTGAGCGTTATCATTCTTATTATGCAAGTGTGGAAGAACATCAGAAAAGACATGTTCCCTGAAAAGCATGGCTCTTCAAATGCCTTCATATTCTTAATATGTCATGTGACATCGTAAAAATCCAGGGTAGGATTTTTACGCCACGTGTTCGTGTAGTCCCATATACATCTTTATGTGTACAGTGTTCGTAACTTTACCAAGACTTGGCCAAATAAGAACCTTGTAATACACACAAATTCTTATATGCTAGATGATCAACCTTTTCTGGTCGATTCCACACCGTTTCTTTCACAATGCAATCGCATGACCAGAACTCAACTTCATCTTTAACTTCGGCGGGGAAATCGATTTGCAATTAAGTGTGTGCTAGGTTGTGAAATGATAAAAGACGTTTAGCATGATTTTATTCACCACAGTTTTCTTTGGGGCTGGCCTCGAGACCAAAATTAGAATTGATTTTCTCATCATGCAAGCTGCGCCTTGCAAGGATCGAACAAGACAGTGTCAGGAAACATGCGATCCTGGTTGTATCATACCGAGAAACGATCTACTCTCCTGCTGCTTTTCCACTTCTGTCCTACTTTTCTTTCAAATGTATTTAGTGCTTCTGTTCATTTTCACTTTCTTTGTAATAAATGTTCACATTCAGAGAAAGGGTCTCATCAAATTGTCTTTTCCGTCAATCCATTCATCTCTGAAAACTCGTCCTTACTCTTTCTACAAAGTTCAACCCTGGGCTACTTTACATGTGCCATTACACTTAGTGAAAGATTGTTGAAAGGTTTGGGAAGATAAAAAAACTCACGTGGTCATTTCCTGAGTGATGTTTTCCTGCCAGAAAGGCTGTTTTCTATTTCCTAATTACTATGGCAGAGACGGAAGAATGTTGTCTCTTTCTGACGATCAACGTGTCGTCAAAAGGAGACATGCACCTCAGATTTTAAAAAGAAAGAAACTGAACATATATAATAGCAGTGTAGAGCAAAGTCCGCGAATATTGGACCTAAAATTTCTTTCGTCCAATAGTTGTAAATCTTTTTTGTTAACAATCAAAGGCCTAGAATCTTAACATGCGGTATATGATCAAAACCATCTGATGACAAAAAGAAAAAAAATACAAAAATGAGAAAAATTGAGTAAATTAATCAATAAATGTAATGCTTGAAAAGGCTAGGCTATTCCCAATGCACGTGCTAGAAAACCCTGAATAAATGGAAAGGTTATATTGTGAGGCACAACGTTTTATTAAAGGCAACTTTTATAACCATATTAAAGTGTGCTTTTTTGGGTCACAGCTTGACATTATTTTATATCGATTTTTCTTTTTGTACTAAAAACTATCGAAAGTGTTGCCCTCTCCTCCGCCTCTCTCTCTCTCTCTCTCTCTCTCTCTCTCTCTATATATATATATATATATATATATATATATATATATATATATATAAAAACTGTGGTGAATAAAATCATGCTATATATATATATATATATCCCTCTCTCTCTCTCTCTCTCTCTCTCTCTTCTTCCCTCTCATCAATATTTCCCTCCCTTTCCTCTATCTTTCTCTCCCTCCCTCTCCTCTTCCTTTCCCTCGCTCTTGATGCTCTCCCTCTGAATGTATCATGTTCTATCTCCTGTCTCTCTCCATCTCTCCACCACTCACTCTTCTTTGCCCCCACATGTTTCTTAATTCACTGTTTTGGCAATAACCTCATGCATTCTATTACCATGGGCATGACGATCTCTTCTCTCGAGTAGTTACGGGTAAACTGGTCATTGCCTTGAGAGCGAAAAGTAGGACGCCCCTAGGGAGTTCTTGAGTGCCTCTTTATCTTACTCAAATGCTTTACAGTCACCCCAAGGGCAGGTTCAACGAACGGAAGAATTTCGTTTCATTGTCCGAAAGTGGTAAAAGGTCAGAAAAAACGATATACCGTCATGTCATGTAGAAATCACTTGAATGAGTATACGGCTATTGAAGAACCCTCTCTTCAACATCAGCTAAAACGTTGCGATAGTTCATGGACGTGGGTCTGCTGTATAGAAGTTTAATCGATAGGTAATTTTATATTTGTTTACCTTTGGTCCATATTTTGTTTCCTTTCTGAATCCCTTCCGACGTAAGAGCTATATACGTCACAAATGTAGTGTTTTTTGCGTTCGAAAAAATTGTGCATTATTTCGGCCACTGTCGGCACAAAGGATTTACAATATATCCTAGGTGAAAGTCTACCTAAATAATATTGACATACACATCCCAAAATAACCTACTTAAAAAGACGTTCGATTTCTTTAGGATTGCTTTACCTACAAGTTGTGATGAACAAGTAAACCTTCCATCAAAATATGCTTCATATTGGATTCGATCTCACACTGATATGAACTTACTTTGAACCCAAGGTAATACCGTTAGAGGGCGGGATTTTCTCATTGCATATAAATTATCGGGAACGAGCGAAAAAGTGCTTCCCGTTTAATTATCTCTCTCCCTTCTTTCCTCCCCCCCCCCCCCCGCACTCTCTCTTATCTCTCTCTTCTTCTCTCTCTCTCTCTCTCTTCCTCTCTTCCTCTGTCTATCTCTCTGTCTCTCTGGTCTCTCTCTATGTGTCTCTCTCTCTGTTTCTCTCTTATTTCTCTCGCATCTCTCTCTCTCTCTCTCTCTCTTATTTCTCTCCCATCTCTCTCTCTCTCTCTCTCTTATTTCTCTCACATCTCCTACTCTCTCTCTCTCTCTCTCTCTCTCTCTCTCTCTCTCTCTCTCCGTAATCTCAAGCTCCGCAATGACAATACAAAGTTGAGGGGGTGGGCGGGGAGGGGTGGGTGGGGCGGGGTTTGGGCGTCTCATTTTATAGCCACCAACCTGGGAGTTTGTGGGAAGGAGCCTCATTGGTCAGACGGGTAGTTTTTAAAAGAAAGGAAATTGGGTCATTATGAATATGCCGTGTAGGGCGGGTCGTAGCTGACGAGTATCGAGGGAGTTTCAGGGGAGATAGTTGGATGGTGGTGTAGTAACCAAAAATTGGACATGGTCAGCCGACATCCGTCGTTAGCTAGCTGCACATGTCGTCAGCTTTATTTTATTTCCTTCTAGGGCACTCTCCCCCTCCCCCCCCCCCCCCCCTCTCTCTCTCTCTCTTTCTCTGTTTCTCTCTTCCATCATCCTCATAACCCCCATCCCACCCCCTCTCAACCTATCCCCATCATCCCATGTCTACATCAGCATGTTATGAACCATGGCCATCACGTTCTGATATTGTTTGCTACATTTAATGAAGCTTGATCCCCAATCCGTGCCGATCGTGACATTTTTGTAGAAGGCCTCCATTTATAGAATCTTATATTGCGCAGGCAACCGTTTTCGTCATCTTACACTCATGTCTTACTCTACGATCGACCGATGGGTCGATGGATAGATATCGAAGCGAAGGGTGGCCGAATCGCCGTTATCATTGAATGAAAGAAAGACAAAAATATATACACTGTCGCTCATAACGCTGGAATATTTTATTTTTACCCCAATTTATGGAATTATTTTGACAATGATTTATTCCTAATAGATCTAGATAATAATATACATCCTCAGATTTTATTCTTCTGTGTGCCCATGCCTCGAGCCATAATGCATGGCTGTACAGAGGATTTTTGTATGTTGGGGACCGGGGTAAATGCAATGAATTATTGATAATTTATTTCAATTTCTTTGTGTGTTTTTTATTTGTGGAAACTGCCCCCTATACCCTAGCCCCCGCTGCGTACAGTCATGGTTCAGTGGCAAAGCAATGGCCTCGTAACTGTGAGGCCCCAGGATCAAAACCGTGTCGATGTGCTATATTAGTGCCCTTTGTGGGACATTAATCCTTATTACTGTCATTTATTAAGGGCGTAGGTCCCCTAGTTGATAAGCATATTCGCATACACATGCTTTAGCAGTCACGCAAAACAAACACTGGCAAATTATTATTCAACAAAATCTGAGGATGTATACTATTATCTAGATCTATTAGGAATAAATCATTGTCAAAATAATTCCATAAATTGGGGTAAAAAAAAAATATTCCAACGTTATGAGCGACAGCGTATATAACATACGTGCAGTACACGTGCTCTTTCAATCATCCTCTTTTGTTCTGAGCCTGTGATTTATCTGAAGCAGAGCTAACAAATAAAATGAATTGACCCAGAAAAAAGGGGTCGCGGTTACCATGATGCGGCAGTGTAGACTTTTAATATAAATTATTGATGATTTCTACGAGTGTACATTGAAAACAAATCAACAGTGTTGTGTCAAATATTATACTACTTATACCATACTTCAGGTTCAAGTTTCAATTTTATTTGTTTCACATTTCACAAAAAAGAATTCACATAATTGACAAAATTAGATATGAAATATACTAAAAGTGTCACATTATACGTATAAATAATTCTTTGAAAAGACGTCGAAATTAATTGTATTGCATAGAAGGTTATACAGGGTGAATTGTGAGGAACCTGTTAAAAAGCTCAGCTTGTAGATTGTAGGTTCCCATAAATAAAACTAACATTTGATCGAAGTGGTTGTAATGGTGAAGGACGTAACAATAATAAAAGTCATTGTGATTGATAAAAGAGAAGAAAAGTACCGGTACATGCATGACTCGGTGCCTTTTTTTTACATAAGGTTTTTTAAAGTATATGTAGGCTTAATGCCTAAAAAGGGAAATAGAGAGATAGAGAAAGAACAAGGCACAGGCAGATCCACAAATATATGTATATTGTATAAAGATTAATATACATCCCATATTGCATAAATCCTTGAAGCAATTAATCCAATTATTCTAGATATATTATCAATATCTGTATTTTTTACTGGGGGAAATGAATTACAAAAGTAGTTAAATTACCATAACTGTCAACAGATTGATTTAAATGCATAATAAAAGTATGAATTAAATTCCATGAAGTAAGACGGTCAAACTTTACAGATAGAGATTGACAAGGAGAGAGGAAGAGAGAGGGGGAGAGGGAGTGATAGAGAGAGGGAGAGAGAGAGAGGGGGGATGGACAGAGGCAAAGAGTTACAAAATGGATTTCAAGCCATGAATTTAGAATTGACTTTTGGCATATAGTTTGTTGATATTCATGAAACTTCTATTATATATTTGTTAGGCCTAATATACGTAAATCAACAATTCATGAAAAAAAAAAATAAAATGCAAAGGATGATAAAATAATACAATCTATAGTGACTTATGCCAGATTTGTTAGTGTACATGCCAAAGTTCACATATTTATGATGCTAATCATCAAGAAAGGTCAGATTAAAAATCAAAGTTGCATTATTGCCGATGGATCAGATACAAATAATGTTTGTCGTCCGAATTTTCAGAAGGCAGAATAGTTTTTTTCCTCAGGGAAATTCAAATATAAAGAGAAAGTGAAGAAGTTACTTTACACATAATTGTGTCCTAGTTTGGATTGAACCAATTTGGATTGAACCTGTACACCACGTGACCTATTTCAAATTCTGACCTTTCGAAGAAGGCACTTATACGAAGGAATTCAAGTATTGGCCTAATCCAATAATCGCAGTAAAACCGGCTAATGTCGGCTCTAGGCTCTAGAATATTCTTCAATATTTATGCATACAAATGGCAGACTACTGTTTCAAACATCGGCTTTACAATGACAGCTTATAATCAATGGTAAGAAAATAGAAGAGAGAGGGTTATGTGTCTTTTAGAATAAACTTTCCCGACACAAAATCAACTTTATAATTTACGTGTTCATCAACTTGATGATTTCATACATTAAAGTAATGTCTATGTAAGATTAATTCACAGTTCCACTTTGCCTGTACTTGGTCTTTGGTTGGGTAATCCCTTTGGCAGCTCACTCAGGAAGCTATACTGGGATGGTAGGTGAGGCGAGTAACTACAAGGAGTGTCATGAATTGCAGGAATGGTGTGTGGACAAAGCACTCGTTAATTTACAGTAAAATATGCCAGTGCAAGTAAAAACCAAGCTAGTAAGCTTATATGATGTGGGAACCAACAGGGGGCTGCATCATTCTGATGGAGGGTAAAGCAGCCTCCTTGAAGTTGGTTATTCCTGTTGTATTGACTGTTTAGCGTGTCAGATGATTCCATATCCTTAGTGCTCCTGTGTGCCCGCCCCCCCCCCCCACTCAGTGTTATTTAGGGTACGCATATGCTCGTTCCCTCTTTTTGAAAGCACCCCCCTATCTGAGGACTGCCAACATTTCCGAACCCCCCTTTCGCGGGCTTTTCGCGGGCTTTTCCTGCCTTGGAGACCCCCCTGAATCGGAAAAAAATGCTCAATATACCCCCCTTAAATTCGAAATAATTTATCAGGAGTGCAAAGAGATGAGAGAAAAAACGAAAAAACACCCCCTTTTTAAAGAAATCTCCGGTGAAAAGTCAAATACACCCCTTTTTTTACAATTCTGGGGCCGGACTTTGTCACACGAAAGTACCCCTTTACCGGACATTTTGGCAACACGCATGCGGTCATTCCGACCCCTGAGTGGGGGGGGGGGGGGCGCCTGTGTGTTGCTTATTGAAATAAGCAAATATTTCAGTGACGTATTACGTAAAAGCCTATATATTCGTGAAATTCAGAAGCTCGTGACTATTAAACATCATTTTTGCGAGAGGATAAATTACATTTAGCTGGGACGAAAATCTCAGCTAAAGTGTTTGGAACATCTAGATGACCAATTGGAACAAGTAAAGATTTATTAACTTATTCGAAGAGGTAGTGCGTTTACATCAAGAGAAATACGAAATGCATTTTTAAAAAACATCATAAACAAAAAACACAACAAAAATTTTTTTTTTTTTTTAATACAAGAGGCAAATACATTGTTCCTGTTAACCCTAATAAGGCCGGGGGCATCATGCCCCCCCCCCCCTCCACGATTTTTCTGATTGCTCGGGAACGCATATGGATGGCTCCCGCCGCTCGCTGACTTTTTTCTTTAGAGTCTTGCGCAACTTTTAAAAGAATTTTTTTTGAAAATCGGACGTACGGTTACGTGACCTTTTGTCTTTGCATGTCAGCCCGAAAGTCGCTCATTTTCATGATTTGTGTACAAAACATATGGGAAAGTCATTTTTCCCTGAAACAGATCAAACATGGGTTATGGGGTCTTGTTTAAAGTTTAGGTGGTTGTTTTGGGAGTCAAAATAGTTGAATTGTAGTAAGAAATGAAATAAAACAACAAAACAATGAAATAAATAAGTTAAAAAAAACAATGAAATACATAAGAAATTATAAAAATAAGGGATAACATAAAAATAAGCTGGCTCTTCCAATTTTTTTGTCGTATTATTATTTAGAATGGTCAAATGAATATATGTAGTGAAAACGAATGCTTAAATATGAATAATATATGATTTATGGGTAAAATTGTGATTTGTATGACTTTATTTGCATAAATTACCATAAATATGCAAATGAGTGAATTTTTCAAAAAATTGAAATAATCATAATATTCTATACACTTCACTTGACATGCGTGCAAATTTTCACGGCGATCGGCCGCTTCGTCGTACTAAGACCTAAATAGCCCGGCCTTTTTAGGGTTAAAATATAATCTCTCTTGTCTGAAACTATCCGTATTTCTTTTACCCGTTGACTATTGAATTTTCATATTCCCCATGCAAAAACGGTTGCGGTGTTGTGGTGTATAGTAGTTCATTCCCTTGATTTTCAATCCTAGGGTTGAAGGTTCCAATCTCAGTCCTGCACTAACGTCTTTTGGCAAGACTCTAATCCATAAATGCCCGACATGACTTTCAAACTCCTTCTTCTTCTTTGGGCTCAGCCCTTTTGTTGAATTGTGTTGATATAGAGGGCGAAAACGACTTCTGCGAGGAAGCGGGATTGAGCGCTAGCTGCTAGCAATGTTGCCCATGCGACCCGAGGTAGCTCCCAACTGGCTACAAATGCATGTAGCTCCTAAACGCATTTGCAATCTATTCCAGAGAGTTTCTTTTAAGGGACCTCAAAATCTCTATATTTTGTCCAAAAAAGTGTATAGAAATCGAGCAAAAATTCATGGCAAGCACCAGTAATTCTGAACAATATGCAACCTCGGTGGACCACATAGGGTCTATATCGAGCTCAAACAAACCGAATACACAAAGTTCAAGTCGTATCTGAACGATTTGTACAACGTAGATTAGGTACCCTATACGTCGACTACGTGACAAAACTTTCAGTTTCACTTTGAAACGTTTGTTCCAATGGCACTTAGCCTTTTAATCTTGTGATCCTAAAGGCTGCCAAGGTTATGACGTGAACCAATCAAGTAATATGATCATCAGTACTTATAATGCAGGAATACACGTATATAATCACACTGGTACGTACGTTATATTGCGAGAATACAGGCATATAGTACAAGTACTATACGTACACTGCGAGAATACACACAGGAAAGGATCATGAGGAAATAAGCACAGCGAGAATAAGAAGAGTACTGGTATCATTGTTACATGTTTCAATGTGAAAGTGTGTGTTACAGACGCCGCACAGAAACCATGGACATAAGGAGGGTAGCTGTGCTAGGAGCTGGGGTCTCCGGTCTTGCTGCGATCAAAACCTGTCTGGAGGAAGGACTACAGCCAGTATGCTTCGATAAGGCAAGAGAACTAGGTAAAGTTTAATTTATTTTTGGACTATGCATGAATGCTTGTAGAATTCATTATACAGTTACACGTAGCTAGATTGTGGATCGATGTGAACCTAATTATCAATGAGCAATATTAACTCTTTGACTTCATACTTGTCTTCGTCTCTACTACTGGAAAAGGTCTTGTACGTACGCTTGTATTACGCATCCGAACGAACAGGGACAATCACCCCCCCCCCCCCCCCCATCCAATTACCAGCGGACAATAACCCCCCCCCCCCCTGGAAAATTACCCCATATATCAATTACCATCCAAAAA
>NW_022145600.1:2424950-2712450 GCF_000002235.5 Strongylocentrotus purpuratus
AATGACAGCTTATAATCAATGGTAAGAAAATAGAAGAGAGAGGTTATGTGTCTTTTAGATAAACTTTCCCGACACAAAAATCAACTTTATAATTTACGTGTTCATCAACTTGATGATTATAATACATTAAAGTAATGTCTAATGTAAGATTATTCACAGTTCCACTTTTGCCTGTACTTGGTCTTTGGTTGGGTAATCCCTTTGGCAGCTCACTCAGGAAGCTATACTGGGATGGTAGGTGAGGCGAGTAACTACAAGGAGTGTCATGAATTGCAGGAATGGTGTGTGGACAAAGCACTCATTAATTTACAGTAAAATATGCCAGTGCAAGTAAAAACCAAGCTAGTAAGCTTATATGATGTGGGAACCAACAGGGGCTGCATCATTCTGATGGGAGTAAAGCAGCCTCCTTGAAGTTGGTTATTCCTGTTGTATTGACTGTTTAGCGTGTCAGATGATTCCAGATCCTTAGTGCTCCTGTGTGCCCGCCCCCCCCCCCCCCCCTCAGTGTTATTTAGGGTACGCATATGCTCGTTCCCTCTTTTTGAAAGCACCCCCCTATCTGAGGACTGCCAACATTTCCGAACCCCCCTTTCGCGGGCTTTTCGCGGGCTTTTCCTGCCTTGGAGACCCTGAATCAGGAAAAATGCTCAATATACCCCCCTTAAATTCGAAATAATTTATCAGGAGTGCAGAAGAGATGAGAGAAAAAACGAAAAAAAACCCCCTTTTTAAAGAAATCTCCGGTGAAAAGTCAAATACACCCCTTTTTTTACAATTCTGGGGCCGGACTTTGTCACACGAAAAGTACCCCTTTACCGGACATTTTGGCAACACGCATGCGGTCATTCCGACCCCTGAGTGGGGGGGGGGCGGGCCTGTGTGTTGCTTATTGAAATAAGCAAATATTTCAGTGACGTATTACGTAAAAGCCTATATATTCGTGAAATTCAGAAGCTCGTGACTATTAAACATCATTTTTGCGAGAGGATAAATTACATTTAGCTGGGACGAAAAATCTCAGCTAAAGTGTTTGGAACATCTAGATGACCAATTGGAACAAGTAAAGATTTATTAACTTATTCGAAGAGGTAGTGCGTTTACATCAAGAGAAATACGAAATGCATTTTTAAAAACACCATAAACCAAAAACAACAACAAATTTTTTTTTTTAAATACAAGAGGCAAATACATTGTTCCATGTTAACCCTAATAAGGCCGGGGGCATCATGCCCCCCCCCCCCTCCACGATTTTTCTGATTGCTCGGGAACGCATATGGATGGCGCCTCGCCGCTCGCTGACTTTTTTCTTTAAAGTCTTGCGCAACTTTTAAAAGAATTTTTTTGAAAATCGGACGTACGGTTACAAGGTCACGTGACCTTTTGTCTTTGCATGTCAGCCCGAAAATCGCTCATTTTCATGATTTGTGTACAAAACATATGGGAAAGTCATTTTTCCTAAAAACAGATCAAACATGGGTTATGGGGTCTTGTTTAAAGTTTAGGTGGTTGTTTTGGGAGTCAAAATAGTTGAATTGTAGTAAGAAATGAAATAAAACAACAAAACACAATGAATAAATAAGTTAAAAAACAATGAAATACATAAGAAATTATAAAAATAAGGGATAACATAAGAAATAAGCTGGCTCTTCCAATTTTTTGTCGTATTATTATTTAGAATGGTCAAATGAATATATGTAGTGAAAACGAATGCTTAAATTTATGAATAATATATGATTTATGGGTAAAATTGTGATTTGTATGACTTTATTTGCATAAATTACCATAAATATGCAAATGAGTGAATTTTTCAAAAAAATGAAATAATCATAATATTCTATACACTTCACTTGACATGCGTGCAAATTTTCACGGCGATCGGCCGCTTCGCCGTACTAAGACCTCAAATAGCCCGGCCTTTTTAGGGTTAAAATAATCTTTCTTGTCTGAAACTATCCGTATTTCTTTTACCCGTTGACTACTGAATTTTCATATTCATATTTATGCAAAACAGTTGCGGTGTTGTGGTGTATAGTAGTAGTTCATTCCCTTGATTCTCAATCCTAGGGTTGAAGGTTCCAATCTCAGTCCTGCACTAACGACTTCTGGCAAGACTCTAATCCATAAATGCCCGACATGACTTTCAAACTCCCTTCTTCTTCTTTGGATCCATATGAGCTCAACCTATTTTGTTGAATTTTGTTTATAGAGGGCGAAAATGACTTCTGCGAGGAAGCGGGATTGAGCGCTAGCTGCTAGCAACGTTGTCCGTGCGACCCGAGGTAGCTCCCAACTGGCTACAAATGCATGTAGCTCCTAAACGCATTTGCAATCTGTTCCAGAGAGTTTTTTAAGGGACCTCAAAATCTCTATATTTTGTCCAAAAAAGGTGTATAGAAATCGAGCAAAAATTCATGGCAAGCACCAGTAATTCTGAACAATATGCAACCTCGGTGGACCGCATAGGGCCTATATCGAGCTCACAACAACCGAATACACAAAGTTCAAGTCGTATCTGAACGATTTGTACAACGTAGATTAGGTACCCTATACGTCGACTACGTGACAAAACTTTCAGTTTCACTTTGAAACGTTTGTTCCAATGGCACTTAGCCTTTTAATCTTGTGATCCTAAAGGCTGCCAAGGTTATGACGTGAACCAATCAAGTAATATGATCATCAGTACTTATACTGCAGGAATACACGTATACAATCACACTGGTACGTACGTTATATATTGCGAGAATACAGGCATATAATTTATAGTACTATACGTACACTGCGAGAATAACGACAGGAAAAGAATCATGAGGAAATTAGCACAGCGAGAATAAGAAGAGTACTGGTATCATTGTTACGTGTTTCAAGGTGAAAGTGAATGTTACAGACGCCGCAGAAACCATGGACATAACGAGGGTAGCTGTGCTAGGAGCTGGGGTCTCCGGTCTTGCTGCGATCAAAACCTGTCTCGAGGAAGGCTACAGCCAGTATGCTTCGAAAAGGCAAGAGAACTAGGTAAAGTTTAATTTATTTTTGGACTGTGCATGAATGCTTGTCGAATTCAATATACACGTAGCTAGATTGTGGATCGATGTGAACCTAATTATCAATGAGCAAATTAACGCTTTGACTTCATACTTGTCTTCGTCTCTACTGGAAAAGGTCTTGTACGTACGCTTGTATTAAGCATCCGAAACGAACAGGGACAATCACCCCCCCCCCCCCCCCTCCATCCAATTACCAGCAGGACAACCAACCCCCCCCCCCCCCCCCGGAAAATTACCCCATATATCAATTACCATCCAAAAATTACCATCTATTATTAACCCCCGTGTTGGTGCGTGTGTGTGTTTGGAGTGCGTGTGGGGGGAGTCGCACATGATATCTTGTCTTTTGGCAATTGTCTTGGGGCGTTATTGTCCTTGGGGGGGGGGGGGTAATTGTCCTAGGGGGTAATTTTCCAGGGGGCGGTTGTCCTCGAGATGGTGATCGTCCTGATACGAAGAAAAGATGTCTCGATGAAGGGCTATAACCCTTTTATTTGAAAAGGACTAAACACTTCGTAGGCTTATGTCAGGTATTTAACTTGCATAATGGTTTTGATTGTATTTACGTCCTATGTCTGTAAGCTGTAGTTAGACACGCATAAAATAGTTTTAAATAGTTTAAAAGCATAGTACAGTATAACATTTCAAAAATAAGACTAAAGACCAACCATCTAAAGAGCGTATCATACACAAAACGCATTATATCCAGCTCTCACAGTCGAGAGCGAAGGGCGAAGGTGGAAGGGCGAGGGAGGGGTGAAATTAAGACGACCCATGTGCTCCAAGAGAATCCTTATTTGAAGTGCCATCTAGATAACCAATACAAATGAGGGATTTGTGACTTACGTGCACTTCGTGTGTAGGTCAGGGTCAAATCACTGTTTATTTTCGAGCACAGGGGACATGTAGGTTTAGTTAAAATTAAAGTATCGAATATAATAATATAGACCAACGTTTTGGTCTATATGCCTTTATGTTTACAGTGAAAATTTAAAATACAGAATAATGGTGCGTGGTTCTTTATTATTTCTGCCCTCCGTGATGATTTTATAAAGTTTGTTGAAAAATATATCCACCGAAAATCGACCCTGGGTCCCTGACTTAGATTACGTAGACAGGCCAGATTCAATTCGAGGGCGGTATATTATTAACAATAAACGAAGTCGGCGGATCATAATGATGACGAATTGACCGACATTTCAACATACTCTGATCCATTCCCAAATGATGATATTGAGAATATAATATACACGTTTCTCTGGCTGTGTGTGCCCCTCCCCTCTCTCTCTCTCTCTCTCTCTCTCTCTCTGTCTCTCTCTGTCTCTGTCTCTCTCTCTCTCTCTCTCTCTTTGGGTACAATAGGTGGACTATGGGTGTACAATGACGAAGTAGGACCCGATCCGACGGGACCTGCCGGTATCTATAAAGGACTCATTACCAACGTATCGAAGGAGATGATGTCTTTCAGTGACTTCTCATACCCAAGACATGTCCCACCATTTCTAACGGTAAGAGTAATATATTTAATGAGAATGTGTGATGCGTGGTAAAAAAAATCTTACTTTGTAAAAGTTGGCATTTTAATTGTATACGGTTGTTTAGAGGTTTATTTTATTATTTGATTTAATTTGAACTGGTTTATTCATATAAAATATCTCCGCAGATAGAAAAACTGAGTTGTGATTATTTTCTTTCTTTTTTGTTTTCTACAATTAATGAGACAGATACAAATATATAGAAGTAGTAAAATTAGATAATACAATACTGAAGACTAAAGGTAGATTTTAGGAGTAACCACTTCTATTTTTCGTGATTCATATTCAAGAGAAAACACGAGTACAGAATTTTAGGTATAATAGCCTAGGTCTTTTAATTTCCTGTATTTGTAAAATCATTTGGGTACTGTATGGGTGTAGGCCGAGTGGTGATCATGCTGATATAGAGTATATAGAGTACCAAAGTGATTATGTCATATTCGCTCGTCGTCCAGGTTACCGGCTCCAAACAACATAGCCTGCGCATGGGGTTTCATTTAGGGCTGCATTTTATTCTTTAAAAAAAGTAATATGCACTTGTTTTGTATTTCCTTTGCATTTGTATTTCTACAAATAAGGTAATATTAAAAACATCACATTTGTCTGCCGTAATTTATGGAAAACTATCAAAGTTATTGCTGGTCGAAATATTGCGCAATGTTTTATTCACATTTTTCCTATATTCCATCACAGAGTGACGATGTCCTGCAATATTTACAAAACTACGCAGAGAACTTCAATCTGTTGAAGCATATCCACTTCAATACGACGGTCATAGAAGTGACAAAAGCAGTGGATTTTAAAGAGACAGGAAAATGGAATGTGTGCACCCAGGCCCAAGGCGAACCACCCAAGACAGAAGTGAGCTTCTATAATTATACTTACCACTCACTTACTTAGTGATACTTATGGGAACGCAGGCTTAAAGGCATTGTTTAACAATGCCAAATCTGAGATGCATGGCCCTACGTGTCATCAGCGTCTTTGATATGGTGTAATATTGAAATCCTAAAAAGTTGCACTTCAAAATGATCATGAAGTGCCTCAAAAGATTTAAAATCTTTGAGTAACCAGTTTTACCATGCTCATTTTCCCTAATAGACTGTAGTGTTATACAAAAACGTAGGGAAAATGCTTTTTGAAATTTCGAATTCCAAATCATAAATATCTTGATAATTACGGTCAATCGGCTTGTAAACGTCATGGGATTCCTGACTGACCTAAAGGTTTATAATTATGATTGCAGCATGTGCTAAATCCAGGATTTCGTTTAAAATCTGAGACAAAAATACCCAATCCCTTTAAGCCTCTATGATTATATTCAGTTCCAAATACTTGTCCAGACCGCTTTCGTTTCTGTAGACACTGAGTGCATTAACTAGATCTAAATTTAAACTATTCCAGCGTTTCCTCATATCCACTTCCGGAATGGAAGGCGCTAGAGCATTGGGGATTTTTATTTTAAATCAATTAGGCAACCCAACCAGTATTTTCTCATTTCCTGTCGCATTATAATCATCATTATGTAAATGCAGTCATCTTGATACGATATGTTACAAACAAAGGCTACTATGGCAACACATACAGTTCACAACTAAATTATTCATACCCTTACCAGGTTTTGTAATTATTTAAATCCCTACTCTCTACTTATAGCTACTTGCACCCTCTAAATAACAAACAATGCATAATTGGTGACCATTGGTCCCCCATGATCCTCTTTTTCGTGCTGAGTTGATGGGATAGCCACCTGCCCAGTGACCTTGTAGGGTGGTCTAATCCCTCCTGTTCACTAGTGCAGATGGGCTTAAGCTTGTGAAAAATTAATTGGTCCCAATTGTTTTTGTGTTTTTTAGAATTTTATATATTAAAGCTAACATCTAACAGTATTTAACAAAGGTTCTAATTCAACCAGTCCACCTCTCATTCTTGAGTAACGAAAAAAACACATCAAATTTACAAGGGGAATGAATAATTTTGTTTTTAACTGTATAGGCTACGTAATATTATAATGAAGGTCACAGGACTCATATCCAATATAGTTATTTTTCAACTTCTAGAAACCTCTAGATAATACAAATTCAGTCAAAGTTGTCTTTAGTGGCCACCTTTCTATAAACGCCAGCTGTATAAAGTGGCTATATATTTTGTCTCCCACGATAAAAAAGCGTGTTGTAGAACCTCTCTATAGAGAGGCCGCACTTCGTTTGTTGAGTTTAACTATATTTCACAAACGATTTTCGTTTCATACATGATTAGAATTTTAAAAACTTACTTCGTGACCCACCTAACTAGATGTTTCTCTTTTATCAAAGACCTTCGATGCCGTCATGATGTGTTCCGGAATATATTCATCCGGCAAAATTCCAGACTATCCTGGGTTAAATGAGTTCAAAGGTCAAATCCTGCACAGCGGTCAGTTCAGAGGCGGGGAAGAATTTGTGGATAAGACGATTGTGGTCGTTGGTACGTGGATTTTCATTCATGATCATGATAAATTCATGGAAAATGAAGTATAAACGTATTAAAGAGAAGGTTGAGTTCTGGAAGAGGTGAAAAATAATTTGTGAGAATTACTCATTCTTATTATACAAGTGTGGAAGAACATCAAATTAAGACATGTTCCCTAAAAAGCATGGCTTTTTAAATGCCTTCATATTCTAAATATGCATGTAACATCGTACAAATCGGGGGCCGGCTTTTTACGCCACGTGTTCGTGTAGTCCCATATACATCTTTCTGTGCAAGTGTTTGTAACTTTACCAAGAATTGGCCCATTTCTTATCATTTTGATGATTCCAGAACCTTGCAATACACACAAATTCTTATATGCTAGATGATCAACCTTTTCTGGTCGGTTCCACATCGTTTCTTTCACAATGCAATTGCATGACCAGATCTCAACTTCATCTTTAAAGATAGGCCAAATAATAATGACGATAATGAAGATAAAAATTGAAAATTAATGATGATGATAGTAATCTTCATAATCATTATCTTAATAAAAGTAACAGCAACATCAATGAAAGATAATGATAACAATAATAATTATGATGACTTTTTTATTATCATGCTATCAATAATAATTATAATAATGAAAATACTAAACGTTGCTTCCGTATTTACTTATCAAAAAGTTTCTACTCCGATGGATTTGATTTAATTTCGGGAAGATGTTTTGATTATATTTCTCTTCGGTGACTTCTTCCTAAAGGACGTCAGTGCCATAGCAGGAAATCGAACACTCTGACTTTAAATTATTGCTTGGGAGGACCAGTCCCTTTGCGATCCCACAGTGGCAATTTTTGCGCCAATCCGCTCCTCTTTGTCAATAATAATGAACATTGATAAATGTATTCCTACCGGTGGTTGAAATTTCTAAGGTACAGCCATTGTTATAAGGGGGACCTAGAAGTTATTAAGAGGGCAAGGCTGGATATCATGCGGGAGATCCAAGCAAACGAATATGATTTCTGTTTTAAAACATAAGATAAATCATTGTGGAACCTTCCTATCCCCTAGAGTCTGGATAAACAGGATTTTATGCAGCAATACGTTGACTTGTCTTGAATTTTGTCATGCTAATGTTGTTTTGTTGTGTCGTTATAATACAGGCTCTTCCCATTCTGCAGGGGATGTTGCGGTACTGAGTAGTAATCACGCTAAGAAGGTATTGATATGATGGACTTCATCATCCATTTATGGAGTTATATAGGTTCAAAGTTCATTGTAAAATTGTCTTTTATGTATTATCATGCGATTAAGATTGAAAACCAGGAACATATTCATGCCATTTCATTTTCGAATTGTACTTTACCAGACAACAGGATTTTACCACCAGTAGTATTGGTCTCAACCGCCAAAATTAATTCAACCTTTCATTTGACACATTCATGTGCAAAGGACAAAGTCGCTCGTATGCCACGCGTGCTGATTTGAACAAAAGATAGCAATCAATTATTGTCAGATGTTTGCATTTCCGGTCTTGGACAGCTGCATGAAACCCACCTGTATAGATTAACTTTTCACTGGAAACACTTAAATAATCTCGAATCCTTTGGAAAAAACTATTTCATGTGAAATGCTATGTTACGCAGTAAGATATTATTACCATTTTATCAATTGGGAAAGAGTTAATTTTTGATAGATTTTATAGCCCTCACATCAATAACGCAAGTAACTCAAGGCTCACCGATATTACCCCGAAGCTACTGATTTCGTGGTACTCACAGCATTGGAGGAATTCCTTCGTTTTCCTCTTGGTACCCAGTGTCAAAATTGCTTTAATGCCTTGCCAATAGACACTATTGCCGCACCGAGGCTCGAACACTCGACCTTTTTATCTCCAGGCGATTTCCTAATAAACCCATACAATATACAATCTAAAATGGTTCGAATGACGGTGTGAGATATTATGACGGAATCTAAGGATTTAAAGCTACATGTATGTGGCACTTCTCTTTTCAAAATTCACACGATATGAAATCCCCTTCACTCACACATCATTATCTTCATTAATTAAAGTGTATACAATGTACAAAGCAGTTATTTTTTTGTTCTTCATGATTCTAATGTATTTCATGTTCTAATGTATTATTCTAGGTGTATTTGAGTCTACGGGATGGGGCTTGGATCGTGTCTCGCATCACGGGGAAGCAGCCCACTGACGTCTACATCAACCGAAGGTGGAATGAGGCGATTCCAGCCTGGATCTACCATCCTTTACTCAAACTCAAAATGGAGTCCCTGCAGGACTGGAAAACACTTGGCATTCAGAGCAGCACGCATCCGGTTAAAAGTAGCTTCATGATGAATGATGAACTCCCGGTGAAGATTATGAGCGGCCGAGTGGTCGTCCGGAGTGGTCTTCAACGGTTTGAAGGTTCAAGGGTCATCTTTGATGATGATTCTTACCTGGAGGACGTGGATTGTGTTGTCTTCGCCACAGGGTACAATCACAGAATATACATGGAAGATGACGTCATATCAGGTGAGTTTGAAGCATTTCAGGAAGAAAGAAAATACAAACGAACAAACAAACAAAACCAACCACAACAAAACAGCAACAAAAAACGCACAAGTGCATCACGAGATGTCTATCCACAGTGGTTGGGACATCAAGCTAACCAATACAAAAAAATGACATCTGATCGATACTTTCCTCGAAATTAGATTTGGAGGCAACTTCATGATATCCCCAAGTTGCTTTTCGAAACACATTTATAAATACGTGAAATTATGAGCCAAAGTCCCCTTCAAACACTGTTAAAGAAGTGGTGTTGCCTGAACTTTCTCATAAATATTGTTCAAGCAGTCAAAGCCAGATATTTTTCAAATACAATCACTTCTATTCCCACCCATCCCAAGAAATAAAGGGTACCTCATATGAAATATGTATTGTTTATAAACACTGATCTATTGAATTCCTCAAGTGGTTTGCTGCTACAAAGTCTGTACGTGTGCATGATATTCTGCAACTCTCCAAAATGTGGAGTATAGAAGGTTTCTTTGTGTTTTTATAAATAGTAATTTAACATGGAAAATCATACTAAGGAATTGTCCCACCTAACTTTTCTGTTGATAGAGAAAAAAGAAATGGAAGAAAATTAATGTCATGTTGAAATAAATGTAAAAGTTTGATACGGTTTGCAGATAATCTTCGCAAGCACAAAATCATGACATGTGAGAATGATGAAAAGGATGGTTATTGTAGAATGACTGTTGAATGTGATGAGACAAGTGCACTACCCGTTTCACACGGGCATCCTTCATTCCACTACTCAAACTTAATTCGAAAATTAAAAAGATGTTCATACCATAATAAGCATCAAGCAACACAATGGCTACACACGACGAGTTATTAAACCATGGTCTATACTACTAATTGGTTTCTGGAGATTCAATGATATGCTAAGCCACATTCCCATGACGGTAATTTTATTGTATGACTCCTGCAGGTAGTACCAGTCAATTGGAACTGTACTTACACGTCATACCACCAAGACTGGAGCACCCAACAATGGCGGCCATTGGTTACATCGTGACACGTGGTACCTTAGGACCATCAGCAGAACTACAAAGTCGGTATGCAGTGAAGGTGTTCAAGAAAGAACTTCAACTACCAAGTCGTTCAGAGATGCTTGCGGATATCAAGAAAAGAAGAGATGGAGTGATGCAGCAATACAATCAAGACACGCCCAAGGTAGGTGTCCAAGTCCAGATCTGACATTTGCTCCTGATCGGGGTACTAGATATTTCCTCTGGACTTTGTATTTCGTCGTAAATATGGATTAAGTTTTCAGGCTTGAATGAGCCCTGTGCCTTAGTTAAGGATTGGGTTATTCGGCTCGGTATAAGTGAAGAGAGATGGAAACTAACAGACAGAGATCGAGATCAGAGAGCTGGAGAGTAGGACTAGAGTCTAGTGCTAGGCAGATAAAATCATGTTAGGCTAGGTAGCTGCACTGGCTGCACGCTGGCGCGCCAAAACCGACCTCCACCCGCAATGCACGGCGCGCCACTTATCACCATTTTTTGCACACGTCACGTGGACGTTGTGTGAGCTCTACCAGGTCAGTGCGTGGAGCACGCCTACTGCGGAAACGGAAGCTCCCCGAAAATCTCATTGATGGGCACCTCACCGAGAGATGGCGCTGTGCGCCATTCACTGAGAAAGGGCGGCGATTTCAGTAGTGGAGACCCGTTTTAAGAGATCAATATAATGTTGGGTCATGAGAAATTAATTCTATCTTGTCAGATAGATTTACTTATGCCGAACGAGTCATGCACCACTTTAGTGCGTAGACGTTTGGTCTAGAAGATTTTTTTTTCTGAAAAAAAATGAAGAAACGGCTAGCAGCATTCAGTTTGTCTGCGGCAGCCAATAGTCGCATCCCATTGCGCGCGCTGTGCCTCTTTAGCTTTCTTTATTGTTCCTTGGTTTCGACTTTAATTATTGTGCAAGACTAACAGCTCTAGCATTCCAGATGCGTGGTACACTAATCGTCAAAAATGTAATAGTAGTTCTAATGCGTCTTTCAATAACGTTGAATTAAACGATTGTTCAGTCACGTACTATTGATAGTATTAGCAGTAATGTGTAACTACTTAAATATAGCCATATTCCCCGATCAGCTTTAATTGTCCACCCATAATATCCGGCTGCACTAACGTTTCGTCTTTTACTTGTCCAGATCCATCCGACGAAATACAACGATGAGCTTGCTCAAGCAATCGGGGCTCTACCAAGTTTCTGGAGCCTGTTGTTGTCGGACCCTAAACTGGCGTACCACTTTTATTTTGGTCCAGTCTATCCTACGTGGTACAGGTTGATGGGTTCACATTCTAGACCCGATGCCCGTCAGAGGATACTGCAAAGTGGTGCTGATATGGTACATGGGATAACATTAAAAACGGTTCGCCCGAGAGCACAGAAAGAACTCCAGAGGACCAGGATAATCCCGATGAGGCTTGTAGCTTTGTGTTTCATCAGCTTCCTTCTAGCAGTACTATTATGGACATAAATATTATTATGGTCATAGAGTTTATCTTAAGTTTATTACGTTTAAACATAGATCAAGAAGATTTATATATATATATATATATATATATATATATATATATATATCATGTAGATGTTTCTATGACGAATCTCTTACCAAAGAAGCACATAAGCAATATTGCATGTCCTGGAAGGTCACGATTTGTTAAAGACGCAGACATGTATTATAAGATACTATGTCCCTTTTGCAGCCATCATGAAATTCTGTAGATATTTGCAGGAATCATGAATATGTCATGCATGTCCTATCTGTGAAATTTAAACGTTAGCAATGTCCTAATATTCAAATTATGCAAGGAAACCCGTTTACTTGCTAGACTTCACTGTTAGACACTATTGAGTGACTGACTGGCTATTTTTTCTTTTTTGGTAATAACATCCATAAAATGAGCTTTAAAGGGTACATGACCGTTAGTCTACATCAATAACCCACTTCTTGTAACGGCCAAAATTTAACTGATTGTATCTTTGCGCAGCATAAAACATACGACCATTCGGTACAATGGTCTGAAAATCAGACTATTACTTACTGGCTATATAGTTCTTAAGTCGATTCGACAACTAATAGACGTTATTTTCCCACTTAAAGACTTTTTGAAGCCCCCCCCCCCTTTTTTTTTTCTTTTAGGGAAGTTCTAAATTAGTGTTATCCTTCAAATGCATATGGAATTTAACCTTTTCATATTTTTTGGCCTGCAAATGGGACATAGTATCTTAAAGGCACTAGACTTTCCAATAACCTAAATAGCATACTACCCCCTCCCCCCTTATTCTCATTTCAACCGTATTAATAATTTCTCCTGTGTATTAACTGTTTCCTTATCGGGCTTTCTAAAACTATGTGATTTGTCTTCTCCTTGATGCTGTTGATCTATCTTGATATCGTGGGAGTGTCGTGCCCGAATGGTTTAAGACGCTTGACTGGAGATGCGAAGGTCGAGGGTTCGAATCCCAGCAAAGCACTGATATTCTTTTAAAAAAACACGGAATATGCAATAAATTTTCAATAATTTATTGCATTTTACCCCGGTCCCCAACATAAAAAATCCTTTGGACGACCATGCATTATGGCTCGGGCATGGGCACACAGAGGATTGGTTTATGTTGGGGACCGGCGTAAAATGCAATAAATTATTGAAAATTTATTGCATTTTTCATGTTTTCATTTTATTTATGGAAACTGCCCCCTATACCCTAGCCCCCGCTGCGTACAGTCATGGTTCAGTGACAAAGCAATGGCCTCGTAACTGTTAGGCCCCAGGATCAAAACCGTGTCGATGTGCTATATTAGTGCCCTTTTGTGGGGCATTAATCCTCATTACTGTCATTTATGACTTAAGGGCGTAGGTACCCTAGTTGATAAGCATAGGAGCATACACATGCTTTAGCAGTCGCGAAAACACACATTGGCAAATCATTATTCAATAAAATCTGAGAATGTATACTATTATCTAGATCTTTTATTTTTGTTTTTATTTTAAAAATAATTCCATAAATTGGGGTAAAACAAAAATCTTCCAACTATATGAACGATAGTGTAGTATATTTGTAAAGCGATTAGAGACATTGTATTAAACGCTATATAACAGTGAATATCATTATTAATATCTATCCTCCCATAGACACGGCATCATGCAAGAGGTCTGATCAATATTTGTTTATTACTATGCATATTCAATATTTTATTATCATAGAACGTAAATATAAATGTAAAATACTCATAAATATACATTTTCTATATTACATGTTCATATGTATGTCATAGCCTCATAGGCTTATTTTCTCGCACGATTCGCTTTTAATGTTTCACGTTTCGATTATTTACTTTAAAGCTTATCTGCCGTAGTTTACAGGAGGGATTAGACCGCTCTGCAAGGTCACTGGACAGGTGGTTATCTCATCAACTCAGCTCTCAGTTAACATAAGAAAAAGAGGATCATGGGGGACTAATGGTCACCGATTAGGCATTGTTTGTTATATAGAGGGCGCAAGTAGCTACCAGTAGTGCAGTGGGCCTTTAATGTACATGTATAATAAAAGTAACATCCCCATTTGTTGGATTTATTTTGTAGTTTGTGTACTCCCATCGTATTCATTATTTCAAGTCAGCATTTCCCCTCGAATGAGGAGTTATACTGACTTTCGCCTCATAATGACACTTCCTCCCTCCACTTCTTCTTGTCTCGAGTTTCCTCTTCACTACTGCTTTCTGTCACCAACATATCTTTCCATGAAATATTCGTCATTCCTTTCTCTTAATTATGGCATCATCTTTTTGTCACATCTGTCGTACGTGTTATATTTTCTTTTCCTCTCTCAGCGTACCATCGTCACGTCAGCTAGGTTCCTACTGAAATTGCACCATAACAACACATTTTCATCCACATATGTTCCTTTCTATCAAAAGTTTAATGACACAACATTACTGTCTAATCTGTTTGGATTGAAATCAATAAAGTTTGAATTTGAATTTGAATTTGTAAGATTTTTCTCACTCCCCCCCCCCCCCCCCCCCCCCCTAACCATCAAAAACTAAAAAATATTTTCAATAGGCTATAGCAAGAGATTAATCAGTAATTTTTCGCATGATATATAATTATTTTTAAATATTTGTTATTTCTGTTTTTCTTCTAAGTGCTGATCTACAATATGTATACGAAATGTCCGTTTTGTAGATAAAAATATATATGTATTTTGCGGTATACGCCTACATAATGTTTCAGTTTCAAGTTTATATATTTCACTTTATCAAAGATAATATAATTGAACATAATAAACAATGGCAATTATTATAACTAAACATACAATATAGAAAACATAAGGTACATGATAATAGTGATAACAGATAATACAATCATATGAATCAATCAATAAAGTGGGGGATCTACTAAAAAGCAAAGCTTGTATTATGTAGGTCCCATCGAGAGCGATATTTTTTTAATGTTGGTTAGTGTAGATTATATGGGCATTAGATAACGGGTGGAGTACGTTTACGTTTATGTTTACGAAGCCGACATCCGAAAGAACGACAAAGCACATGTGTACATTTTATAAGAAACATTTTTGTTAACCGTTGTTAGAGAAACAAATGTTTAATGAATAAAAAAATATGTTTTAAAGCATTCAAAACTGAAAAATATCTGCCCAAAGTGGGAAAAGGAAATAAAAGTATTAACAAAAAGTTTTCCGACCGACCGACCCATGTTTTGGCACCTAAACGGCAGTACAACATTTTTTTTGCAGGCCATATGCTCGTGCATGCTAGTGCATTTCGCTATATAGTTGTATTAACTATACACGTAGAATGAAAAATTACCAGGTATACTAAAACTGCAATGTAGGCCTATCCTCTCATATTATTGAAAATACAAATACTGTGGCAATATTTGTCACTCCTGTATTGTCTGCCGTGTGAAACACACAAAAAATGAGCCTGCGGCATCGATGAATTACACTTGGAGAAATTGTCAATTAATATCAGCTCTTATTACATTGAACACTGCAGCATAATAACTGTATTATCTATATGCAGTTCTACTTGCCCCATATATTCCCAATTTTACAGCTTACCACTATACCGTTCATTTATTTACACACATAATATATTCTGTATAATGAGCAATCAAGTATCAAATTCAACTAAGCTACTTAATATGTACGTGGGATTTTCAGGCAATAATATAACTTTAAAATTCCATAGGCTGGCTAATGTGGAAGAAAGTGAGTACCGTATATTAGTAATCTTTTTACACACGATAACATATGCCAAGAATAAAATTCGCTATGCGCTTGTTATGTAACCCCATAGTTGTTGCATTTTAATACATTGTTGTATATATTTGTTTTCAATATTAAATTAATCCTATGCATTTGCCCTTGTTAATACTGTTGAATAATTTCAAATTTTGGGTTCTATGTTTTAGTGTGTTGTATAGCAATAATTAAAACCAGTATAACCAGCCTGTGGTAATCAGCTACAATAGCAGTGATCTTTACCCATCAGCGATTACATGATTCTCGTCTGAAGAAAAAGAGACAATGGGTATCAAAATGTAAGAAACATTTATATTATAACGTCATGGCCTGATTAATAAACAGTTTATCTCTCAAAAGTAATAGATACTGGTAACAAGCTTATATAGTTCATCCCCAAAACATCTGTTGATTGTATGCACAATATAGAATATATGAAGTAATTATTCAACACTAGGCTATTTGCGTGGCTCAGAAAAGTGACGTCGTAATGAACGAAAAGTCTTTGATTTTGTTTATTCGATTAAACTGCCAAAACAGACAAATTTGATTATTTTCAAAGCGTGGACATGGCGGTCAAAATCTAGGAGGGATCCATCATTCGTCCCATGAAAAGGACCGATTTCGTCGACCGGTGACGAATCATGAAGAGAAATGGGTGGTCTGCTCGAAACAGGATCGGCTTCTCACGTTCTCTTGGTAGAGAACAACCAAATGCCATCACAACAGCCGTTGCAGCAGCTGCCTCACTCCCTTCCTCATTGACATCAACAAAGGCCTTGTGGATGACGGCAGAGATGTGTAACTCTCTATCACCTAAGATGCCTTCGAAGTTAGCCCTATCCTCATCAAAAGCGTCAGGCATTCCCATTCGTTTCAAAACCTCCTTCAGTTGGAATGTTGCTTCTAGTTTGAACTTTGGTAATAGTACCTTCACTTCTCTTGATTTGAGCCCTGCGTCCCAGGATTGCAGGACGTCCGCAGAGAGCTTCGTCTCAAGTTGACCAAGGCCATCATCTTTGACGGGAAGAGCAATCAATAGACCAAGATTGTGGCCTTGATAAGGCAGCTCTAGCACAAGACAGTCATTCATGTTGTCAACAGCCAAAGCGAATGAGCCCTCTTGACTCATAAGACTCACCCGAACCTTCTTTCTCTCATCGAAAACCTTGAATGTTTCCTGTGTAGTATTGTGGGCACGAAATTTAGATTCCCAGTTCCCCTTGAAATAGATGGCATTCACCAGGACAAGGCGTGTGAGATCATTTAGGGTTCCAGGAGCAATCAGGTTTTTGATTTTACCCTTGGTCTGCTTTGAAACCCAATCATTGATTGATTGAGTGGCAGTTGGGGCTGCAAAGTTATTTACCGCCTCTATGGCTGCTCCATAGTAGGTAGCAGTTCCTTCAAGAAATGACTGGACGAAGTTATAGCCAGATTTGCCATATAGCCTGTTGGCGGAATGAAGTTTGTAACCGGAATTTGTTTGGTAAAGCAAGTTTGTTTAGCTCTTTGAATGTTCCATGAAGTTGATCTTGGTCTATCTGATTGAAACGGAAGACATCAGCGATTTGAGTTGCTGTATCACCTCGGGCTCCTAGCTGTGTCATAGCCAGAGCAGTCGATATGCTGAGAGGGGAGAAGAACAGATTTGTACCTCTCCGTTCATCTTGAAGAGTTTGATAAAGATCCAGGGCGAATCCCATGTTCGCACTTGAAAGCTGGACCAGTTTCCCAGATGTATCTTGCTGCTTTGAGAATGCCATGTCTCTGATATATTCTGACCTGCGGATAATTATAGAGAAAACACGATTTGTTGATTGGTAAGCAACCGTCCAGGAGAACCCTTTTTTTTAATCCCAAAAGTATGAAATTGAGGAATCATACCTTTCCAAAAGGGCATCATAATTATCATCGATTTGGTTTCCAACCCATGATCTTTTGGATTAAAGACGATTGCAATATTCACAGAACCAAAAAGTCAAATAAGATTAAAAAAAACGTTATCCACTGCAGGCTAATTGCTCCCAAGCATAAATACAAGATATTACATTTATTTTATTTCGCATTTTCATACATAGTATCATGTTCAGCTATATAATCATTAAGAAACATTGTTAAAAACATTAAAATAGGCTGGTTTACAACAGGGCTCTGTTTAAAAACAACATAAAAATGACAATGAACAATATTATATATATAAATGACAGGGGTAACGAAGGCTAACACACACACACACACACCTGTTTATCACCTGTTTACAAAATACAAATTACATTAAAATCAAGCATAAAATGAATTTGACCTCACTGCAACCCCCCCTATTTCACCTTCATAACAAAAAATGAAGTAATATTTGCCAGGTTTGATATTACCAGTCCTTAGCCATTTTCAAAATTTGAAAATGGCTAAGGACTGGGCAGATCGGCATTCATCAGACAAACAATTCCATTCATTTATACTAACCGGTACGAATGTCCTCTGATAAAATTGAGTTTTACATTGAGGAATACGTAATAACAACCTGTTAGTGATTCGTATTACACGTGTAGAAACATTGTCATTTAGAACAAATTTACAAATTTACATAACTGGGATGGTGCTACCCCACTTACACATTTATACACCATGCATGATATTGACTTGTTAAACAGTTCTTTTAGAGTAGCTAGCCAGGCTAGTATTCAAAAAACTGTTTCCGATGAGGTTTCCCAAGTATATCCACTTACAATATATGCTGCGCGCTTGTGTAGCGTGTTTAATATTTTGTAGTTAGATTCGGATGAAGGTGACCAGACGGTTGAACAATATAATGCATGGGGGAGAACAAATCCCCAATATAATATTTTAAGTTGATCAACATTAAATATATACTTGTTTCTTCTAATTAAGCCAAGTTTTTGTTTCATGACTTTTGCAATAGAAGTAACATCAGATTTGAATGTCAGAGTATCATCAATCGGCACCCACTGTCCACTTGTAGACTTCATTCATTGCAGAATTTAGTTGACTTTTAACCGATTCTAGATTACTACCACTAACATACAGAGTTGCATCGTCAGCAAACATGTATATGTTAAAAGCCTAGTACTTATGTGCTCAAAATTTCATCCTAAAACTGGCAAGATCGAACTTTATTGTCAGATATAATGATAATGATAGCCCGTTCTTGTATAGCGCTTAACACATTATGATATAAAGTCTCCAAGCGCTTCCAAAGAGCTTTGAAAACATTACACCTAGCTTTTGCTGCGGCAGCCATTATCACTTTGTATCACCCTCTAATCATATGATATTTTGTAATTTTATGACAAACATTCACGATGATGCTCTCCCTTTATCTTAACAGTATATTATTATAAGTGAACATAATATTCGTATATTTACCCACATACAACAGCACAATTCCGCTTAAAAGTGCAACGTGTGTAGTCAAAGTTATTATAGGCCTGCTACTCAGTGGACCAACTACATGTACACTGTATGACTCAAAATATATTAACAAAATGACATCCGTCATGATCACGTGATATATATAACAGGATGTCAGGATCAAACGACCATGTCCCCTTCCTGTCATTGTTCGTTATCATACCATGCGTGATAATGTACTAGCTAAGGGAGGGTTCGAGTAAGCGAAGTGAGAGCCTTCATTTTTTTTACTACTTACAGAGGTCAGAGCTCATATCGCCCCTCTAGGTTTTACGATGTGCACCTTCAACTTATCCCCTCTCTTGTGATATTTCTTATTAGGCTTTGATAGTTAATGATTACCCATTCACCAATACGTTTCAGTATAGTATTAATGACTGCTTTGAGAGAAATAGTTGTTTTTATACGCTCAAGGGAAGGTTACAATTGTGCTATTGCCCAAGGCGTGCCGAGGGCAATAGCCCAATTGTAACCTTCCCGAGAGCGTATAAAAACAACTATTTCTCGAATAATAAAGCAGTCATTAATATTTTTATATGCCGAAAAAAAAGTCAACTTATGACACCACCTTGGCCTTTCTCTAGTTTATCTGCACGGTTGTTTTTTATGAGTGTATCTTTGAGAGTATAGACTAGATCTAGATTCTAGTCTAAGCAAGATATTTTTACAATTTTGGGGGTGGGCCAGCCCTTTGGGGAATATGGAGAAAAACCTGCGCTTTCATATGACACCTCACTTATTGAGTATCACCTTCAGGATCACAACAGATAAAGGTTTGAATCTCGAATTGAAAGAAAAAAACTTGACTTTTTTTGCATGGTCGCGCAATGCACGTAGACTGCTAAGAGACTGCATTGCGTGCAATCTCTATGGAAAGAATTAGCACACAACATCGGGTGCGCGATCAGACACCCTGACTACTACTAGATCTAAGCATTTTCAGCAACTTAACAAACATGTTTATGAATAATTTCACGTACCCTTTTTGTTCTTGCTGTCAGCGAGTTTTGCATTTGATAAATTGAAATCTTGGGAGAGTTTCTTTAGCCATTTTTGTCTTGTTTGGAATTGTCTTGTCTTGTATGAAAATACCGAACAAATCTTCGCACACTTACGGTATCCTCGATCGCTCAAACCATTTCACCAAGACTGAACTATTTTTCCGGTAACCATGGTAACTGGGATTTTAGAACTATTTTTTTAGAACTATTTTACCGGTAACCATGGTTACTGGGATTTTAGAACTAATTTTTAAAACTATTACATGGGTTTGGAATTTTACCGGGAATTTTACAGGAATAGTTAAAGTTTATGAATGCAATTTCGACCAATCAGATGGCTGGATTTCTTAAGTGAGGTATATAATGAGAAATATGAAATGGTAGGCACTATTTTATTGAGTTCAATTTCAATACACCAGTTTACGGTTACATCAGTGCGCATGCGCAGACATGTAATTGGCTTTGAGACAAAGCCAATGACCTGAGTTCAGTGGTATTTATGCGTAAATTAAGATTGCGCCCATGCAAATGATGATGTGCGCGCACAACGCAGCGCGTAGGAAGTGATATCATAGCAATTCAAGAACGCCGGTACCCCTCAGTTTTTTTCAAGTTCTTGGCCTGTCTGCCGACCAAAAATCATCCAAAATGAACAGCTGTGCAAAGATCTGTTCTTCTGCTTCACAAGCTCTGATTGCAAGGATTTCAAGAGCAATTGCCAGACCCTCTGTGCAGCAACTAGCAATACAGATGTCAGTTCAAAGAGGACACTAGCCCATATAGCAGCCTAGCAGGGCTTAGCAGTGCAATGAGTGTAAAGAGTCCAGAGACACTTGTTAGTCAAATTGTGAGCCGTGGCTTCCAGACGTCTGTACCACAACGTGATGTAGAAGCCGCAGGTAAGTTCATCGGCGCAGGTGCTGCCACCGTAGGACTCGCTGGCTCAGGAGCTGGTATCGGAACAGTTTTCGGAAGCTTGATCATCGGCTATGCCCGCAACCCATCACTCAAGCAACAGCTATTCACATACGCCATCCTTGGCTTTGCCCTCTCAGAAGCCATGGGTCTCTTCTGTCTTATGATGGCTTTCCTGATTCTCTTTGCATTGTGAGCAGCATTGTTCAATAGCTTTGTTGTACACAGTTCAGCCATGCCCATTTGTTTCATAAGTATATAAAATATTAGAGACCATATTGTGAATTACATTCTGCTTGATTGGTCTTCAAAGAGAGAGAGTTCTAGTGAATGTTCTGAAAAGAAATGATTGCGAGTTCTGTGTAAATTTTATAGCATTGGCTATTGACAAGACAAATTATATGATTTTCCCAAAATAACTGTTATGTTACCGAGGCATAGCCTTGTTGACCAATCAATGCACCGATGTCCTCCACATATTTAAATTAATACTTTCTGGACATGCAGTGCTTCATGACTGTTGACTGCATGGGCAGCAATTGTTTGAAAAACATCTTCAATGAATTGTGTTCTGTGCTGTCACATTTGTTACAGTTTCTTTACATTGTTGTTTTGTAACATCAATCTTCACTCTTGTAGGGAAATGCTCAGTCAGGGAGGGGGGGGGGGCTAGTAGTCAGGTCAAGATATGGTTTGACCCAAAAAAAATTGCAACAAAAGGTTTTTCAACGGTTTCTAGTAGTATTTGACCTCAGGAATAACATACTAAAAGTCGACCAAAATCGAAGGTTCAGAAAGCTATTATTTTCAAGATGGCGTCCAAGATGGCCGCCGATACCTAGAAATGGCCATTAATCACTTATTATCCATCCTAGAGACATAATTTTAGTGTCTATCCCATGGTTTTGGGGGTCAGAGAATCCATTGAGATAAGTAGGAATGGTTTGTAATGGTCTAGGAAACCCCCAAATCCAAGATGGCGTCCAAAATGGCCGCCATAACATAAAAATGGCTATAAGTCACTTATTATCCATCCGAGAGACATAATTGGGGTGTCTATGCTATGGTTTTCGGGGTCATAGAATCCATTAGGATAAGTTAGAACGTTAAGCAGTGGTTCAGGGAACCACGAAATCCAATATGGCGTCCAAAGGGCCACAAAACCACTAATATTTCTCAATAGAGGGCGCACTTTATAATCAGGAAATGAACTTATAATGTTTGTCTCACCCTTATGGTGTCATCGGCCCCACCCCCCCCCCCCCCCCAGCAAGAGGGTCAATTCAATTTTTGACAGGTCATTGTCAACAATGAGAGAGTGACCGAGGGAGGGGGTGTGACAAAGACAAAGTAACAACTTACTACTAATATCTAGACACACATTTATAATACCTACCATACAATTAAAAATGTTTAAAACCTCGTGTTGTTCATGTGATCTTACAGCGCATACACATGCAGATCTTCATGTTCCTTCATTTTGATGAGGAATGTACTTTAGTAAGGAAAAATCATCTTCTGCTCCACTATCAAGTGACTCGTTATATAGATTGCGGCATTCATCAAGTTGGCAAGGTATACACACACACTGTTACATGGTAGTCCGTAACATATGCGGGTACAGCAACGTATGCCACAAGCAGTACAGGAGTTGCAATGAATCAACTTATCAAGAAGATTACTAGGTACAGCCTCCGTATTCAACATTATTGTCCTCTAATTTCCAGCCCCAGTATGTGACATCCATGTCTTATAATTCACTCTCTATCCACGCCATGACTTGGTAGTATGTTCTGAGGGAGTGGAAGTCGGCGGAGGCTGGCGTAGGAGGGAGTCGCATTGGCAATTTTCTTGATAAGCAAGTTGTATCGTAATGATGCAACTGAGTCACTTCAGCTACAGCAGCAACCAGACATGAAAGACATTGCTTTGATACCAAGTTCCTCAATTAGTTCCTGTGGCTGACTTAATTGGAAGAAGGAATGTACTAGCACTGGGTTTTTATGTGGGGCTGTATTTCACAAGCTTCTGGAAGACTGCTCTCTTTCCGATTCCGATCATCCTGGAAGTCGAATCGCAACCAGTGTAGGCATGTCGAAAAAGTAGTTGTGAGCATAGATCTTTACCCAGGTCCAATTTCAACGAACTGATTAATGTTATACACCTTCGGAGCCTTGCATTGCTCCATTGTAAGAGTTGAAGTATAGTTCTCTGCTATCTTCATCCGCGTAATGCAAGCGTAACACCAATAGGTCAGTGCCTTCAGTAGACTGACGACGATGGCGTACGATATTATATATGTATAGCCGATATATTTCCTGTATAATTCCCTTGGCACTCTACTGCGGTCCAAATACCTTGTGCGGTGATACAGTCTGTTGGTGCAGTACTGCCATTATCAGAAGACAGTTGCAAACTGATCTAAGAAATGTGGTCTCGGTTTATAAAGACGATTAAAGAGTGATTTTATTTTTAGCATGGGCGCAATCTTAATTTACGCATAAATACATGACCTCTAGGTCACTGGCTTTGTTTTCAAAGCCGATTAAAATGGCGCCCCTAACCGTAAACTGGTGTAATGCTTTGAAACTTTCCTTTAAAGGTGTCCTTTTTTGTTGGTGCTCCCCCCCCCCCTCCCCCAAACCATGGAAGTCGGTCCGCCGCCCCTGCCTACGATCCTCGCCAAATGCATACAAATGAATAGCTTGAGTGCAATATTAAGAGGGAAAAAGACATTTATGGAGGGAAAATGAAGAAAAAAAGAAAACACAGAAAAAACTGTTGAAATGCAGTATATAAAAGAAACAAGAAAAAATGCCAGAGACGATGTGGTGTTAGGTTTCGAAAGGGGAAGATACAGACAGACATTATTTTTTGTAGAGAAAAATTTCCATTTTAAAACTACATTTTTTTTAGATTCAAGATAAACAATGACATCACATTAAAATATATTTCAAATATTCACCAGTAGAGCCACTGGATATTAATTGAATTCAGTTGATTCGATTTCTTCCAGTTCATTATGCTTTAATTGTACGTGCCTACGAGGCTATTGCTAAACAGCCGGATCGCGGGGCGGCGTGCTGGCCGAAAATTACCACAATCTTTTGTACGGTGGGTGTCTTCGAGGATGTTAAATCCGGGGCAACTTTGGTCCTCATGGGATTTGTTTCCCGATTCCAGGCGCCGTGACCCGACTGATTCGTAAAAGCCTATAGGACAGAATTCTGAAGACTCGCAGGTACATTTTGACGATTCAAACACATAAACTAAAAAAATGAACATAGCCTATATGAAGCATTATGAACATATGGACATCGTTTGTTTCGGTATATCTACACGTACACGCCGAGTTTTTCATTTTCCATGATATATAATCAAGATATATATATAGTTTGATTCAATTTTTGTCAGTGGGCACAAGGTTATATCATCCGGCATACCGTTAAAATATTTACACACATAATAAGTTCTGTAAATGAGCAATAAAGTATCCGTCAAGTTCAACAAAGCTACTTAATATGTAAATGGGATTTTCAGATATTTACTTTTGAATTTTAGTCAGGTACCTACTTTTTATTTTTTATGACGCATTCTTCCAATAAAAATTCCATGGGCTGGCTAATGTGTAAAAAAGGGAGTACCGTTTATGAATAATCTTTATACCCAAAATAATAATATGTCAAGAATATAGTTTGCTATGCGTTTGTTATGTAACCCTTGTAAAATTACAATACATTGTTGTAGTTTTTTTGTTCTTCAAACACTCGCATATTTTTTTATCCTATGCATTTGTCTTTGTTAATACTGTTGAATAACTTCAAATTTTGGGTTCTATGTTTAGTGTGTTGTATAGCAATAATTAAAACCAATATAACCAGTCTGTGGTAATCGGCATACGATAGCAGTGACCTCTACCCATCAACTATTACTTGATTCTCGTCTGAAGAAAAAGAAACATTGGGTATCAAAACGTAAGAAACATTTATATTATGACGTCATGGCCTGATTAATAAACAGTTTATCTCTCCAAAGTAATAGATTATGTTTACAAGCTTATAGAGTTGATTGCATGCACACTGTAGAATAAACAAAGGAATTAATCAATACTATGCTATTTGCGTGGCTCAGAAAACATCGTAATGAACGAAAAGTCTTTGATTTTGTTAATTCGATTAAACTGCCAAAACAGAAAATGTAATTATTTTTATAGCGTGGACATGGGGGTCAAAATGTATGAGGGATCCATCATTCGTCCCATGAAAAGGACCGATTTCGTCGACCGGTGACGAATCATGAAGAGAAATGGGTGGTCTGCTCGAAACAGGATCGGCTTCTCACGTTCTCCTGGTGGACAGAGTGACATCATCGCATTCATCCCAAAAGCCGTTGCAGCAGCTGCCTCACTCCCTTCCTCATTGATATCAACGAAGGCCTTGTGGATGACGGCAGAGATGTGAAACTCTCTATCTCCTGAGATGCCTTCGAAGTTAGCCCTATCCTCATCAAAAGCGTCGGGCATTCCCATTCGTTGCAAAACCTCCTTCAGTTGGAATGTTGCTTCTAGTTTGAACTTTGGTAATAGTACGTTCACTTCTCTCCATTCGAGCCCTGCGTCCCAGGATTGCAGGACGTCCACAGAGAGCTTCGTCTCAAGTTGACCAAGGCCATCATCTTTGGTGGGAAGAGCAATCAATAGACTCAGATTGTGGCCTTCATAAGGCAGCTCTAGCACAAGACAGTCATTGGTTTTGTCAACAGCCAAATCAAATCTTCCCTTTAGACTCATAAGACTCACCGGAACCTTCTTTCTCTTGAAAACCTTCTTTCTCATATCGAAAACCTTGAATTTATCCTTTTTAGTATTGTGAGCACGAAATGTTGATTTCCAGTTCGCCTTGAAATAAATGGCATTCACCAGGACAAGGCGTGTGAGATCATTTAGGATTCCAGGAGCAATCAGGTTTTTTATTTTATCCTCGGTCTGCTTTGAAACCCAATCATTGATTGATTGAGTGGCAATTGGAGCTTCAAAGTTATTTACCGCCTCTATGGCTGCTCCATAATAGGAAGCAGTTCCTTCAAGAAATGACTGAACGAAGTTATAGCCAGATTTGCCATATAGCCTGTAGGCGCAATGAATTTGGGAATCGTAATTTGTTTGGTAAAGCAAGTTGTTTAGCTCTTTGAATGTTCCATGAAGTTGATCTTGGTCTATCTGATTGAAACGGAAGACATCAGCGATTTGAGTTGCTGTATTACCTCGGGCTCCTAGCTGTGTCATAGCCAGAGCGGTCGATATGCTGAGAGGGGAGAAGAACAGATTTTTACCTCTCCGTTCATCTTGAAGAGTTTGATAAAGATCCAGGGCGAATCCGATGTTCGCATTTGAAAGCTGGACCAGTTTCCCAGTGATGTATCTTGCTGCTTAGAGAATGCCATGTCTCTGATATATTCTGACCTGTGGATAATTATGGAGAAAGCACGGTTTGTTGATTGGTAACGTGCAACCGTCCAGGGGAACCTGTTTTTTCAAATCCCAAAAGTGTGAAATTGAGGAATCATGCCTTTCCAAAAGGGCATTATAATCGTATAATCGATTTGGTTTCAACCCATGATCTTTTGGATTAAAGACGATTACGTAATTAACAGAACCAAGAAGTCTATTAAGATAAAAACGTTGTCCAGGCTAATTGCTCCAAAGCATGAATACATGATGTATATGTGTTAAAGCCTAGTACTTGCGTCATTTGTTGCGTGCTCAAAATTTCATCCTAAAGCTGACAAGATCAAACATTATTGTCAGATATAATGATAATGATAGCCCGTTCTTGTATAGCGCATAACACATTAAGATATAAAGTCTCCAAGCGCTTCCAAAGAGCTTTGAAAACATTACACCTAGCTTTTGCTGCGGCAGCCGTTATCACTTTGTATCACCCTCTAATCATATGATATTTTGTAATTTTATGACAAACATTCACGATGATGCTCTCCCTTAATATCTTAACAGTATATTATTATAAGTGAACATAATATTCGTGTATTTACCCACATACAACAGCACAACTCACTTCAAAATGCAACGTGTGTAGTCAAAGTTATTATAGGCCGACTACTAAATGGCCCAACTACATGTACGACTCATAATATATTTACAAAATTTCATTCGTCATGATCACATGATATACATAAAAGGATGTCAGGATCAAACGACCATGTCCCCTTCCTGTCATTGTTCGTTATCATACCATGAGTGATAATGTACTAGCTAAGGGAGGGTTTGAGTGAGCGAAGTGAGAGCCTTCATTTTTCTCCTCAATACTGCTTACAGAGGTCAGAGCTCATATCGCACAACTAGGTTTTACGATGTGCACTTTCAACTTATCCCCTCTCTCAAGCTATTTCTTATTAGGCTTCGATAGTTAATGATTACCCATTCACCAATACGTTTCAGTGAGAAATATGAAATGGTAGGCACTATTTTATTGACTTCAATTTCAATACACCAGTTTACGGTTACATCAGTGCGCATGCGCAGACATGTAATTGGCTTTGAGACAAAGCCAATGACCTGAGGTCAGTGATATGGGCGCAATTTTAATTTACGCATAAATACATCACCTCTAGGTCATTGGCTTTGTTTTCAAAGCCTATTAAAATGGTGCCCCTAACCATAAACTGGTGTAATGCTTTGAAACTTTCCTTTGAAGGTGCCATTTTTTGTTGGTGCTTCCCCCCCCCCCCCCCTCCCCCAAACCATGGAAGTCGATCCGCCGCCCCTGCCTACGATCCTCGCCAAATGCATACAAATGAATAGCTTGAGTGAAATATTAAGAGGGAAAAAAGACATTTATGGAGGGAAAATGAAGAGAAAAATAAAACACAGAAAAAAACCGTTGAAATAGAGTATATAAAAGAAACAAGAAAGAATACCAGAGACGATGTGGTGTTAGGTTTTGAAAGGGGAAGATACAGACAGACATTATTTTTTGTAGAGAAAAAATTCCATTTTAAAACTACATTTTATTAGATTCAAGATAAACAATGACATTACATTAAAGTATCTTTCAAATATTCACCAGTAGAGCCACCGGATATTAATTGAATTCAGTTGATTCGATTTCTTTCAGTTCATTATGCATATTGTACATACCTATAAGGCTTTTGCTAAACAGCCGGATCGCGGGGCGGCGTGCTGGCCGAAAATTACCACAATCTTTTGTACGGTGGGTGTCTTCGAGGATGTTGAATCCAGGGCAACTTTGGTCCTCATGGGATGTGTTTCCCGATTCCAGGCGCCGTGACCCGACTGATTCGTAAAAGCCTATAGGACAGAATTCTTAAGACTCGCAGGTACATCTTGACGATTCAAACACATCAACTAGTAAATGAACATAATTATATGAAGCATTATGAACATTATGGCCATCGTTTGTTTCGGTATATCTACACGTACACGCTGAGTTTTCATCCTTCCATGATATGATATGCAAGATACAAAATGTATATAATTTGATTCAATTTTTGTCAGTGGGTACTAGGTTCAATGATCATACCTTTCAAATAATTACACACGTTATACATTCTGTATAATGACCAATAAAGTATCGAATTCAACAAAGCTACTTAATATGTAATATATAGTTAATGATTACCCATCCACCAATACGTTTTAGTTAGAAATATGAGATGGTAGGCGCTATTTATTGAGTTCTATGTTGTTGTTTTTGGCTTTGAGACATTTCTTTGTAGGTTCCCTTTTTTGTTGGTGCTCCCCCCCCCCCTCCCCCAAACCATGGAAGTCGATCCGCCGCCCCTGCCTACGATCCTCACCAAATGCATACAAATGAATAGCTTGAGTGAAATATTAAGAGGGAAAAAGACATTTATGGAGGGAAAATGAAGAGAAAAAGAAAGCAAAGAAAAAAAAAACCATTGAAATATATAAAAGAAACAGGAAAGAATGCCAGAGACGATGTGGTGTTAGGTTTCGAAAGGGGAAGATACAGACAAACATTTTGCACAGAAAAATTTCCATTTTAAAACTACATTTTATTAGATTCAAGATAAACAATGATATTACATTAAAATATCTTTCAAATATTCTCCAGTAGAGCCACCGGATATTAATTGAATTCAGTTGATTCGATTTCTTTCAGTTCATAATGCTTCAATTGTACATGCCTACAAGGCTATTGCTAAACAGCCGGATCGCGGGGCGGCGTGCTGGCTGTAAATTCCACAATCTTTTGTACGGTGTCTTCAAGTATGTTGAATCCGGGGCAACTGTAGTCCTAATGGGATTCGTTTCCCGATTCCAGGCGTCGTGACCCGACTGATTCGTAAAAGCCTATAGGACAGAATTCTGAAGACTCGCAGGTACATTTTGACGATTCAAACACATAAACTAAAAAATGAACAAAGCCTATATGAAGCATTATGGACATACGGACATCGTTTGTTTCGGTATATCTACACGTACACGCTAAGTTTTTCATTTTTCCATGATATATATATATTCAAGATATATATAGTTTGATTCAGTTTTTGTCAGTGGGCACAAGGTTATATCATCCGGCATACCGTTCAAATATTTACACACATAATAAATTCTGTAAATGAACAATAAAGTATCCGTCAAGTTCAACAAAGCTACTTAATATGTAAATGAGATTTTCAGGTATTTACTTTTGAATTTTAGTCAGGTACCTACTTTTTTATTTTTTTATGACGCATTCTTTCAATAAAAATTCCATGGGCTGGCTAATATGTAAAAAAGGGAGAACCGTATATGAATAATCTTTTTACCCAAAATAATAATAATATGTCAAGAATATAGTTTGCTATGCGCTTGTTATGTAACCCCTTAGTTGTTAAATTACAATACATTGTTGTATATATTTATTTTTCAATCACTCGCATATTTTTTTATCCTATGCATTTGCCCTTGTTAATACTGTTGGATAATTTCAAATGTGGGGTTCTATGTTTAGTGTGTTGTATAGCAATAATTAAAACCAATATAACCAGTCTGTGGTAATCGGCATACGATAGCAGTGACCTCTACCCATCAACGATTACTTGATTCTCGTCTGAAGAAAAAGAGACAATGGGTATCATAACGTAAGAAACATTTATATTATGACGTCATGGCCTGATTAATAAACAGTTTATCTCTCAAAAGGAATAGATAATGGAAACAAGCTTATAGAGTTCATCCCAAAAGCATTTGTTGATTGTATGCACAATATAGAATATATCAAGTAATTATTCAACACTAGGCTATTCGCGTGACTCAGAAAACGTCGAAATGAACGAAAAGTCTTTGATTTTGTTTATTCCAGTAAACTGCCAAAGCAGACAAATTTGATTAATTCTAAAGCGTGAAGTGTCTTTGATTTTGTTTCTTCGATTAAACTGCCCAAACAGACAAATTTGATTAATTTTAAAGCGTGGAAAGTCTTTGATTTTGTTTATTCGATTAAACTGCCAAAACGGACAAATTTGATTACTTCTAAGGCGTGGAAAGTCTTTGATTTTGCTTATTCGATTAAACTGCCAAAACAGAAAATGTAATAATTTTTAAAGCGTGAACATGGCGGTCAAAATCTAGGATGGATCCATCATTCGCCCCATGAAAAGGACCGATTTCGTCGACCGGTGACGAATCATGAAGAGAAATGGGTGGTCTGCTCGAAACAGGATCGGCTTCTCACGTTCTATTCGTGGACCGCCTCCTGCCATCACAAAAGCCGTTGCAGCAGCTGCCTCACTCCCTTCCTCATTGACATTAATAAAGGCCTTGTGGATGACGGCAGAGATGTAAAACTCTCTTTCTTCACTTGAGATGCCTTTGAAGTTAGCCCTATCCTCATCAAAAGCGTCGGGCATTCCCATTCGTTTCAAAACCTCCTTCAGTTGGAATGTTGCTTCTAGTTTGAACTTTGGTAATAGCACGTTCACTCTTCTTGATTTGAGCCCTACGTCCCAGGATTGCAGGACGTCCACAGAGAGCTTCGTCTCAAGTTGACCAAGGCCATCATCTTTGGTGGGAAGAGCAATCAATAGACTCAGATTGTGGCTTTCATAAGGCAGCTCTAGCACAAGACAGTCATTTGTGTTGTCAACAGTCAAAGCAAATCTTCCCTTTTGACTCATAAGACTCACCGGAACCTTATACCTCTCATCGAAAACCTTGAATGTACATGTATCATGAGTAGTATTTTCGGCATAAAATTTAGATTTCCAGTTCGCCTTGAAATAAATGGCATTCACCAGGACAAGGCGTGTGAGATCATTTAGGGTTCCGGGAGCAATCAAGTTTTTGATTTTACCCTCGGTCTGCTTTGAGACCCAATCATTGATTGATTGAGTGGCAATTGGAGATGCAAAGTCATTTACCGCCTCAATGGCTGCTCCATAATAGAAAACAGTTCCTTCAAGAAATGACTGAACAAAGCTGTAGCCAGATTTGCCATAGAGCCTGTTGGCGGAATGAAGTTTGTAACCGGAATCTGTTTGGTAAAGCAAGTTGTTTAGTTCTTTGAATGTTCCATGAAGTTGATCTTGGTCTGTCTGATTGAAACGGAAGACATCAGCGATTTGAGTTGCTGTATCACCTCGGGCTCCTAGCTGTGTCATAGCCAGAGCGGTCGATATGCTGAGAGGGGAGAAGAACAGATTTTTACCTCTCCGTTCATCTTGAAGAGTTTGATAAAGATCCAGGGCGAATCTGATGTTAGCACTTGAAAGCTGCATCAGCTGCCCAGACGTATCTTGCTGCTTAGAGAATGCCATGTCTCTGATATATTCTGACCTGTGGATAATTATAGAGAAAGCACGGTTTGTTGATTAGTAAGCATGCAACCGTCCAGGGGGACCCGTTTTTCCAAATTCCCAAAGTGTGAAATTGATGAATCATGCCTTTCCAAAAGGGCATTATAATTGTAAAGACGATTATGTTATTAAGAGAACCAAGAAGTCAAATAAGATAAAAACGTTATCCAGGCTAATTAATTTCTCTCAAGCATAAATACATGATATTATAGTATATGTGTAAAATCCTAGTACTTGCGTCATTTGTTGCGTGCTCAAAATTTCATCCTAAAACTGACAAGATCAAACAGTTGTCAGATATAATGATAATAATAGCCCGTTCGATAGCGCATAACACATTATGATATAAAGTCTCCATGCGCTTCCAAAGAGCTTTGAAAACATTACACCTAGCTTTTGCTGCGGCAGCCATTATCACTTTGTATCACCCTCTAATCATGTGCTATTTTGTAATGACAAACATTCACGATGATGCTCTCCCTTTATCTTAACAGTATATTATTATAAGTGAACATAATATTCGTATATTTACCCACATACAACAGCACAACTCACTTCAAAATGCAACGTGTGTAGTCAAAGTTATTATAGGCCGACTACTAAATGGCCCAACTACATGTACGACTCATAATATATTTACAAAATTGCATCCGTCATGATCACATGATATACATAACAGGATGTCAGGATCAAACGACCATGTCCCCTTCCTGTCATTGTTCGTTATCACACCATGCGTGATAATGTACTAGCTAAGGGAGGGTTTGAGTGAGCGAAGTGAGAGCCTTCATTTTTCTCCTCAATACTGCTTACAGAGGTCAGAGCTCATATATCGCCCCTCTAGGTTTTACGATGTGCACCTTCAACTTATCCCCTCTCTCATGCTATTTCTTATTAGGCTTTGATAGTTAATGATTACCCATTCACCAATACGTTTCAGTGAGAAATATGAAATGGTAGGCATTATATACCTCACTTAAGAAATCCAGCCATCTGATTGGTCGAAATTGCATTCATAAACTTTAACTATTCCTGTAAAATTCCCGGTAAAATTCCAAACCCATGTATTAGTTCTAAAAAATAGATCTAAAATCCCAGTAACCATGGTTACCGGGAAAAAAGTTTAGTCTCGGTGAAATACCCATAGGTTTACATGTTAAAAAAATGGTCTGAGCGATCGAGGACACCGTACGTGTGCGATGAATTGGTCGGTAATTTCAATACAATTGAATCTCGATCGATCTTACCGACAATTTTATCTTGCATTGTTGACATGAAGACGAAAATATACTTCCAAAAACAACATCTGCCGATAGATCTTAATTTAAGTTCGTGTCAGTGCATTGCAAAAGTAAAAGAAGGGCCCGTTTAATAGAGCTGCCGCGAAGCATCCAGCACGCGAAGCCGTTTTCAATCCATTTTAATGTATATATCAGAGAAAACTGATAGAATTGGTATCAGTGCGCGATGGCTGAGCGGTCTAAGGCCGTGCTTTTAGTCACATCATCGTTGGTGCGCAAGAGATCGAATCCTCGACAAAAAAAAATTATTTTTTATTTTTTAGTCTACTCATACTACATAAAAAACAACCGTGCAGATTAACTAGATATTGTGGTGTCCCAAGTTGACTCATTTTTTTTTGGCATATAAAAGTATTAATGACTGCTTTAATATTCGAGAAATAGTTGTTTTTGTACGCTCTCGGGAAGGTTACAGTTGGGCTATTGCCCTCGGCACGCCTCGGGCAATAGCACAATTCTAACCTTCCCTTGAGCGAATAAAAACAACTATTTCTCTCAAAGCAGTCATTAATACTATACTATTTTATTGAGTTCAATTTCAATACACCAGTTTACGGTTACATCATTGCGCATGCGCAGACATATAATTGGCTTTGAAACAAAGCCAATAACCTGAGGTCAGTGGTATGTATGCGTAAATTAAGATTGCGCCCATGCAAATGATGATGTGCGCGCACAACGCAGCGCGTAGGCAGTGATACCATCATAATTTGCATGGGCGCAATCTTAATTTACGCATAAATACATGACCTCTAGGTCATTGGCTTTGTTTTCAAAGCCAATTAAAATGGCGCCCCTAACCGTAAAACGGTGTAATGCTTTGAGACTTTCCTTTGAAGGTGCCCTGTTTTGTTGGTGCTCCCCCCCCCCTCCCCCAAACCATGGAAGTCGATCCGCCGCCCCTGCCTACGATCCTCACCAAATGCATACAAATGAATAGCTTAAGTGAAATATTAAGAGGGAAAAAAGACATTTATGGAGGGAAAATGAAGAGAAAAAGAAAACATAGAAAAAGCCGTTGAAATACAGTAAATAAAAGAAACAAGAAAGAATGCCAGAGTCGACGTGGTGTTAGGTTTCGAAAGGGGAAGATACAGGCAAACATTTTGCACAGAAAAATTTCCATTTTAAAACTACATTTTATTAGATTCAAGATAAACGATGATATTACATTAAAATATCTTTCAAATATTCTCCAGTAGAGCCACCGGATATTAATTGAATTCAGTTGATTCGATTTCTTTCAGTTCATAATGCTTTAATTGTACATGCCTACAAGGCTATTCCTAAACAGCCGGATCACGGGGCAGCGTGCTGGCCGAAAATTACCCCAATCTTGTACCTTCTGAACCTTCTGAATTTGGAGTCAGCAGGGCGGTATTCCGCATGTCGCTAACTTGTACTGGGGGGTGCAGGTGGACCACTACACCGGGGTTTTCCCCTACTCTTTTACGAATAGTGTAGTGGGTTCTTAACGTGCAAAGGTAGTGACTCTTCTCTACACGGGGCCTCCATTTAACGTCCTATCCGAGGGACGGAGTGTTTTCCACTTGACATAACCTGCGTCTATGAACAGGGGAAGGGGCACGTTAACACACAACGCAGGCTTCAGTCATCCGCCTGGGTGGGAGTCGAACCCGGGATCTTTGGTTCGACAGACGGACGCTTTACCGACTGAGCCAACTCGCCTCCTTGTGTACGGTGTCTTCAAGTATGTTGAATCCGGGGCAACTGTGGTCCTCATGGGATGTGTTTCCCGATTCCAGGCGCTGTGACCCGACTGATTCGTAAAAGCCTATAGGACAGAATTCTGAAGACTCGCAGGTACATTTTGACGATTCAAACACATAAAATAATAAATGAACATATACGAATAGAATAGAATTTATTGACTCATTCGACCCCCGTCTGGGGTATGAGAGTACAACACATGTACATGTCATGATAATGATACATAATAAAGAATACAAACAAAGCTTAATAATACAAAGAATACAGAATACAACAAAACAACAATATAAAAGTATAACGATAAATAGGAATGATCTAAACCTAGCCTATGCTAAACATAAATACAATATTATACAATATGGCAAGCATACATGAAAAGTGGAGAATACCACATGAACAATCTAAATACAAACACGAAGAAAAAGAAAGATCAAAACAAAAAATTATTTTAAAAAAATACATTATTGTCTTAACTATATAAGAAATTATAAGTTTCATTTTTGTACATGTAAGTAAGTTGTGATTGGATTGTTAAGATTTATGCAGACTAACAAAATACGGCATAATCATCCATTGGACAAACAAAAACATAATGGAATATAATGTAATAAGACAAACAAAAACAAAAAGTATACTAACAACAAAATGAACAAAAGAACAAACAAACCATCAAAACTATACTTGACCTAAAGAAAGACTGTACTACAGATCAAGAATTGTTGGTTGCTTAATTAACCTACCACTTCGGGTTGTAACATTCCTTTTTATGGGTGACATATGATTGGATTGTTCAGATTTACCTGTATATAGACCAGCAAAATATGACATTATTATCCTTAAGAAGAGTACTAATTTCTTCAGCTGTCCTATACCGGAACATAAAAATAAATTCAACATGTGTAATGTGCAAGGGCGTTTAACTATAACTTTGCGACCTAAATATAACTCTCTTTCCTTTCAGAAAAAAGGGCATATAAAAACATAATAGAATTCATCACCAGACTCATGCATATCACAACATGGGCATTCAATACTAATTTCATTAACAGCTTCTTTGAATCTGTTATTATTAATTGGTAAACGGTGTGACCTACATCTAAAACGGAGCTTTATGGACATACGGACATCGTTTGTTTCGGTATATCTACACGTACACGCTGAGTTGTTCATTTTTCCATATATATTCAAGATATATATAGTTTGATTCCATTTTTGTCAGTGGGCACAAGGTTATATGATCATACCGTTCAAATATTTACACACATAATACATTCTGTAAATGAGCAATAAAGTATCCGTCAAGTTCAACAAAGCTACTTAATATGTAAATGAGATTTCCGGTATTTACTTTAGAATTTTAGTCAGGTACCTATGTTTTTATTTTTTTATGACGCATTCTTCTAATAAAAATTCCATGGGCTGGCTAATATGTAAAAAAGGGAGAACCGTATATGAATAATCTTTTTACCCAAAATAATAATAATATGTCAAGAATATAGTTTGCTATGCGCTTGTTATGTAACCCCTTAGTTGTTAAATTACAATACATTGTTGTATATATTTATTTTTCAATCACTCGCATATTTGTTTATCCTATGCATTTGCCCTTGTTAATACTGTTGGATAATTTCAAATTTTGGGTTCTTTGTTTAGTGTGTTGTATAGCAATAATTAAAACCAATATAACCAGTCTGTGGTAATCGGCATACGATAGCAGTGACCTCTACCCATCAACTATTACTTGATTCTCGTCTGAAGAAAAAGAGACAATGGGTATCATAACGTAAGAAACATTTATATTATGACGTCATGGCATGATTAATAAACAGTTTATCTCTCCAAAGTAATAGATTATGTTTACAAGCTTATAGAGTTGATTGCATGCACACTATAGAATAAACAAAGGAATTAATCAACACTAAGCTATTTGCGTGGCTCAGAAAACATCGTAATGAACGAAAAGTCTTTGATTTTGTTTATTGGAGTAAACTGCGAAAACAGACAAATGTAATTATTTATCAAAGCGTGGACGATCAAAATCTAGGAGGGATCCATCATTCGTCCCATGAAAAGGACCGACTTCGTCGTCCGGTGACGAATCATGAAGAGAAATGGGTGGTCTGCTCGAAACAGGATCGGCTTCTCACGTTCTCCTGGTGGAATTGAACAGGTCAAATACCTCACCTCAACAGCCGTTGCAGCAGCTGCCTCACTCCCTTCCTCATTGATGTCAACAAAGGCCTTGTGGATGACGGCAGAGATGTGAAACTCTCTATCACCTGAGATGCCTTCGAAATTAGCCCTATCCTCATCAAAAGCGTCGGGCATTCCCATTCGTTTCAAAACCTCCTTTAGTTGATATGTTGCTTCTAGTTTGATGTTTGGTAATAGTACCTTCACTTGTCTTGATTCGAGCCCTGCGTCCCAGGATTGCAGGACGTCCACAGAGAGCTTCGTCTCAAGTTGACCAAGGCCATCATCTTTGACGGGAAGAGCAATCAATAGACTCAGATTGCGTCCTTTATAAGGCATCTCTAGCACAAGACAGTCATTGGTTTTGTCAACAGCCACAGCAAATCTTCCCTTTTGACTCATTAGACTCACCGGAACCTTCTCTCTCTCATCGAAAACCTTGAATGTATCCTGTGTAGTATTGTAGGCACGAAAATCTGATTCCCAGTTCGCCTTGAAATAAATGGCATTCACCAGGACTAGGCGTGTGAGATCATTTAGGATTCCAGGAGCAATCAGGTTTTTGATTTTACCCTTGGTCTGCTTTGAAACCCAATCATTGATTGATTGAGTGGCAGTTGGAGCTGCAAAGTTATTTACCGGCTTAATGGCTGCTTTATAATAGGAAGCACTTTCTTTAAGAAATGACTGAACGAAGTTGTAGCCAGATTTGCCATAGAGTTTGTTGGCGGAAAGAAGTTTGTAACCGGAATCTCTTCGGTAAAGCAAGTTGTTAAGCTCTTTGAACGTTCCATGAAGTTGATTTTGGTCTATCTGATTGAAACGGAAGACATCGGCGATTTGAGTTGCTGTATCACCTCGGGCTCCTAGCTGTGTCATAGCCAGAGCGGTCGATATGCTGAAAGGGGAGAAGAACAGATTTTTACCTCTCCGTTCATCTTGAAGAGTTTGATAAAGATCCAGGGCGAATCCGATGTTCGCACTTGAAAGCTGGATCAGTTGCCCAGACGTATCTTGCTGCTTAGAGAATGCCATGTCTCTGATATATTCTGACCTGTGGATAATTATAGAGAAAACACGGTTTGTTGATTGGTAATAAGCAAATGTCCAGGGGAACCTTCTTCTTTTTTCAAATCCCGGAAGTTTGACATTGAGGAATCATGCCTTGCCACTAAAGGTTATTGTTGTATGATCGATTTGGTTTTCAACCCATGATCTTTTGGATTAAGGACGATTGTGTTATTCACAGAACCAAAAAGTCAAATAAGATAAATAAAAACGTTATCCAGGCTAATTGCTCCCAAGCATAAATACAAGATGTTACATGTATATGTGTAAAAGCCTAGTACTTTAGTGTTCAAAATTTCAACCTAAAACTGACAAGATCAAATATTATTGTCAGATATAATGATATTGATAGCCTATTTTTGTATAGCGCATAACACATTATGATATAAAGTCTCCATACGCTTCCAAAGAGCTTTGAAAATATTACACCTAGCTTTTGCTGCGGCAGCCATTATCACTTTGTATCACCCTCTAATCATGTGCTATTTTGTAATGACAAACATTCACGATGATGCTCTCCCTTAATATCTTAACAGTATATTATTATAAGTGAACATAATATTCGTATATTTACCCACATACAACAGCACAATTCCACTTCAAATTGCAACGTGTGTAGTAAAAGTTATTATAGGCCGACTACTAAATGGCCCAAATTACATGTACGACTCATAATATAGTAACAAAATTGCATCCGTCATGATCACATGTTCACATGATCAGGGGCGGCGATCCCGGGGGGAGGGGGGACACGTCCCCCCTCCCTCGATTTTTGTAGGGGGGGATCGTCTCCCCCCCCCCCCCCCCCTCCCGGAAAATTTGAAAAAGTGCTAAAATATAATGTACAGCAAATACTGACTAAAGACTGCTATTGGGCTTTGGAGGGCCCAAGAGTGCGGCGTTTAGAGAAATACAAATACACAAATCTTCTAGCTCGGGAGCTATGCTCCCTCGCATAATATCCTTCAAAATGTAAATATTGTAAAAAGGTGAAGTGTGAAAAAAGTATAATGTTTGTTTTCATACCCTAGGAATATAATTTTGTAATACAACAAAACTTCAAAACCCAGAGGGGGTAGTCACTTTCGTCACCTTCACCCCTCTCGTTCACTATGCTCACTCACTCGGGCTTGGGGCAGTTACCCCCCCCCCCCCCCCTCCTCCTCCCCAACCCATAACATTTAAACGTGGTTTATTTCTAATTCGATACCAGTGACTTATTTACAAATGTTGCTGAAATGGCATGATTTTCCCTGAGCTTCCGGGGATTTTGCCCCCTGTACCCCTAACAAGGGCCTTAAGGCGGGCCTCTGGTTGCTCAGCTGACCATAATGAAATGCCTAAAACACCTGAGCTTCCGAGAGCTCCGCCCCCTAGGCCCCGTCAAGGGACCTTAGGCGGCCCCTGGATGCTCATCTGCTCGTCATTAAATGCCTAAAACCGCTGAGCTTATGGGGGCTTCGCCCCCTGGACCCCATTCCTATTAGTGACCTGCATGCAAGTGTTACAAATAAGGTATCAAAATATGCTGATCTGACCCTAATTAAATGGCTAAAAATTCTGAGCTCCATGGGGCTCCGCCCGTTGACCCCGCCGGGATTGCCCCTGGACCCCGCGCTAATTTACGCCCCACTTGATTTGCTCTATCTGATCGAAAATGCTTAGATCACCCCCCCCCCCCCCCCCACTTTGAAAAACGTTTCGCGGGACCTGCAAGTAATATGTAAGAGCGGTGGTGATGCGGATTTTTTTTCTCCCCTCCCCCCCCAAAAAAAAAAAAGTTTTTGCTCATTACGTCACTCTTCCCTCGTTCCCCGCATTTCGTCCCCACCCCCCCACCCCCGGTCATGAAAAGAAATCGCCGCCCCTGCACATGATTACAGGATTTCGGGATCACGGGACCGTGTCCCCTTCCTGGCAAACCGCCTATAAATACACGCACTAATCACACAGAAACCTCCCACCCACGCACAAACACAGACAATTACCAATATCGAGGAAGAAAATTGGATATTGTTGCAGTTTTTATATGCATTGTTCGTTATCATACCATGCGTGATATGTACTGGCTAAGGGAGAGTTCGAGTAAGCGAAATGAGCGCCTTCATTTTTTTCTCAATACTGCTTACAGAGGTCAGAGCTCATAACGCCTCTCTAGGTTTTACGATATGCACCTTCAACTTATCCCCTCTCTCATGCTATTTCTTATCAGGCTTTGATAGTTAATGATTACCCATCCACCTATACGTTTTAGTTAGAAATATGAAATGGTAGGCGCTATTTTATTGAGTTCAATGTAGTTGTTGTTTTGCTTTGAGACTTTCCTTTGTAGGTGCCCTTTTTTGTTGGTGCTCCCCCCCCCTCCCCCAAACCATGGAAGTCGATCCGCCGCCTCTGCCTACGATCCTCACCAAATGCATACAAATGAATAGCGTGAGTGAAATATTAAGAGGGAAAAAAGACATTTATGGAGGGAAAATGAAGAGAAAAAGAAAACAAAGAAAAAAATTGAAATATGTAAAAGCAACAAGAAAGAATGCCAGAGTCGATGTGGTGTTAGGTTTCGAAAGGGGAAGATACAGACAGACATTTTGTAGAGAAAAATTTCCATTTTAAAACTACATTTTATTACATTCAAGATAAACAATGACATTACATTAAAGTATCTTTCAAATATTCACCAGTAGAGCCACTCGATATTAATTGGATTCAGTTGATTCGATTTCATTCAGTTCATAATATGATTTCCCGGCCAAATTCGCGTGTTTGTCGTTCGAAATCATTTACTTTACATTTAAGTTAGCGCAGATCGACTTTGCCATGCCAATTATCATTCAATTTTCCAGTTTTTGTATTTAATTTAGGATTTTGGTCGAAGGGTTTCATAGATCTGTCATTCAATTTAGAAACTGCTCAACTAGCATTCAAATTAATATTCACTTGTCGAAGCGTAATTTTTATCATTCAAATTAACACCTGTCATTCGTATTCGTATTATTTTTATTCAAGTTAGGGGGAAGAATTGCAACAAACTTTTACAGTTTTTAAATAATGCAGTTAAAATGCATGATTTGCCATTGGGGTCTAAGCTGTTATTCCATTTATTTATTTTCAGGACAATGCAGATGGGTGTAGTCAGACATAAAGTAAAGAAGGGGCGAAATCAAAGGATATGGCATTTCTGCACGGACATGTTCATATACCCGGGAAAGGTGGGGGTACCCTCAATCGCCCCTTTTTTACTACAGACTCGGAATTTTACAAAAGTAATTCACATCGTCTCTTATACCCAGCACACCCCTCTGGTTTTCTTAAAGAGTTTCATAGTTTACTTGCCCGCCAACAGATCGATGGCTAAAGACATGGCTAAATAATGAATCATGTTCAAATTGTTGACTCTAGTCCCTACCCCAGTCACAATATTGTACCCTTCTTCCATAATGAAATTATGATGAAATTATGATAAATTTATGATGAAACATAAGACAAACAACTTCCTTACATGAACATTTACAAATATACTGAGACCATCAGGTCCGTAGATGCAAGTCGTTATTTTTCCTTAACAATCAAACTTAAATGCTGATGAATATCAGATAAATCTAATAAGTATAAGTGTATAAATGCAAGAAAATGAAATATGATGAAATATACATGAAAAAACAACCTTGAAAGAAAAAGAATGAGCTATAAAAAGTGTGTAATAAACGAGAAATGTATATTGACCATCAATTTAAGTGCACAGGGTGCTAATTTGAATGCTACAAATGAATTAGAATGCTAGAAGTACACCGTCGCGTTGTCAGAAAATCGTGTTGCGCCAAATCGAATGACCAAATAGCGAAAGAAGCACATTGTTCATTAATTTGAATGAAACATACGTAGATTCTAACGAAAATTCCATAGATTTGAAAACTAGAAAAGGGAATATAAACCCGAGATACCTGACTGCACTAAAACCGTAGAATTTGAACGCAAGACAAATTAATTTGAATGACAAACTAGCGAATTTGGCCGGGAAATCCTATACTTTAATTGTACATGCCTACAAGGCTATTGCGAAACAGCCGGATCGAGGGGTGGCGTGCTGGCTGTAAATTACCACAATCTTTCGTACGGTGGGTGTCTTCAAGTATGATGAATCAGGGGCAACTGTGGTCCTCATGGGATGTGTTTCCCGATTCCAGGCGCCATGACCCGACTGATTCGTAAAAGACTCGCAGGTACATTTTGACGATTCAAACACATTAACTAAAAAATGAACATAGCCTATATGAAGCATTATGAACATACGAACATCGTTTGTTTCGGTATATATACACAAACACGCTTTCATTTTCCATGATATATATTCAAGATATATAGTTTGATTCAATTTTTGTCAGTGGGTACAAGGTTATATGATCATACCGTTCAAATATTTACACACATAATACATTCTGTAAATGAGCAATAAAGTATCCGTCAAGTTCAACAAAGCTACTTAATATGTAAATGGGAATGTCAGGTATTTATTTTTGAATTTTAGTCAGGTACCTACTTTTTTCATTTTTTTATGACGCATTCTTCCAATAAAAATTTCATGGGCTGGCTAATGTGTAAAAAGGGGAGTACCGTATATAAATAATCTTTTTACCCCAAAAAATAATAATATGTCAAGAATATAGTTTGCTATGCGCTTGTTATGTAACCCCTTAGTTGTTAAATTACAATACATTGTTGTATATATTTATTTTTCATTCACTCGCACAATTTTTTATCCTATGCATTTGCCCTTGTTAATACTGTTGGATAATTTCAAATGTTGGATTCTATGTTTAGTGTGTTGTATAGCAATAATTAAAACCAATATAACCAGACTGTGGTAATCGGCATACGATAGCAGTGACCTCTACCCATCAACGATTACTTGATTCTCGTCTGAAGAAAAAGAGACAATGGGTATCAAAATGTAAGAAACATTTATATTATAACGTCATGGCCTGATTAATAAACAGTTTATCTCTCAAAAGTAATAGATAATGGTAACAAGCTTATTTAGTTCATCCCCAAAACATTTGTTGATTGTATGCACAATATAGAATATATCAAGTAATTAATCAACACTAGGCTATTTGCGTGGCTCAGAAAACGTCGTAATGAACGAAAAATCTTTGATTTTGTTTATTCGATTAAACTGCCAGAACAGAAAATGTAATTATTTTCAAAGGGGGGACATGGCGGTCGACATCTAGGAGGGATCCATCATTCGTCCCATGAAAAGGACCGCTTTCGTCGACCGGTGACGAATCATGAAGAGAAATGGGTGGTCTGCTCGAAAAAGGATCGGCTTCTCACGATCTTCTGGTAGACAACCTCCCAATAGCCTACCCGTTGCAGCAGCTGCCTCAGTCCCGTCCTCATTGACATTAATAAAGGCCTTGTGGATGACGGCAGAGATATGCAACTCTCTTTCATCTGAGATGCCTTCGAACTTAGCCCTATCCTCATCAAAAGCGTCGGGCATTCCCATTCGTTGCAAAACCTCCTTCAGTTGGTATGTTGCTTCTAGTTTGAACTTTGGTAATAGTACGTCCACTTCTCTCCATTCGAGCCCTGCGTCCCAGGATTGCAGGACGTCCACAGAGAGCTTCGTCTCAAGTTGACCAAGGCCATCATCTTTGACGGGAAGAGCAATCAATAGACTCATATTGTGGCCTTGATAATCCATCTCTAGCACAAGACAGTCATTGGTTTTGTCAACAGCCAAAGCAAATGGTCCCCCTTGACTCATAAGACTCACCGGAACCTTCTCTCTCTTGAAAACCTTCTTTCTCTCATCGAAAACCTTGAATTTATCCTTTTTAGTATTGTGGGCACGAAATTCTGAATGCCAGTTCGCCTTGAAATAGATGGCATTCACCAGGACAAGGCGTGTGAGATCATTTAGGATTCCAGGAGCAATCAGGTTTTTGATTTTATCCTCGGTCTGCTCTGAAACCCAATCATTGATTGATTGAGTGACAATTGGAGATGCAAAGTTATTTACCGCCTCTATGGCCGCTCCATAATAGGAAGCACTTTCTTCAAGAAATGACTGAACGAAGTTGTAGCCAGATTTGCCATAGAGCTTGTTGGCGGAATGAAGTTTGTAACCTGAATCTGTTTGGTAAAGCAAGTTATTTAGTTCTTTGAATGTTCCATGAAGTTGATCTTGGTCTGTCTGATTAAAACGGAAGACATCCGCGATTTGAGTTGCTGTATCACCTCGGGCTCCTAGCTGTGTCATAGCCATAGCGGTCGATATAAGAAGAGGGGAGAAGAACAGATTTTTACCTCTCCGTTCATCTTGAAGAGTTTGATAAAGATCCAGGGCGAATCCGATGTTCGCACTTGAAAGCTGCATCAGCTGCCCAGACGTATCTTGCTGCTTAGAGAATGCCATGTCTCTGATATTCTGACCTGTGGATAATTATAGAGAAAGAACGGTTTGTTGATTAGTAGGCATGCAACCGTCCAGGGGGACCCGTTTTTCCAAATTCCAAAAGTGTGAAATTGAGGAATCATGCCTTTCCAAAAGGGCATTATAATTGTATCATCGATTTGGTTTCCAACCCATGATCTTTTGGATTAAAGACGATTGCAATATTCACAGAACCAAACAGTCAAATCAGATAAAAACGTTATCCAGGCTAATTGCTCCCAAGCATAAATACAAGATATTACATTTATTTTATTTCGCATCTTTATAAAGAGTATCATGTTCAGCTATATAATCATTACGAAACATTGTTAAAAACATTCAAAAAAAGCTGGTTTACAACAGGGCTCTGTTTAAAAACAACATACAAATGACAATGAACAATATTATATATAGAAATGACAGGGGTAACGAAGGCTAAAACACACACACACACCTGTTTATCACCTGTTTACAAAATACAAATTACATTAAAATCAAGCATAAAATGAATTTGACCTCACTGCAACCCCCCTCCTCCACCTTCATAACAAAAAATGAGCTATTATTTGCCAGGTTTGATAACATTTTTTAAAATGGCTAAGGACTGGGCAGATCGGCATCCATCAGACAAACAATTCCATTCATTTATACTAACCGGTACGAATGTCCTCTGATAAAATTGAGTTTTACATTGAGGAATACGTAATAACAACCTGTTAGTGATTCGTGTTACACGTGTAGAAACATTGTCATTTAGAACAAATTTACTACATAACTGGGATGGTGCTACCCCACTTACACATTTATACACCATGCACGATATTGACTTGTTAAACAGTACTTTTAGAGTAGGCCAGGCTAGTATTCAAAAAACTGTTTCCGATGGGGTTTCCCAAGTATATCCACTTACAATATATATGCTGCGCGCTTGTGTAGCGTATTTAATATTTTGTATTTAGATTCGGATGAAGGTGACCAGACGGTTGAGCAATATAATGCATGGGGGAGAACAAATCCCCAACATAATATTTTAAGTTGATCAACATTAAATATATACTTGTTTCTTCTAATTAAGCCAAGTTTTTGTCTCATGACTTTTGCAATAGAAGTAACATGAGATTTGAATGTCAGAGTATCATCAATCGACACCCCCAGACACTTATAATCAGATACACATTCAAATTAAAGGTACCATTAATTATAACAGATATTTTTTTATCCTGCAAGGTATTCAATCGTTGTCGAGAACCAAGAAGCATCTCTATCGTCTTTTTATCATTTGTCCACTTGTAGACTTCATTCATTGCAGAATTTAGTTGACTTTCAACCGATTCTAGATTACTACCACTAACATACAGAGTTGCATCGTCAGCAAACATGTATATGTTTAAAAGCCTAGTACTTATGTGCTCAAAATTTCATCCTAAAACTGACAAGATCAAACATTATTGTCAGATATAATGATAATGATAGCCCGTTCTTGTATAGCGCATAACACATTATGATATAAAGTCTCCATACGCTTCCAAAGAGCTTTGAAAACATTACACCTAGCTTTTGCTGCGGCAGCCGTTATCACTTTGTATCACCCTCTAATCATATGATATTTTGTAATTTTATGACAAACATTCACGATGATGCTCTCCCTTAATATCTTAACAGTATATTATTATAAGTGAACATAATATTCGTATATTTACCCACATACAACAGCACAACTCACTTCAAAATGCAACGTGTGTAGTCAAAGTTATTATAGGCCGACTACTAAATGGCCCAACTACATGTACGACTCATAATATATTTACAAAATTGCATTCGTCATGATCACGTGATATACATAACAGGATGTCAGGATCAAACGATCATGTCCCCTTCCTGTCATTGTTCGTTATCATACCATGCGTGATAATGTAGTAGCTAAGGGAGGGTTTGAGTGAGCGAAGTGAGAGCCTTCATTTTTCTCCTCAATACTGCTTACAGAGGTCAGAGCTCATATCACCCCTCTAGGTTTTACGATGTGCACCTTCAACTTATCCCCTCTTCCATGCTATTTCTTATTAGGCTTTAATTAATAGTTAATGATTACCCATTCACCAATACGTTTCAGTGAGAAATATGAAATGGTAGACACTATTTTATTGAGTTCAATGTTGTTGTTGTTTGCTTTGAGACTTTCCTTTGAAGGTGCCCTTTTTTGTTGGTGGCCCCCCCCCCCCCTCCCCTAAACCATGGAAGTCGATCCGCCGCCCCTGCCTACGATCCTTACCAAATGCATACAAATGAATAGCTTGAGTGAAATATTAAGAGGGAAAAATGACATTTGTGGAGGATCAATGAAGAGAAAAAGAAAACACAGAAAAAAACCGTTGAAATATATAACAGAAACAAGAAAAAATGCCAGAGACGATGTTCATGATGGTGTTAGGTTTCGAAAGGGGAAGATACAAACAGACATTTGTAGAGAAAAAAATACATTTTAAAACTACATTTTATTAGATTCAAGATAAACAATGACATAACATTAAAGTATCTTTCAAATATTCACCATTAGAGCCACCGGATATTAATTGAATTCAGTTGATTCGATTTCTTTCAGTTCATAATGCTTTAAAGGTAAAGACCAGTTATGGTCATGCGATTGCATTGTGAAAGAAACGTTGTGGAATCGATCAGAAAAGGTTGATCATCTAGCATCTAGCATCTGCAAGGTTCTGGAATCATCAAAATGATAAGAAATTTGGCCCATTCTTCGTAAAGTTACAAGCACTATACACAGAAAGATGTGGGACTACCCTATATCTCTCACAGTCCTTGAGAGAAACAAATTTACCAAATATATGAATTAGTAGGCGGTTTCCCGGCAAATTTTTTATCATCATGTATTAGTCAAAACATATTCTTTCACATGATTGGTAATGAGAGCTTCCATTTCATTTTTTGAAATTTGGGCGTTTCGAATACTGGTCTTTACTTTTAATTGTACATGCCTACAAGGCTATTGCTAAACAGCCGGATCGCGGGGCAGCGTCCTGGCTGAAAATACCACAATCTTTTGTACGGTGTCTTCAAGTATGTTGAATCAGGGGCAAATGTGGTCCTCATGGGATTTGTTTCCCGATTCCAGGCGCCGTGACCCGACTGATTCGTAAAAGCCTATAGGACAGAATTCTGAAGACTCGCAGGTACATTTTGACGATTCAAACACATAAACTAAAAAATGAACATATACGAAGCTTCATGAACATACGGACATCGTTTGTTTCGGTATATCTACACGTACACGCTGAATTTTTCATTTTCCATGATACGATATATATATATATATATATATTCAAGATACAAAATGTATATAATTTGATTCAATTTTTGTCAGTGGGTACTAGGTTCAATGATCATACCTTTCAAATAATTACACACGTAATAAATTCTGTATAATGAGCAATAAAGTATCGAATTCAACAAAGCTACTTAATATGTAAATAGGATTGTCAGGTAATTACTTTTGAATTTTAGTAAGGTATCTACTTTTTTATTTGTTTATAATAATAATAATAATAGATCACATTAATAACGCGCCCAATACATTGTTTCTAGGCGCTGTGGTGCTTTTGTCCCAGCAGCAATGTCCTTACACGAAATAAAATCCGAGACGACAGCACCACGATTACACAATATTATTCAGTACAAAATTACAGTATGTTACGCTATGTTACGCTACAAAATTACAGTTTGTTACAGATAAATAATAAATCAACTTAATCTAACTTAAATTGTGCTAAAGTCGACTTATTTCATAACAAATAGTAGTACGACATCATTTATTTATTTGACATGTTTAAAGAAGACAACATTCATGAAATGGATTTGAACAGATGGGTTTTTGACATTACTTTGAAAGTGGATATAGAAGGAGCATTTTGGATGTAGGACGGGAGGCTATTCCACAACTGGGGGGGGGGGGGGGCTACAGAAAGTGCTCTATCACCGTATCTTGTTTTCGCACGAGGGCCAGGAATTACTGAGTTGAAAGTGAGAGGAAGTTGAAGCACGCAACCTGGAGGAGTGGAGTTTGGATTTTACGAGACTAGAAAGGTACGTGGGGCATTCACCGTTACGGATTTTGAAGGCAAGGAGAAGAATTTTTAATTGGATACGTTGAATAACTGGCAGCCAGTGGAGATTGCGGAGGATTGGAGTAATATGTTCATAAGGTCTTGAGCGGGTAACCGGACGAGCGGCAGCATTTTGGATACGCTTAAGAGGAAAAGGGTTCGATTTACGCATTCTTTTAATTCAAATTCTATGGGCTGGCTGGTGTGGAAGAAAGGGAGTACCGTATATATTAGTAATCTAATGAAGTTTGCTATGCGCTTGTTATGTATTCCCATAGTTGTTAAATTTCAATACATCATTGTTTTCTCAATCACTCCCATATTTTTAATCATACGCATTTGCCCTTGTTAATATTGTTGAATAATTTCAAATTTTGGGTTCTATGTTAAGTGTGTTGTATAGCAATAATTAAAACCAATATAACCAGACTGTGGTAATCGGCATACGATAGCAGTGACCTCTACCCATCAACGATTACTTGATTCTCGTCTGAAGAAAAAGAGACAATGTGTATCAAAACATATGGCCTGATTGATAAACAGTTTATCTCTCAAAAGTAATAGATAATGGTAACAAAAAGAAATGGAAGAAAATTAATGTTACTTTGAAATTAATTTAAACGTTTGACACGGTTTGCAGATAATCTTCGCTACAGTTCTCCTAAGAATTATAATCTAAGAAAGATTACCAACAGTCTTTTTCAAGACTACACCAACAGGACTATACACTCTCAAGAAAGAAAGATCATCGAGAGTCTTTTTCAGGACTTCCCAATCCTCCTTCTCTCTCACATGGTGCAACCGCAAGCCTACTCTATAGGACCGTTATTGTAGAGTGACTGTTGAATGTGATAACGAAAGTGCACTATCCGTTTCACACGGGACATCCTTCATTCCACTAATCAAAGTTAATTAGAAAATTAAAAAGATGTTCATACCATAATAAGCATCAAGCAATACAAAGGCTATACACGACGAGTTATTAAACCATGGTCTATACTACTCTGGAGATTCAATGATATGCTACGCCACATTCCCATGACGGTAATTTCATTCGATGACTCCTGCAGGTAGTACCAGTCAATTGGAACTGTACTTACACATCATACCACCAAGACTGGAGCACCCAACAATGGCGGCCATTGGCTACATCGTGACACGTGGTACCTTAGGGCCATCAGCAGAACTACAAAGTCGCTATGCAGTGAAGGTGTTCAAGAAAGAACTTCAACTACCAAGTCGTTCAGAGATGCTTGCGGATATCAAGAAAAGAAGAGATGGAGTGATGCAGGAATACAATCAAGACACGCCCAAGGTAGGTGTTCAAGTCCAGATCTGACATTTGCTCCTAATCGGGGTACTAGTATTTCCTCTGGACTTTGTATTTTGTCGTAAATATGGATTAAATTTTCAGGCTTGAATGAGCCCTGTGCCTTAGTTAAGGATTGGGTTATGTTAAGAGATCAATATAATGTTGGGTCATGAGAAATTAATTCTATCTTTGTCAGGTAGATCAACTGATGCCGAACGAGTCATGCACCACTTTAGTGCGTAGACGTTTCGTCTAGATGATTTTTTTTTTCTGAAAAAAAAATGAAGAAACGGCTAGCAGCATTCAGTTTGTCTGCGGCAGCCAATAGTCGCATCCCGTTTTGCGTGTTGTACCTCTTTAGCTTTCTTTATTGTTCCTTGGTTTCGACTTTAATTATTGTGCAAGACGAACAGCTTCAGCATTCCAGATGCGTGGTAAACTAATCGTCAAAAATGTAATAGTAGTTCTAATGCGTCTTTCAATAACGTTGAATTAAACGATTGTTCAGTCACGTACTATTAATAGTATTAGCAGTAATGTGTAACTACTTAAATATAGCCATATTTCCCGATCAGCTTTAATTGTCCACCCATAATATCCGGCTGCACTAACGTTTCGTCTTTTACTTCTCCAGATCCATCCGACGAAATACAACGATGAGCTTGCTCAAGCAATCGGGGCTCTACCAAGTTTCTGGAGCCTGTTGTTGTCGGACCCTAAACTGGCGTACCACTTTTATTTTGGTCCAGCCTATCCTACGTGGTACATGTTGATGGGTTCACATTCTAGACCCGATGCCCGTCAGAGGATACTGCAAAGTGGTGAAGATATGGTACATGAGATAACATTAAAAACGGTTCGCCCGAGAGCACAGAAAGAACTCCAGAGGACCAGGATAATCCCGATGAGGCTTGTAGCTTTGTGTTTCATCGGCTTCTTTCTAGCAGTACTATTATGGACATAGATTTCATTATGGACATAGAGTTTATCTTAAGTTTATTACGTTTAAACATAGATCAAGAAGATTTATATATATATATATATCATGCAGATTTTTCTTTGACGAATCTCTTACCAAAGAAGCTCATAAGCAATATTGCATGTCGGGAAGGTCACGATTTGTTAAAGACGCAGACATGTATTATAAGATACTATGTCCCTTTTGTTGCTAACATCAAATTCTATAGAACTTTGCAGGAATTATAAATATGTCATGCATGTCCTATCTGTGAAATTTAAACGTTATCAGTGTCCTAATATTCAAATTATGCAAGGAAACCCGTTTACTTGCTAGACTTCACTGTCTGACACTATTGGGTGACTGACTGGCTCTTTTTTCTTCTTTGGTAATAACATCCATAAAATGAGCTTTAGAGGGTACATGAGCATTGGTCTACATCAATAACCCACTTCTTGTAACGGCCAAAATTAAACTGATTGTATCTTTGCGCAGCATAAAACATACGACCATTCGGTACAATGGTCTGATAATCAGACGATTACTTACTGGCTATATAGCTCTTAAGTCGATTAATAGACGTACCTAACTAATAGACGTCATTTATTTAATAATTACGGAAAAAACACCCAAAAAACACGGAAAATGCAATACATTTTCAATAATTTATTGCATTTTACCCCAGTCCCCAACATAAAACATCCTTTGGACGGCCATGCATTATGGCTCAAGGCATGGGCACACAGAGGATATGTTTATGTTGGGGACCGGGGGAAAATGCAATAAATTATTGAAAATTTATTTGCATTTTCCGTGTTTTTTTTTTAATTTATGAAAACAGCCCCCTACCCTAGCACCCGCTGCGTACAGTCATGGTTCAGTGACAAAGCAATGGCCTCGTAACTGTGAGGCCCCAGAATCAAAACCGTGTCGATGTGCTATATTAGTGGCCTTTTGTGGGGCATTAATCCTTATTACTGTCATTTATAACTTAAGGGTGTAGGTCCCCTAGTTGATAAGCATAGTAGCATACACATGATTTAGCAGTCACGAAAAACACACATTGGCAAATTATTATTCAATAAAATCTGAGAATGTATACTATTATCTAGATCTTTTATTTTTAAATTATTTTTAAAATAATTCCATAAATTGGGGTTTGACAAAAATATTCCAACTATATGAGCGACAGTGTAGTATATTTGTAAAGCGCTTAGAGACATTGTATTAAACGCTATATAAAATTGAATATTATTATTAATATCTATCTTCCCATAGACACGGCATCATGCAAGAGGTATAATCAAGAATTGTTTATAATTATGCATATTCAATATTTTATTATCATAGAACGTAAATATAAATGTATAATACTCATAAATATACATTTTATATATTACATTTTCATATGTATGTCATAGCCTCATAGGCTTATTTTCTCGCACGATTCGCTTTTAATGTTTCACGTTTCGATTATTTACTTTAATGTACATGTATAATAAAAGTAACATCCCCATTTGTTTGATTTATTTTGTAGTTTGTGTACTCCCATCGTCTTCATTATTATCATCATTTATTCAAGTCAGTATTTCCCCTTGTATGAGGAGTTACTGCCTTTCGCCTCATAATGACACTTCCCCCCTCTACTTCTTCTTGTCTCGAGTATCATCTTCATTACTGCTTTCTGCCACCAACATATCTTTCCATGAAATATTCGTCATTCCTTTCTCTCTTATGCCAACCTCTTTTTGTCACATCTGTCGTACGTGTTATATTTTCTTTTCCTCTCTCAGCGTACCATCGTCATGTCAGCTAGGTTCCTACTGAAATTGCACCATAACAACACGTTTTCATCCACATATGTTGCTTTCTATCAAAAGTTTAATGACACAACATTACTGTCTAATCTGTTTGGATTGAAATCAATAAAGTTTTAATTTGAATTTGAATTTGTAAGATTGTTCTCACTCCCCCTCCCCACTCCGCCCCCCCCCCCCCCAACCATCAAAAACTAAAACAATCTTTTCGATAGGCTAAAGCAAGAGATTAAGCAGTAACTTTTCGCATGATATATAATTATTTCTAGATATTTTTATTTCTGTTTTTCTTTTAAGTGCTGATCTACAATATGTATACGAAATGTCCGTTTTGTATGATAAAAATATATATGTATTTTGCGGTATACGCCTACATAATGTTTCAAGTTTCAAGTTTATTTATTTCACTTTATCAAAGATAATATAATTGAACATAATAAACAATGGTAATTATTATAACTAAACATACAATATAGAAAACATAATGTACATGATAATAGTGAACACAGAGAATACAATCATATAAATCAATCAATAAAGTGGGGGATCTACTAAAAAGCAAAGCTTGTATGATGTAGGTCCCATCGAGAGCGATATTTGTTTAATGTTGGTTAGTGTAGATTATATGGGCATTAGATAACGGGTGGAGTACGTTTACGTTTTTGTTTACGAGGCCGACAGCCGAAAGAACGACAAAGCACATATGTACATTTTATAAGGAACATTTTTTTTTTTACCGTTTTTAGAGAAACAAATGTTTAATGAATAAAAAGTATGTTTTAAAACATTCAAAACTGAAAAATATCTGCCCAAAGAGGGAAAAGGAAATAAAAGTATTAAAAGAAAGATTTCCGACCGACCGACCAATGTTTTGGCACCTAAACGGCAGTACAACATTTTTTTTGCAAGCCTTATGCTCGTTCATGCTAGTGCATTACGCTATATAGTTGTATTTAACTATACACGTAGAATGAAAAATTACCAGGTATACTAAAAACTGCAATGTAGGCCTAACCTCTCATGTTATTGAAAATACAAATACTGTGGCAATATTTGTCACTCCTGTATTGTCTGCCGTGTGAAACACACACAAAATGAGCCTGCGGCATTGGTAAATTACATTTGGAGAAATTGTCAATTAATATCAGCTCTTATTACATTGAACACTGCAGCATAATAACTGTATTATCTATATGCAGTTCTACTTGCCCCATATATTCCCAATTTTACAGCTTACCACTATACCGTTTATATATTTACACACATAATATATTCTGTATAATGAGCAATCAAGTATCAAATTCAACTAAGCTACTAAATATGTACGTGGGATATTCAGGCAATAATATAACTTTAAAATTCCATGGGCTGGCTAATTTGGAACAAAGTGAGTACCGTATATTAGTAATCTTTTTACACACGATAACATATGCCAAGAATGAAGTTCGCTATGCGCTTGTTATGTAACCCCATAGTTGTAACATTTCAATACATTGTTGTATATATTTGTTTTCAATATTTGTTAATCCTATGTATTTGCCCTTGTTAATACTGTTGAATAATTTCAAATTTGGGGGTTCTATGTTTAGTGTGTTGTAGAGCAAAAATTAAAACCAGTATAACCAGTCTGTGGTAATCAGCATACAATAGCAGTGACCTTTACCAATCAGCGATTACATGATTCTCGTCTGAAGAAAAAGAGACTATGGGTATCAAAACGCAAGAACATTTATATTATGACGTCATGGCCTGTTTAATAAACGGTTTATCTCTCAAAAGTAATAGATAATGGTAACAAGCTTATACATTTCATCCCCAAAACATTTGTTGATTGTATGCACAATATAGAATATATCAAGTAATTATTCAACACTAGGCTATTTGCGTGGCTCAGAAAAGTGACGTCGTAATGAACGAAAAGTCTTTGATTTTGCTTATTCGATTAAACTGCCAAAACAGAAAATGTAATTTTTTTCAAAGCGTGGACATGGCGGTCAAAATCTAGGAGGGATCCATCATTCGTCCCATGAAAAGGACCGATTTCGTCGACCGGTGACGAATCATGAAGAGAAATGGGTGGTCTGCTCGAAACAGGATCGGCTTCTCACGTTCTCTTGGTAGAGAACAACACAACATCATCTCAACAGCCGTTGCAGCAGCTGCCTCACTCCCTTCCTCATTGATATCAACAAAGGCCTTGTGGATGACGGCAGAGATATGAAACTCTCTATCACCTGAGATGCCTTCGAAATTAGCCCTATCTTCATCAAAAGCGTCGGGCATTCCCATTCGTTTCAAAACCTCCTTTAGTTGATATGTTGCTTCTAGTTTGAACTTTGGTAATAGTACCTTCTACTTCTCTTGATTTGAGCCCTGCGTCCCAGGATTGCAGGACGTCCACAGAGAGCTTCGTCTCAAGTTGACCAAGGCCATCATCTTTGACGGGAAGAGCAATCAATAGACTCAGATTGTGGCCTTGATAAGGCAGCTCTAGCACAAGACAGTCATTAGTGTTGTCAACAGCCAAAGCAAATCTTCCCTTTTGACTCATTAGACTCACCGGAACCTTCTCTCTCTCATCGAAAACCTTGAATGTATCCTGTGTAGTATTGTAGGCACGAAAATCTGATTCCCAGTTCGCCTTGAAATAAATGGCATTCACCAGGACTAGGCGTGTGAGATCACTTAGGATTCCAGGAGCAATCAGGTTTTTGATTTTACCTTTGGTCTGCTTTGAAACCCAATCATTGATTGATTGAGTGGCAATTGGAGATGCAAAGTTATTTACCGGCTTAATGGCTGCTTTATAATAGGAAGCACTTTCTTTAAGAAATGACTGAACGAAGTTGTAGCCAGATTTGCCATAGAGCTTGTTGGCGGAATTAAGTTTGTAACTGGAATCTCTTCGGTAAAGCAAGTTGTTTAGCTCTTTGAACGTTCCATGAAGTTGATCTTGGTCTATCTGATTGAAACGGAAGACATCAGCGATTTGAGTTGCTGTATCACCTCGGGCTCCTAGCTGTGTCATAGCCAGAGCGGTCGATATGCTGAGAGGGGAGAAGAACAGATTTTTACCTCTCCGTTCATCTTGAAGAGTTTGATAAAGATCCAGGGCGAATCCGATGTTCGCACTTGAAAGCTGGACCAGTTGCCCAGACGTATCTTGCTGCTTAGAGGATGCCATGTCTCTGATATATTCTGACCTGTGGATAATTATAGAGAAAACACGGTTTGTTGATTGGTAAGCAACTGTCCAGAGGAACCTTTTTTTTTTCAAATCCCGAAAGTTTGACATTGAGGAATCATGCCTTGCCAAAAGGTTATTGTTGTATGATCGATTTCGTTTCCAACCCATGATCTTTTGGATTAAGGACGATTGCGTTATTCACAGAACCAAAAAGTCAAATAAGATAAATAAAAACGTTATCCAGGCTAATTGCTCCCAAGCATAAATACAAGATATTACATGTATATGTGTAAAAGCCTGATACTTTTGTGCTCAAAATTTCATCCTAAAACTGACAAGATCAAACATTATTGTCAGATATAATGATAATGATAGCCCGTTCTTGTATAGCGCATAACACATTAAGATATAAAGTCTCCATGCGCTTCCAAAGAGCTTTGAAAACATTACACCTAGCTTTTGCTGCGGCAGCCATTATCACTTTGTATCACCCTCTAATCATGTGCTATTTTGTAATGACAAACATTCACGATGATGCTCTCCCTTTATCTGTACAGTATAAGTGAACATAATATTCGTATATTTACCCACATACACCAGCACAATTCCGCTTAAAAGTGCAATGTGTGTAGCAGTGGCGTAGACAGGTTCGTACACCTGGGGGGGATGACTGGGCTGCCAACGCTAGTGAGGGCGCGAAGCGCTCGAGCGAGGGAGCGAAGCGACCGAGCGGGGGAGGGTGTGGGAGGGGGGTGTCCCCCCCTCCCACGGTAGGGAGCTTTTGCAATTTTGAACTTGAAATCGTGCAATCTGATGCATACTTAATGAGGTAAAATAACACACACAAGAGTGCACGCACACACACAAATACTCACACACACACACACACACATACTACGCCTTGAATGGACAGACATACATCGACAAGATCTACACACCGTGGCATACGAATACAGAATGGACTGACACATAGTATTGCATATTGAACCACACTACGTATTTATTTATCTCTGTGAGTTTTGCTGTTACACCTCTTCAGAAAAAAAAAAACAATGTCAACTGTGTACACGCAGGTATAGTCTTTGTTGTCTTGATAGGGGTATGTGGTTATGAATGAAAACAGCTTCTGTGGCCATTTGTGAATAGAACACATAAACAACAAACAAATAACGATTAAACTTTGAACAATATGTCTGTTCATTATAAAGCATAATGAATACGTACACTGTTGGTCATAATGGTGGAATATTTATTTTTACCCCAGTTTAGGGAAGGATTTTAAAAAATAAATTATTTCTAATAGATCTAGATAATGGCATACATTCTCAGATTTTATTGGATATTAATTTGCGAGTGTTTGTTTTGCGTGACTGCTTAATCATATGTGTGCTACTATGCTAATCAGCTAAGGGACCTACGTCCTTAAGTTATAATTGACAGTAATGAGGATTAATGCCTCACAAAAGGGCACTAATATATAGCTGATCGACACGATTTTTATCCTGTGGCCTCACAGTAACGAGGCCATTGCTTAGCCCCTGAATAATGACTGTGCGCAGTGTTTGCTAGGGTACGCGGCCCCTTCCACAAATCCCCCAAAACGAAGAAAATGCAATAAATTGTCAAAAATTCATTACATCCCCCGGCCCCCAACAGGAAAAATTCCTCTGTAGGGCCATGCATTATGGTTCGAGGCATGGCCACACAGAGGAATTTTTCCTGTTGGGGGCCGGGGGAAAATGCAATGAATTTTTGACAATTTATTGCATTTTCTTCGTTTTGGGGGATTTGTGGAAGGGGCCGCGTACCCTAGCAAACACTGCGTACAGTCATGATTCAGGGGCTAAGCAATGGCCTCGTTACTGTGAGGCCCCAGGATAAAAATCGTGTCGATCAGCTATATAAATTCCCTTTTGTGAGGCATTAATCCTCATTACTGTCAATTATGATTTAAGGACGTAGGTTCCCTAGCTGATTAGCACAGTAACACAAATATGATTTAGCAGTCACGCAAAACAAACACTCGCAAATTAATATTCAATAAAATCTGGGAATGTATGCCATTATCTAGATCTATTAGAAAGAAATAATTTTTTTAAATCCCTCCCTAAACTGGGGTAAAAATAAATATTCCACCATTATGACCAACAGTGTACATACTATGCTTTTTTTTACCTCAAAGAAACAGGCATAGTATCCATAGATGGATATTGGCTGGCGGCTCATTAACATACAGATACAAAAAACATAAACAGTATCACTATGATCCATGGAGTAACAATACTGCTTTGTAAGTTTGTGAAGAAATCGGAACCATAATGGCATTGCATCGTTTCAAATTAGGGCATTATTTACTTCTATTTGATCTCAGTCTTATAATAGTAATAATAATAATAATAATAATAATAATAATAATAATAATAATAATAATAATAATAATAATAATAATAATAATACAAATAAAAAATAATACTTATACAAATAATAATGCTAATACTAATAGGTTCCTTTTATCTCGCATTTCAAGACAGGGTAAATTCACACTGCGCTTTACATGAAACAAACTTCTTTAAACATTTCAAACTTATGTCTTCATGCATCAATCAACATACTTTAAATGAATACAAAACAAAGTGCATCTTAAATAAAACAAAATTAAATAAATAGTTAACAATACAGAAAAGATGTAGCTGCTGCAAGCTTAACAACAAACTAATGTATACCAGTCAGTCCTGATATCAGTATTAGTGTAACAATAGTCATATAGTGGGAGCATGAAGTTGAAAAATTCATGATTATACATAATTATATATGTTTGTTTGAATAATACTTGTTATAAAGATAGTAGTATGGTACTCTCTGTCACGAAGTATTATGTATACTGTTGTATCATATTCATTTTCTATTCTGTTTTAGAATTGGCTTTCACCGTGTGAATGCGGCTAACAATAAACACAATTACAATAATGATGAGGATTATTATTATCCTCATCATAATTATTATTATTATTAATATTATAATTGTTATCATTATTATTGTTACTAGTATTATCATCATTATGACTTATTAAGAAAGCAAATATCATTCCCCAAAACCTGGGGGATGATTGTACATGCCATCCCCCCCCCCCCCCCACCTTGTGAGGTGGGGGGATGCATCCCCCTCATCCCCCCTACCCCCCACGTTGTCTACGCCCCTGATGTGTAGTCAAAGTTATTATAGGCCGACTACTAAATGGCCCAACTACATGTACGACTCATAATATATTTACAAAATTGCATCCGTCATGATCACATGATTACAGGATTTCAGGATCACGGGACCATGTCCCCTTCCTGGCAATCCGCCAATAAATACACGCACTAATACCATATATTCTTACTTGTCGTTCTTGACCTCTGCACTCAGAGAGCAATAACTCATTAATGTCTCGATTTGGTGTCAGCTTGGGTTTGTCCACAGTAGATCGCCCTCCCATGGGTGGGTTGATTTTTGCTCAATTATGATACATTTTTTCACACACACGGTGAGTTTGTTAGCTCACCCGGTGTGATGGGGATGTGTGCATCTTCAGGTATACTTGTTGTAGTCATCCATGCTGTGGTCGATGCATCGTTGGGTAGTTGTTCTCTGAGAGTATTTTGAAAATAGTTTTATTTATTCCATATTTGTTGTTGTATTCATGAATCAGTTTTTTTTGTCACATCATATGAAGGGGCCTTAACAAGCTGTGCTTCAACCAAGGTCTCCTCGTCTTTCTCTATTCTACATTGTACTGTTATGATTATATTTTGTCACATGTGTTTTCTAGAAGACAAATAAACTTGATACATGATACTTGATAATAATAATATAATAAATTATAATAATAAATTTAATTTATATAGCGCTAAATACAAATGTCTCTAAGCGCTTTACAAATATATTATTACCCCGGTCATTGGATTCAGTGCTTACCCGCACACAATGTGTGCACAATCTCCACTCCCTGGGGAGCATTCCAGCCAGGCGTTACATGACGCTCAAAAACTGTTTGACCAACAATGACGGTCGCATCCTACCGGGTACCCATTTAACACCTGGGTGGAGAGTAGCAAGTGCAGGTTAATATCTTGCCAAAGGATATTAGTGCCGTGTCGGGATTCGAACCCTCGACCTTCGCATCTCCAAGTCAAGCGCCTTAAACCACTCGACCACGACACTCCCAACATGAAACACAGAAACAGAAACCTCCCACGCAAGGGTGTCGATTTGTATCTGTGGTCGGGGGGGGGGGGGTGGATAGGTGCCAAAATATTTTCGGCAATGGATCAAAGCAACCAAAGGGTAGAAGCGTGTGGCAGGTTGCAACCCCTCCCAGGCACGCCGGAAGCAGTTTGGGATTTTGGGGCAAACATTCCAGGGGGCTCATCATCCAGGGGCAATGACGTAATGAGCAAAAACGTTTGGAGGGGGGGGCAGAAGAAAAACCTGCATCACAACCACTCTTACACGTTACATGCAGGCCCCGCGGAACGTTTTTCAAAGTGGAGTATTAACGATCAGGCAGAGTGTAAATTGCCGGGGGGCAGGGCCTGAGTCCCAGTAGGGGGTCAAGGAGCTCAGCCCCAAGAAGCTCAGGGTTTTAGGCATTAAATTACGGTCAGATAAGCATATTTAGATACCTTATTTGTGACACTGGCAGGCGGTGAGTCCAGGGAGCAGAGCCCCCGGAAGCTCGGGGGTTTTAGGTATTTATTTACGGTTAGATGAGCATCCAGGGGCCCTCTTTAAGCCCATTGATGTGGTCCAGGGGGCAGAGCCCCCCGAAACTCAGGGGTTTTAGGTATATGATTACGGTGAGATGAGCATCCAGGGCCCCGCTTTAGGGCCCTTGGTGGGGCCTAGGGGGCAGAGCCCCCGGAAGCTCGGGAGTTTTAGGTATTTAATTACGGTCAGATGAGCATCCAGGGGACAACCTTGGGCCCTTGGTGGGGTCCGGCGCAGAGCCCCCGTAAGTTCTGGGGTTTTAGGCAGTTAATTACGGTCAGAGAAGCATATTTTGATACCTCATTTTCTCTTTCTTTCTTTCTTTTTTTCTGTAACAAACTTTTTCAAAAAGTGAGGGGGCTCGAGCCCCCGAGCCCGGCCGTTCTGCAGACCCTGACATAAAGGCTTCTAAATAAGCATTTTTTCACCCGACTGTACATTTGGGAATTTCTAATTTTCCAACAAACGCATTAAAATGTATGACTTACAACAAAATTGAGAAAAAATACCGGAAAATCACGTCATTTCAGCAACATTTGTAAATCACTGGTATCGAATAAGAAATAACGTCCCCCCCCCCCCCCCGCCCTATCAGTACCCCAGCGTTCAGGGGCTCATGTCTTCTCACCCCTATAACAAAAAACAGACAATATGTCCACGATATGTGCGTTAGTGCGTATCACTATCATAAAATGTTTAGGAAATTTAATTCCGTTAACTTTCCTTTTCTTTGAATGGAATTTGGTATGTGATTTACTTCATGTTTTTATTATTGTTATGCTCTTTTGGGTTAAAAATACAACCATCTTTACTCCTTTACTGCTTTTATTTGGAGGGGGTGGCTTTTTTTTTTTGGAGGGGGGCAAAAATGTTTCCCCCCCCCCCCCTCCCATACCATGCATGATATATCCTGGCTAAGGGAAGGTTCGACATTTTTCCTGAAAAATTCACGTTTAAACATTCACATCCTACTTTATTCTATTTTGCTTCTCTTTGATTATGCACGGATTCTAAATGCCAAATGAAATTGTGTCTTCTTGGTGTATACTTTTCTTCCGGTTTCTGAGTACAATGCTGTCTTGGGCGGGGATCAGGACCATATCGGTTACGGGTGGCCCATTTCTTATCCAGCAGTCACATGTTGCACTCAGAAGACTGTTATAACGAACAATTTCCGAATTAATAATATCAATAAATCCACTACTCAATGGAGTAGAGTACAATCTTTCCACCTCTAATAATTGCCCCCTTTTATTTTGACACGTGCCCCTTTTCCTTTCTAATAAATGCTCATTTTCCTTCTTATAAGTGCCCCTACCCCTTCTCATAATTACCCATTTTCATCTCTGATACATGTGCCTCTTTTTCTTATTAATAAGAGCTACTTCCCCCTTTTCATAAAAGCCCCCTTTCATCTCCGATAAATGCCCCTATTAAAATCTGATGGGTGCCCCTTTGTTTCAACTAATGTAAATTTTCATTTTATGTAAGTGCCCCTTTTTGATTCTAATAAATGCTCCTATCAAATATTATGATAGGTGCCCATTTCCCATTCTCATAAGTGTCTTTTTTCATCCCTGTCTCTTGTTTTAGGAGTAAGAAGTGCCCGTACAGTGCTTACAACAAGAAGAATTCTACAGAAAATGAAAATGTAAACTTACAGAATCCTAAAAATCGAGATTACAAAAAAGAAATGTTTTAAGTCCCTTTTTGAATGAAGGGACAGATGGTGATTGCCTGAGAATTAAGGTTAAGGGTAGTCTATTCCAATATTTAGATGCAGTTATAGTGAAAGTCCGATCTCCAGCTAGTTTCCGTGTGGTATTGTATGTAAGACGGAGTGGGTCACTGGAGAAAAAAAGACATTTGTGGAGGGAAAATGAAGAGAAAAAGAAAACACAGGAAACAAAACCCGGTGAAATATATAAAAGAATAAAGAAAGAATGCCAGAGACGATGTTCATGATGGTGTTAGGTTTCGAAAGGGGAAGATACAGACAGACATTTTGTAGAGAAAAATTTCCATTTTAAAACTATATTTTATTAGATTCAAGATAAACAATGACATTACATTAAAGTATCTTTCAAATATTCACCAGTAGAGCCACCGGATATTAATTGAATTCAGTTTATTCGATTTCATTCAGTACAAGGCTATTGCTAAACAACGGAATCGCGGGGCGGCGTGCTGGCTGTAAATTGCCACAATCTTTTGTACGGTGGGTGTCTTCAAGTATGTTGAATCAGGGGCAACTGTGGTCCTCATGGGATGTGTTTCCCGATTCAAGGCGCCGTGACCCGATTGATTCGTAAAAGCCTATAGGACAGAATTCTGAAGACTCGCAGGTACATTTTGACGATTCAAACACATAAACTAAAACAATGAACATAGCCTATATGAAGCATTATGAAGCATTATGAACATACGAACATCGTTTGTTTTCTGTATATAGGCCTATATATCTACACGTACACGCTGAGTTTTTCATTTTCCATTTTATATTCAAGATATATATATAGAATTTGATTCAATTTTTGTCAGTGGGCACAAGGTTATATGATCATACCGTTCAAATATTTACACACATAATACATTCTGTAAATAAGCAATAAAGCTACTTAATATGTAAATGGGATTTTCAGATATTTACTTTTGAATTTTAGTCAGGTACCTACTTTTTTATTTTTTATGACGCATTCTTCCAATAAAAATTCCATGGGCTGGCTAATGTGTAAAAAAGGGAGTACCGTATATGAATAATCTTTATACCCAAAATAATAATATGTCAAGAATATAGTTTGCTATGCGTTTGTAATGTAACCCTTGTTAAATTACAATACATTGTTGTAGTTTTTTTTTGTTCTTCAAACACTCGCATATTTTTTTATCCTATGCAATTGCCCTTGTTAATACTGTTAAATAACTTCAAATGTTGGGTTCTATGTTTAGTGTGTTGTATAGCAATACGTAAAACCAATATAACCAGTCTTTGTTAATCGGCATACGATAGCAGTGACCTCTACCCATCAACGATTACTTGATTCTCGTCTGAAGAAAAAGAGACAATGGGTATCATAACGTAAGAAACATTTATATTATGACGTCATGGCCTGATTAATAAACAGTTTATCTCTCCAAAGTAATAGATTATGTTTACAAGCTTATAGAGTTGATTGCATGCACACTATAGAATAAACAAAGGAATTAATCAACACTAAGCTATTTGCGTGGCTCAGAAAACGTCTTAATGAACGGAAAGTCTTTGATTTTGTTTATTCGATTAAACTGCCAAAACAGACAAATGTAATTATTTATCAAAGCGCGAACCTGGCGGTAAAGATCTAGGAGGGATCCATCATTCGTCCCATGAAAATGACCGATTTCGTCGACCGGTGACGAATCATGAAGAGAAATGGGTGGTCTGCTCGAAACAGGATCGGCTTCTCATGTTCTCCTAGTGGAGAGAGTGACATCGAACTCATCCCAGAAGCCGTTACAGCAGCTGCCTCACTCCCTTCCTCATTGATATCAACAAAGGCCTTGTGGATGACGGCAGAGATGTGTAACTCTCTATCACCTGAGATGCCTTCGAAGTTAGCCCTATCCTCATCAAAAGCGTCGGGCATTCCCATTCGTTGCAAAACCTCCTTCAGTTGGAATGTTGCTTCTAGTTTGAACTTTGGTAATAGTACGTCCACTTCTCTCCATTCGAGCCCTGCGTCCCAGGATTGCAGGACGTCCACAGAGAGCTTCGTCTCAAGTTGACCAAGGCCATCATCTTTGGTGGGAAGAGCAATCAATAGACTCATATTGTGGCTTTTGTAAGGCATCTCTAGCACAAGACAGTCATTGGTGTTGTCAACAGCCAAAGGAAATCTTCCCTCTTGAATCATTAGACTCACCGGAACCTTCTCTCTCTCATCGAAAACCTTGAATGTATCCTGTGTAGTATCGAAGGTAAAAAATTCTGATTGCCAGTTCGCCTTGAAATAGATGGCATTCACCAGGACAAGGCGTGTTAGATCATTTAGGATTCCAGGAGCAATCAGGTTTTTGATTTTATCCTCGGTCTGCTTTGAGACCCAATCATTGATTGATTGAGTGGTAATTGGAGCTGCAAAGTTATTTACCGCCTCTATGGCTGCTCCATAATAGGAAGCACTTTCATCAAGAAATGACTGAACGAAGTATTTGCCATAGAGCCTGTTTGCGGAATGAAGTTTGTAACCGGAATCTGTTTGGTAAAGCAAGTTGTTTAGCTCTTTGAATGTTCCATGAAGTTGATCTTGGTCTATCTGATTGAAACGGAAGACATCAGCGATTTGAGTTGCTGTATCACCTCGGGCTCCTAGCTGTGTCATAGCCAGGGCGGTCGATATGCTGAGAGGGGAGAAGAACAGATTTGTACCTCTTCGTTCATCTTGAAGAGTTTGATAAAGATCCAGGGCGAATCCGATGTTCGCACTTGAAAGCTGGACCAGTTGCCCAGACGTATCTTGCTGCTTAGAGAATGCCATGTCTTTGATATATTCTGACCTGTGGATAATTACAGAGAAAGCACGGTTTGTTGATTAGTAGGCATGCAACCGTCCAGGGGGACCCGTTTTTCAAATCCCAAAAGTGTGAAATTGAGGAATCATGCCTTTCCAAAAGGGCATTATAATTATCATCGATTTAATTTCCAACCCATGATCTTTTGGATAAAAGACGATTGCGTCATTAACAGAACCAAGAAGTCAAGTAAGATAAAAACGTTATCCAGGCTAATTAATTGCTCCCAAGCATAAATACATGATATTATAGTATATGTGTAAAATCCCAGTACTTGCGTCATTTGTTGCGTGCTCAAAATTTCATCCTAAAACTGACAAGATCAAACAGTTGTCAGATATAATGATAATAATAGCCCGTTCGATAGCGCATAACACATTATGATATAAAGTCTCCAAGCGCTTCCAAAGAGCTTTGCAAACATTATACACCTAGCTTTTGCTGCGGCAGCCATTATCACTTTGTATCACCCTCTAATCATGTGCTACTTTGTAATGACAAACATTCACGATGATGCTCTCCCTTTATCTTAACAGTATATTATTATAAGTGAACATAATATTCGTATATTTACCCACATACAACAGCACAACTCACTTCAAAATGCAACGTGTGTAGTCAAAGTTATTATAGGCCTCCTACTAAATGGCCCAACTACATGTACGACTCATAATATAGTTACAAAATTGCATCCGTCATGATCACATGTTCACATGATCAGGGCGGCGATCCCGGGGGGAGGGGAACACGTCCCCCCCCCCCTCAATTTTTGTAGGGGGGTCGTCCCCCCCCCCGGAAAATTTGAAAAAGTGCTAAAATATAATGTACAGCAAATACTGACTAAAGACTGCTATTGGGCTTTGGAGGGCCCAAGAGTGCGGCGTTTAGACAAAAATCTTCTAGCTCGGGAGCTATGCTCCCTCGCATAATATCCTTCAAAATGTACGAGTAAATCAAATATTGTAAAAAGGCGAAGTGTGAAAAAAGTATAATGTTTGTTTTGATACCCTAGGAATATAATTTTGTAATACAACAAAACTTCAAAACCTGTGAGGGGGTAGTCACTTTCGTCACCTTCACCCCTCTCGTTCACTATGCTCACTCACTCGGGCTTGGGGCAGTTACCCCCCCCCCCCCCTCCCCACCCGATAACATTTAAACGTGGTTTATTTCTAATTCGATACCAGTGACTTATTTACAAATGTTGCTGAAATGGCATGATTTTCCCTGAGCTTCTAGGGGCTCCGCTCCTGGACCCAACCAGTGCCCTAAGCGGTCCACCGGGTGCTCATCTGACCATATTCAAAAGCCTGAAACCCTGAGCTTCCGAGAGCTCTGCCCCCTAGATCCCGCCAAGGGACCTTCGCCCCCTGGACCCCATTCCGATTAGTGACCTGCATGCAAGTGTCACAAATAAGGTATCAAAATATGCTGATCTGACCCTAATTAAAGGGCTAAAAATTCTGAGCTCCATGGGGCTCCGCCCGTTGACCCCGCCGGGGCTTTGCCCCTAGAGCCCGCGCTAATTTACGTCCCACTTGATTTGCTCTATCTGATCGAAAATACTTAGATCCCCCCCCCCTCCCCCCCCCCCCCCCCCCCCCCCCCCCCCCCCCCCCCCCCTCCCCCCCCCCCCTCCCCCCCCCCTCCCCCCCCCCCCACTTTGAAAAACGTTCCGCGGGGCCTGCAAGTAAAATGTAAGAGCGGTGGTGATGCGGATTTTTTTTCTCCCCCCCCCAAAAAAAAAAAGTTTTTGCTCATTACGTCACTCTTCCCTCGTTCCCCGCATTTCGTTCCCCCCCCCCCCCCCCCCCCGGTCATGAAAAGAAATCGCCGCCCCTGCACATGATTACAGGATCTCAGGATCACGGGACCGTGTCCCCTTCCTGGCAAACCGCCAAAAAATTCACGCACTAATCACACAGAAACCTCCCACCCACGCACAAATACAGACAATTACCAATATCGAGGAAGAAAATTGGATATTGTTGCAGTTTTTATATGCTTTGTTCGTTATCATACCATGCGTGATATGTACTGGCTGAGAGAGGGTTCGAGTAAGCGAAATGAGAGCCTTCATTTTTTTCCTCAATACTGCTTACAGAGGTCAGAGTTCATATCGCACCTCTAGGTTTTACGATGTGCACCTTCAACTTATCCACTCTCTCATGCTATTTCTTATTAGGCTTTGATAGTTAATGATTTACCCATTCACCAATACGTTTCAGTGAGAAATATGAAATGGGAGGCACTATTTTATTGAGTTCAATTTCTCTGGCATGTTATTTGAATAATACTATTAATAAATACGACGACGTTTATTTTTTAAACTTTTTGAAATTCACAAGTCGACATTTTTCCTAGAAACATTCACGTTTACACATTCACAGTCTTCTATTTTGCTTCTCTTCGACTATTCATGGATTCTAAATACCGTATTGTGTCTTCTTGTTGACTTGTATACATTTCTCTCGGTTTCTGAGTACTACTTGGTCAGGGAGAAGGACCATTTCGGTTATGGATGGCCCATTTCTTCTCCAGCAGTCACATGTTGCACTCAGAAGGCTGTTTATAACAAAAACAAATCCGAATGAATAATATCAATAAATTCACTACTCAATGGAGTACAGCACAATTTTTCCACCTCTAATAACTGCCCCTTTTATTTTTGACACGTGCCCCTTTTCCTTTCTAACAAATGCTTTTGTCCCTTTTCTTCTTATAAGTGCCCCTACCCCTTCTCATAATTAACAATTTACCAAAATTATAGGGTTCAATTTCTCTGGCATGTTATTTGAATAATACCATTAATATGACGACGTTTATTTTTTTTTAATTCTGAAATTCACAAGTCATTGACACTTTTTATCCAACTACATCTAGTAAACGTCGACATTTTTCCTAGAAAAATTCACGTTTACACATTCACAGTCTACTTTATTCTATTTTGCTTCATCAATGGATTCTTAATACATAAATTGTGTCTTCTTGATGTATACATTTCTTCCGGTTTCTGAGTACTATACTTGGTCGGGGAGAAGAACCATATCGGTTACGGATGGCCCATTTCTTCTCCAGCAGTCACATGTTGCACTCAGAAGGCTGTTTATAACCAAAAAATCCGAAGGAATAATATCAATAAATCAACTACTCAATGGAGTAGAGCACAATCTTTCCACCTCTAATAACTGCCCCCTTTTATTTTGACACGTGTCCCTTTTCCTTTTTAATAAATGCTCATTTTCCTTCTTATAAGTGCCCCTACCTCCTTCTCATAATTACCAATTTTCATCTCTGATAAGTGCACCTTTTATTTTAACATGTGCCTCTTTTCTTATTAATAAGAGCTACTTCCCCTTTTCATAAAAGCCCCTTTTCATCTCCGATAAATGCCCCTATTAATATCTGATGGGTGCCCCTTCCCAGACAGCAAAATATCTGGGGCCCATCTGGGTTTTGTATGGGCTGACTAAAACCCACGTGGCCCATACAAAAACCAGATGTATACCAGATGGGCCTTCCCACCCAGAACCCACACATATGGGCCCCATGTGGGCCCCATGTGGGTTTTTGTTTGTGAAAATCGCACGTCGAACATCGGCTGGGCCCAGCTAAAAACCAGATGTATACCAGATGGGCTTTTCCATCAAGAACCCACAAGTTCCAACACATATGGGCCCCATATGGGCCCCATGTGGGTTTTTGGTGGTGATAATCGCACGTCGAAGATTATCTTCACCCAGCTGAAAACCAGATGTATCCCATATGGGCCTTCCCACAAAGAACCCACAGGTATACGGAGCCCACGTGGCCCATTTAACAACTAGATGTATACCAGATGGGCCTTCCCATCCAGAACCCACAAGTACCAACACATATAGGCCCCATATGGGCCCCATGTGGGTTTTTGGTGGTGATAATTGCACGTCGAAGATTGTCTTCACCCAGCTGAAAAACAGATGTATACCAGATGGGCCTTCCCATCCAGAACCCACAAGTTACAACACATATAGGGCCCATATGGGCTCCATGTGGGTTTTTAGTGGTGAAAATCGCACGTCGAACATTGTCTTCGCCCAGCTGAAAACCAGATGTATACCAGATGGGCCTTCCCACCCAAAACCCACAAATATATCCCATCATTTGCATAATGAGTATGGGGTGCGTGCACATCTATGTTTTTTTTAACAATTTATCTAAATTTACAGGATATTTCTTAATTACTGATGATTTAGTTATTTGCGATTCATTTCGAAAATACTACAAAATGTAAATTGCCAATTATTAGGAAAATTCACTACTTTGTTTAAATTACATTTAATTAAACATGAATTAGAAAAAACACTTACTATAATCTAAAACAGATTCAATAAAATACTAGTATATGGAAATGTCTTATCACAGTAAATTAACCAAGTCTTCTTAACACCAATGCCTTTACATTGGAAATGTTAGACGATGTGTTGTTGCCATTGACCAAATTAATTAGTACAAGTGCTACATAACCTACTAATTATGTCTGCTAATTGGAGCTTTCAATCAGTGGTTGAAAGTTGTGCCAAATGGTACGACTGGTCCAGTTAAACCCAACTGGTAACCCTGGAAATTGAAATGGGATAAACGAATTCAACTGGGAAAAATAGGAACCCATTTAAACAATATGAAGCCCATTTAAAACCACATTGGCCCATATGGGACCAGATCAAACCCACTTTGCCCATATGGATCCCATATAAAAACCCGCTTATAGCCCATATGGGGCCCATATAGAACGCACTTGACCCATATATAGAATGTGGTAGGTCCCACATAAAACCCACATATGGCCCATCTGGTGCCCAATAGGTAACCCTTGTGTATATTGATGGGCCAATTGTGGAGTACATCTGGGTTTCACGTGGGCCCATCTGGGCCAAGTGGGTACAATCTGGGCCGCCCATCTGGGGCCCTTCTATAACCCGGGTGCAGATTGCTGGGCCCCACATGGGGCCTATCTGGGACCCATCTGGGCCAAATGGGCCAAGTGGGCAAGAGACGGGCTGGCCCATCTGGGCCAAGTGGGCCAGCCCAGTTGTAACCAGATAAAACCCAGATGGGCCCCACAACATTTTGCTATCTGGGTTTTCTTTCAACTAATGCACATTTTCCTTTCAGTGCCCCTTTTTAATTCTTATAAATGCCACTATCAAAATCTGATGGGTGCCCATTTCCCATTCTCATAAGTGCCTGTTTTCATCCCTGCCTCTTTTTTGTGTGTAAGAAGTGCCCCCGGCCCCCCACTCAGAGGTCGGAATGACCGCATGCGTGTTGCCAAAATGTCCGGTAAAGGGGTACTTTTCGTGCGACAAAGTCCGGCCCGAGAATTGTAAAAAAGGGGTGTATTTGACTTTTCACCCGGAGATTTCTTTAAAAAGGGGGTGTTTTTCTTTTTTCTCTCATCTCTTTGGACTCCTGAGAAATTATTCCGAATTTAGGGGGGTACATTGAGCATTTTTCCTGATTTAGGGGGGTCTCCAAGGCAGGAAAAGCCCGCGAAAAGCCCGCGAAAGGGGGGTTCAGAAATGTTGGCAGTCCTCAGATAGGGGGTGCTTTCAAAAAGAGGGTACGAGCATAATTATGCGTACCCTAAATAACACTGAGTGGGGGGCCGGGGAAGTGCCCTATTTTTACCTCTGATAATTATTATTACCCTTTGTACTTTGACACGTGCTCCTTTTCTTTTCTAATAAGTGTCTTATCCCTTTCGATAAGAGTTCCCTTTTTCTCTCATCATTAAACGCGCCCCTAATTACAAGCGACTAAGAGCAATTTCCCCAAAAGTTATAATGCGTCAATTATGCCAAAGACGAAGTTCTGAAAGAAAGCAATATATTATGTGCGCTCTATAATTTTCGTACGAGACTTTTTTTCGTACGAGAATTCTGTTCGTACGAGAACTTTTGTTGTACGAAAAAAAAAAAAGTTCGTACAAAATGTATGCGCTCCCTTGCCTTTGGTAGTCTTTGAATGGATCCTATTCAGACCCTAATTAGTCCCAGCCATATTATAACTGTATGTATTCTCAATTCTCACAGCCTATACCAGCGTGCAACAGATCATCATGCTTGCATCCATTTACTATGTTGACATTAAACAAAATATAAGCCGAGATCAATAGCTGGGAACATTCGACCTACTCACTGACATGCAGGGTTCGTCGATTGTCATTCGGCACTTATATAAAAGCTGACAAATACACTGGTGCGAACTTTGATTCGAAACGACACGATACAAAGTCCACTCCAACGTACTCGAACACTGGTTGGAGCTTTCAAATAAAGCTAGTAAACATGAATTGAGTAAAACAAAATTGATATATTGTATTTCATATATACACTTGGAATAGGACGTGCTGATGCAAGCATAATGATCTACTAAAAATTAGTGAAATATTGCGATGGCTCACCGGTAAACTATATTTTGGTGTTTACGGTTTCATGCTTGTATTTGGTTGGAGTGGAAGAGGTCTTATATACACGACGCCAAAATGAACGGGAAGAGAGTGGCTATCATAGGAGCTGGAGTTTCCGGTCTTGTTGCGATAAAAACATGTCTCGAGGAAGGGCTACAACCCGTGTGTTTCGAAAAGGTCAAACAACTAGGTAAAGTATATATAAATAATGTCCCGTATGACTATGCACGTAGAATTCAATAGCTGATATCTCCTTGACTGTACATTGTGCACGTAGCGGCCGTGTATCGACGTGAACCGACGTGAACCCGGTCTATGAACAATAGGGGGAGATATACCAGGCGTGATATAGGCCTACCTACGAGTGTACTGTTTGTATTACAATGACTAGGCTTATAGTACCTTATAGTCAAACTGACAAGATCGACAACAAACAGACAACAGACAGAACAGATATATTATATAGGTCGGTTAGGAGTCGGTTTGAAGTCGGTTTGGCCGCAGTGCGACTGAGGTAATACGAGAGAAATATATCGACCGTGTGAATATGCCGATGCTATAGTATATTAGAGCTAATTTCTCTATTATGTATTATTTTGAAAACGTAGAAATAAAAAATAAACAAACAAACAAAAACGAAAAACACGACACCGTGTATCAATTGATAACATATCACATATACAGACTCTCGAAAAATTGTGTAACGTATCAATTATAAAAACACTCAAACTTTCGTTGGCTTACAGCATTTTCCTCTGGCATACTTCCTCTATATACTTCATATATATATACCACGAGAACGGGTTAATTATTCCTTTTTTTCTCTCTGAGGGGCCGACCCGTCTCTGCGGTAAGGTGGTTAAGGTCTGGGTTCGAGGCTCCCGGCGGAAACAATTTTTGCAACCTCTGTAGAAGGAAACAGTAAGGAGGAACACGGAAAGGGCGACACAAATTATTACTCTCTTAATCTCTTTTGAATTCTCAAATTATAATAATAATAACAATGATAATAACATTTGGATTTATAAAGCGCCTTTTTCAGAGGGTACAAGCGCTGTCCCTTTAATAGTCAATCAAAAAATTATAAAGTATTGTACTTGTAGAGGTATGTTTTCAGATGTTTTCTTCAAGTGAAGTACTACTTCATAATTATATATATTATAATTATGTTCTACTTTCACCTAGCATATATATCCTAAAGTATTTTAAAAAGTAACTTTCGTCTATAGTCTTGCTCAGCTTTTTCATTTTCATTTGAATTAATTTCTGGTATAATAGGTGGCACCTGGGTTTACAATGAAGAAGTAGGATCCGATCCGACCGGACCAGCTGGTATCTATGATGGACTCGTCACAAACGTGAACAAGGAGATGATGGCTTTCAGTGATTTCTCATTTCAAAGACACATTCCACCATATCCATTGGTAAATAGAACGCATCAATGATTAACGCATCAACGATGAAAATTTAAAATAAAAAGAACATGAGCTTGACATGTTAAATGACTCCGTTACTTGATGATTTTGTCAAGTTACCTTCAGTTATTTAAGCATTAAGTATATCCAATTCAATTTGAATGCATTTTATAGGAGTAAAAGGAAACATCCAGCATGACGCAGGTGTACAAAAAATGCATGTAAATTTTGAGCGGACAGATCCTTTGGTTAATTTACACAATGATATACCATAACTATTATGATTATTGTTTAATGTGGAATTTGAACCTAAAGGTCTGCGCGCCAATCCGTAAGTTTAAGGTATTAAAATCGGGTTCTTATAATAATGAAAGAGAGAATGTAAGCATCGTAAGAAAAGAGTGAAACTTCTTAAACTTTACTTATTGAAAAATAAATTAATGTTCATGTTCTTTTAAATGTGAGAACTATTGAAACCATTTTTAATCAGTGAAATTGAAATTGCAAAACGGTTTTTTTTTTCGCATTGAGGGATTGCATCTGCTCATTCCTTCTCCAGACTATATCTGAAAACAACGCTGAATAAATTATGATCTGATAACTTGATTCCTTCACAGAGGGAAGACGTAAGGAATTATTATATTAGGTACGCTGAGGAGTTTGATCTGACCAAGCATATCCAGTTCAACACAACAGTCGTAGAGGTAACGAAGACTCCAGATTTTCGCGAAACGGGAAGATGGAATGTGTGTACCCAACACGAGGATGGGCAGCCCCAATCAGAGGTAATTTTGTAAGCGCCTCCAGATCTAATACCGTGTCAATCAGCTGAAACTGTAACGCTTCAAATAAAATGGAGCTTTATCAGTTTACTTGAAATTAATTGGTTTTAATTAAAATATAATATTTTAAAAGTAGTGTCGATAGCCTGTCCAGATAGTAAACAGTGAAGGGGGCAGAATCCTGTTCAAGCGATTATCATGCCCCCCCCCCTTTTTTTTTTTAAATACGAAGTTAATATGAAGCTTCACGATGTTTGCAATCCTTATATATTATGTTCCTACGTATAAATTGTATTTGTTTGAACAGATGTCAAATATGTTGTCGAATTGAATAGAAGAAAATAAATGTTCATTTGAATTGAATTAAATTGAACCTTTATCAAAATCAATCTTTATGTTGTTTATATCTCAAAGGAGCTGTTATAAATCACTCCCGACTTTGAACCAGCTTTATATACTAGTATTATACGATTTTTCTCTTTCACTACAGATATTTGATGCTGTTATGGTATGTACCGGAATGTACTCGTCCGGTATAGTTCCGAATTACCCTGGTCAAAATGAGTTCCGTCGTCAAATTTTACATGGCAGTCAATTCAGATGTGGGCAAAACTTCAAAGACAAGACAATCCTAGTCGTTGGTAAATAATTGTGAATTTGTGATGGTGAACATAATAACAACGATAATGATGATGATGATAATGATAATTTCAAAAAATGATAGTAATGATGATGATAATAATAGCGATCATACTGATAATATAACATTTATAAGACACCAAATCCACTTAAAAACAAATGTTCAAGGCGCCCTATAGTGCCAAAGATGGAATCACATTAATAACGTCTGCGTTGTACAAAAAAAGATTAAAAACTAGTAGGAGAGAAAATACGAAAATGAAAGAGAACAATTGTTATATCCCAGAACAAACAGATATGTTTTTGGATTATAGCATGCATGTAACTATAGTGTGTACTTTAGATATGAGCATATCACTCCAATAATCTATCTTCCACCATGAGCTCTAAAAATGTGTTTCTTGCTTGTCAGGCGGGATAAAAGATGACTTTGACTTGACACACCCTTCAATATTTCGGGTGATAATTTTGTATGTTTATCCCAAGTTAAACAAAAACGAAACAAGATTAAAACAAAACAGAACATGAAAACCTTATGATAAACGTTGCAAAGTTGACAGGTTGTATGTACTATTGTTTAGGTAATATTTTATATTGAGAACTAGATAATATTTGTATTTTGTCCAACTTCTTTTATTTTACAGGGGCTTCACATTCTGCCGGAGATATTGCCATTCTGAGTAGTGATCATGCTAAGAAGGTAAATATTATTAATCCTTATGGTTACGGGGATATCACGAAATGGCCATAATTTCTTGTAAAAATTATTCTAAAATGGATGACATATTTTACTCACAAAAAGGGGCAATTTGTATCGGGAATTCGCGCGTGTCCCTTTTCACTTCAGTTTCGAAACGCACTCGAAAAACACGTGAGGTAAAAATGTGTACGTTTGCTGATATATACATACCAACCAACACACCAACATGGTCTGCAATCATTCTTCTTCTTCTTCTTGAGACACTACGCAAGCCCTGTCCAGTGGAGGACACATGGCCTAGCCTTGGGGTTGAAACTCACTAGGTCTTTGGCAGGCGCGGATCCAGGATTTCTTAGGGGAGGGGGCCCAACTTTTTTTTTTTTTTGCTCCCGAAAATTTGAAAATCGCGCCGGCCGAAAATCGCTCAGTGGGGGGGGGGGGGGGGGGGGGCGGGGTACAGAGGCACAACTTTTCTTTTTCTTTTTTTTTTTTTTTTTTTTGCTCCCGAAAATTTGAAAATCGCGCCGGCCGAAAAGTCGCTCAGTAGGGGGGGGGGGGGGGGGGGGGGGGGGGGGGGGGGGTACAGAGCACAACTTTTTTTTTTTTTTTTTGCTCCCGAAAATTTGAAAAACGCGCCGGCCAAAAATTCGCTAAGTGGGGGGGGGGGGGGGTGGGGGGGGGGGGGGGTTGTGAGCACATTTTTTTTTTTTTGATCCTCAAAAAAATTTCAATTTGCAACCCCCCCCCCCCCCCCTTGAACGCCAGGGGGGGGGCCCAACCCCCAAAAAAGGTAAAAATCACGTGATTTTACATGATTTTTTTCTCAAGGGGGGGGGCCCGGGCTCCCCGGGCCCCCCCCCCCTGGATCCGCCACTGGTCTTTGGGGTAAAGGGTTCTGGAAGGAGGGGAGCAGACCGAAAGGGGTTTCATCGTCTGTTCATCCCCATCACAGTCGCATATAGTTCCTCTATCTTGACTATAGTCATGTAGAGATCATTCTTTGTCCACTGAGCATTCGCTAGTGTTTATCAAGTAGTGGCAGAATGAGGGGCACAACTGGCCAATTCATTGCCCCCGGCCCTCTCACGCCTCACCTTGGAAACCCAAATTGGCATACCGTAAGTACACAACAAAATTGCCTCCTCAGTAATGTTGTGTGATTTTTTTTTTTCCGGAATCACCCCCTTTATTCTGTCTATTCAGTCATTTTCATTCCATATTTTTGTTAACAAGATACTGGATCTACCACTCACTGATATAACAAAAATTCCTCTTTTTTGTCCTTGTTTCAATATCATATTCTAGGTATACATCAGTATGCGGGATGGTGCTTGGATTGTGCCCCGCATTATGGGCAGGATGCCCACTGACGCATACGTTAATCAAAGATGGAGAGATCTGATTCCTAGCTGGATCTTCAAACCTTTGATAGGGATCAAAATGCAGTCCTTGCTAGACTGGAGAGCACTCGGGATTCAGAGCAGCAAGCATCCCGCCAACAGCAACAGCGTCATGATTAATGACCAACTCCCTATGAAGATCATGAGCGGTCAAGTGGTGGTCCGGAGTGGACTTCAACGGTTTGAAGGGTCAAGGGTCATCTTTGACGATGGTTCTTACTTGGATGATGTGGATTGTGTCGTTTACGGTACGGGGTACAATCCAGCAACTCCATTCCTGAAGGAAAATATATTGGGTAAGATGTTCATGTACAGAATCAAGGTTTGATAATGTATTCGATGTTTATTTATCAAGCAAAGGACAATAGGCCTGTTTATATATGCGTCGGAATTCCCCACGATTCAAGAACAGGGGGGGGGGGTAATGAAATGTGCTCATGACACTTGTCTTTTATTGTACCCCTCAGGCCCTCAAACAACAAAAAGATAAAGAAAATCCCTATAGAAAAAAGTCACGCGAAATCTGAGGTACAATAATGATTCCCCTTTACGTTTTAAGAACGAGTTCTGCCTCTGACTACATCTTTGGAAGAAGTTACTAAGACAGAAAACTATTTATAGTAATAACTGATTTTATTGTAGAATAAAAGATAAAGCAATCATTCAAAAAAAATAATCAAAGTATATTTTAAAGGGCAAACTCATAAACGAGCGTTAACGGTCTTACGTGATAAATATTTCATTGAAGCGCGCTTATTTCTTGTCTTGTTCAGGTAACTCGAATCAATTAGAGCTTTACATGCACGTCATACCACCCAGGCTTGCACACCCTACGCTTGCGGCCATTGGTTACATCCGGTCACGTGGTGCAGTAGGACCGACGGCGGAGCTGCAAGTTCGTTACGCCCTCAAGGTGTTCAAGAAAGAGGTTAAACTACCAAGTCATCAAGACATGATGGCGGACGTGACAAGAAGAAAGGACGCTGTCGTCAAACAGTATGGTGTAAACCAACCTAAGGTATCTCTATACGATTTTTGTTTTGTGTGGAGAATCTTTTCATGGGGGTCTAGCATGTATAGAAACATAATGAGTACACAATTCATTTATTTTAGTTTCCAGAATTTGGAAGGCTGCAGTTCTAGCCATTATGTATAATAAATAGGTGATTCTGTTGGTACTACTCATACCAATATCTGCAATGAATAAGCGCTGAAAAACCATCCATTTTGCATATAACAATATTTCCCCAATCGAAAAGATCACTTTTTGATCAGAATGTTGTTGTTACGTTGTATTGATCACTATTTTGAGCATAGTCTTGTAGAGGCTAATTCATTTGGGACATACATTTCATTGATCATAGGAACATTATTTTGTATTTCTTCTAAGTCGACCCAATTTCGTTATTGTGCGATATTGTTTTTGTTTATAATATCAACAATTGCACTGATCATTTCACAGTGAATTTGATTCGTAATATCGCAACAAACTCTTCTCAATCAGCAGCTTATTTAAAATTAATAACGCCATCATTAACTGTTCTATTTTTGTTCTAGATCCTCCCGACTACCTACAACGACGAGCTTGCTCGAGCAATCGGGGCTCTACCAAGTTTCTGGAGTCTGCTCTTGTCAGATCCGAAACTGGCTTACCACTTTTACTTTAGTCCAGCATTTCCACCTTGGAACAGAATGGTAGGTCCACACTCTAGACCAGATGCCCGTCAAAGGATCCTCCAATGTAGAGAAGATCTCCTACATGGGATAGCATTGAAAACGGTTCGCCCTGGAGCACTAAAACGTTTGGAAGACGTCGACAGAAACAGGACTGTATTGATTATGCTTCTCGTTTTATGTTTATTGGGTTTCCTCTTGGCAGTAGTAGTTTAGAATACATTAGATAAATTTTGGTGAAGGTGATTTTAATCTCTTACTGAAAAAGAGCTCTACTGAAAAAGGAAAATGTCCATAGGACAGTCGACTATCATCATCATGTATAATGTCAATGTATGATGGCATCCTGGAAATCATGGAACAGGGGCAATGCCTTTACTCGATCCTAGTCGACTGTGCCCCCATCCAGCCTTTTCAAACAAGTGTCGAGTATGCTGGATGCATTCCCAAGGGACTGTAGGATTTTGAGATTTCCAAACATAAGTACAACATCATTTTCTTTTAGTACCGGTATACTTTTGTTACAGTATAATTTTACTATTTCACACGCAGAGCGGCTCCTTTAACATGTTTAGGTATACGCCACCCGGAGTGTTGAGCTAAACCCATGTCAAGATTCATGTGTACGTGCATACAATATTATTGTACATTGTATTACCAAATTTCACTTGGAGAACTCGATGAATTGCTTTGGACAAAGTGTAAAAGATCCTTACATGAACTTTAATACGTTTATTATGATTGGACTTTGATAACTATATTATTATTACTAGACCTATTGGTGGTATGTACACATAATGCTGTCGTTCATTATACATGTACAATAAAGACATTAATCTACATTTGCTATATTCCATCAACTTCAAGGTGAGGTAACTGGCTAAATGTGTACCTCATCTGGTAATGGCAGCCGTGCTAAAGCCAGGGTGATTATTATGGAGCGACATGAGTGGCATTGTGCAAGACATTGGTTCTTTGCAAGACTCTATTAATATTATTATTATCATCATCATCATTATCATCACTCACCACGTGTCTGTGTGTTTGTTGCTTTCATACAACTGTCATAAATGATTTGTTACAAGTCATAAAGATTCAGTCTCGATAATCATGATCGATGTCATCATCATTACATTAGGGCCAAGTAAATTATAGAATCCTATGCATTCTACAAAGTGCAATTTCGACACATCTTTTTCATGAAGTTCCACGTATCTATACTGTACAGAGGAGTAAAATAGTTCATGATGATACTTTTCTACACATATCATGGAATGAATAACGCATGCTGAAAAAGAAACTTGCCCTTTTTCCTATGTTAATTAACATAACTGAATTGTAAGTAATCATTTGTTTATTTTTCTTTCGTTTTATGTATTCAGATGTGAATGTGCTAGGATCCGTTTTCCAGATTATTAGTACTTGTAACTTTTATTGCATGTTTTTTTACAAGAAAGTATATATATTTGTAAAAAAGGAAAATACTCTAGCTGTAATATCAGCAACAACAACAACAAATATATGAAATTATAAGTTGTATGTTTAAACATTTTTTCATCATATTCTGGGCAATAAACTTTAATCGTCAATTTTCATTAGTAAGTCACTGCAGAGTCTTTTGTATGGCGTCTACATTTCTTTAATAACCACCCCCCCCCCCCCCCCTTGAGGGCTGGTAGAATGACTGTGCTTTCTCATTTTCTGAATCTGACATGATGTGATTTCCCAATTCATTCCGTTTTGTTCGTAAAGTGTACCTTATCCATAAAGTTGGAATAACTTTTCTTACCTCTTTTCATGAAATGATATTGACAAAAATTCAAACTTTATTGATCAAACTCTTTGACTCTTTTAATTGATCAAAAAAGGTTCCGAGACTTATAAGCGTTATCTATATAAAGAATAAATTATTGGGAAAATCATTTCAAGAGGGAGCGGAAGGGAAAGTCCACCTTGGTATTATCTTTGGTTTTCATAAAAGCAGGAAAAACAGGAAAAACAAATTACTTAAAGTTTGAGCAATATCCGATTTAAACTGAAGTTGTCTTAATCAGTGAAACGCAAACTGGCAACACTGTGACGTATCCTGCAAGCTTTCATATTCTTGTTATTGCGGACTGAATAGACTTGTTTCATACAGGGGTTGCATTTAATCAAATTTGTAATAATCATATTTAGGGTGAATGTATAATAGACAATTAAATCATTTTTAAAGTTTTTTTGGTACAGGACAAATGGGCGTCGACCACGCAAAATGCGTGGCAGAGTTGCCCATTTGTGTTTGATTGATCGCACCATCAAATATTCATAACTTTCTTATTTTTAAGCGGGTTTTGCTCTAACTCTCACCGACCTGTTTCCAAGGGCGGCGGAGCGTCTTCCAAAGTGGGCGGGCACTAACAAAAAAGGCACTTTCTGGATAACTTGAAAGGGATACATACAGAGGGAAACCTCAAAGTGAACATATACACCATTTTAGACATTGGTAAACATGACTGTATATGCGTGTACATCGTCATGACTGTGATTACACTACCAGGGATGACATCAATATTTGTTTCTCTCGTATTACGTGGTACAAGATGCTGCTTAAGCAACATACTTTGCAGTGGGTGTGAAGGTCTGAATATTAATTTTCGAGCGAGCTATTGGGCAAGCGAGCATTCAAGGATTTGGGAGGTTGCAGTGCGAACATTTACATCGTAAAAAGAGGACGCAAACAAACCCTGATGAGTTTTAATCACAATGTAATGAAGAAAGACTGGGGGGGGGAAATCTTTTATAAGTAACACAAATATAAATGCGAGCGAGTGAGCTCTAGGAAAGTTAAAGAAAAAGGTTACTAGTAATAAATAAGGGGTGCATGTTATGGAGAAATGAAAAGTAGGCAATTATCAGAAGGGGAAAAGAGATGAAAAAAGGAACTTGTGACTTTGTGAGAATATAATTATGGGGCATTTAGTGTTGAAGGAAAAGGGCGCATATCGGATTTTAATCGGGGCTTTTATCAGATGTATAAAGGGCTCTTAGAAAAGGGGAAGAGGCTCAAAAGGAAAAGGGTACTTATCCGAAGGAGATATGGTTATTAGAAAGGAAAAGGGGCTTGTGTCAAAATAAACTTATCAGCTAGAAGCGGTAAGGGGTAAGCCTACTTCTCGTAAAGGGGCACTTACCAGAGATAGAAAAGCTAGCTAATTGCATAGGAAAAAGGGCAGTTGTCGAAGGAAAAGGGGCGCTTATCAGAGGTGAATATAGGGACATTCATGAAAAATTAAGTGAAGGGGACTTATGAAAAAGCGATAGGTGGTTCACTTCCACTAAGGAAAAGTGGCACGTGTATTGAGAAGGGGATCCGAAGGGGCAGTTTTTAAAAAAGAAAATGGGCACTTTTCCAATGAAAAATTTGGGAAAAGTGTGGGGGCACTTTTGTTTTAAAAGTAGGTCTATGCAGCTATAATATCCGATGCCCAGGTGAGGTCAGCACCCACTATCATGCCCTTAATTAGGAGATATAATCATTGGGCATGGGATCGGAGCGGAAACATCTAGCTAGTTTACAGCACGTATTTTATTGGACGAGTTGAAAGCAAAATGGCGACATTCACGGCGGGAAAGAAAAATGTGCGAAAGAAAGAATCAGCTGGTCGCCCTTCAGACCGTGCTTCTGGTTCTTTTGTTGAGCCAGGTGACACTACAATGGCAGATATTTGGAAGGTTAGTTTCACAATGCAGAATGTGATGAATTGACCCAATTATTGTCTTGATCTTCAAACTTGGTTACATTGGGTTGCCCCGCGCATGCACTTTGATGTACCGTCCATGTCATTGGTGGTGACATCGATGTTTAAATGTTTTTAGCTGCACATAGAGTTCTTGTAGGCCTACTCAGTTGTATCTAGAAGGTTTTTGCTTGAACTGTACACCCCGCACTTGAGACAAGCACAAGGTACGATGATACACTAACGGTGATCTATAAATTGTGCTTGTGCTGTCAGTGTCAGTGTCGTGCATCTGGAGAAGAAAGATAAACAAAAATCGTTGACATTGATTGATTGATGAAACAGAACTAGAATAGTAGATCTACCTAGACCTCTAGTAGTAGTAGTACCTTTTCTTCCGTATACTGTTGATGTTAATGATGTTGGGTCTGATCTGACATGTCATTGTTTTGGCGCTTGTTCAGAACTATGACCATACTTTCGACCTGTGACTCCAACGTGGAAATACCCTAGATGATAGGCCTAGTAGTAGTAGGGCCTAGTACTAGTAGGCTAGACCTCTAAAGTTAGATCTAGAGTAAAGGTAGGCAAATTCATGCAAAAAAAAAATTGACTTGAAAACACATCAGACAATTAGTCTGAACCGAGTCAGGAGCAGATTTGAAGAAACTATATTTTTAAATGTTGTAAAACCAAAGATTTAAGAAGAAAACTGACCAAGTATCTGTACTAAAAATCGTACATGTAAAATTCGTTGTACACATTCGACAGCTGAAAATGACGCGCACGGTTTCGTTACGTGCGTTCTCGAATCCAAAATCATACCTCACACACACACTCTCGCCATACCGCGAATGGTCCGTCGTGCGGAGCTAGCGGGCTGAGAGTTTGCAGCGATACCAACGCAGCTTCGGAGCTCCGCAGCGCGCCATTTTAGCGGGTTCAGAAAGGTTCGTGGTGGGAAGGCAGCGGCCTAGCTTTTTGCCCAAACAACGCTAGATCGGCTGCTGGCAAAATGAAAATAACTACGATCGAGAACATCGTCGGTTTCTTAACTTTTCAGTGAGATAATTCTGAATTCTAATTGAGACTATATAATAAATTAAATCGATAAAGAAACCTCGGTAGAACTCTTATAACTGTACAAAAGCTTGTTTATTTTTTCAATTGACATTTTGTTTTCGACCATTTTTTCGTGCGCGAGTCAATGCAAACTATGTATTACCAAACTTTCAACACGCAAGGAACGGGGAACACTCGCGGACGTCGTATCAAATTCGTTGCAACAAAAAAATTCAAGGGTGATTTTGAAGCAGTGAAGAATATTGGCGCTGCAATGCGCAGAAATATACTTGAAAGAAACTTAAAAAATCATACCTGAATTTTCAGAAAATCGTATTTGTATGAGTGTACCTAGATGTGACTTGTTTATAACTCAGATTTTATGAAGATTTGTCGGGAAAAAATGTCAATTTTTTCCGTTTGGTGGTCATTTCTAGGCTAATATTTTAAAAGTTACTTCAGTAATGGTCCCGGTGTTTCTTTTATCATACTCGCATGTTATTTCTACATAGATTAAACATAGGATGGTTAAGGGTAAGACCGGATAACATTATAAAAAAAGATATATCCTTCCAACCTCCCATATCCAAGTTTTGGGCTGATTATTGCCGACCCACCGCAGCAAGGCCATTCAGATTTTCGTACGCGACCGAAGCGCCCTCTAGTGCCCCATGAATGTGCCTAGTAAAGGAGCCCGTTTTCGGCCACTTAAGACAAAATCCTATTTTTAGGACCCTTTACTTCCTATTTATTATCATTTTTTGTTCAAATCATGAAGCAAATATTATTATTATTTAAAGAAAACAAGAATCCCAGAAAAAAAATCACGAATTGCCATGACAATATTCATTTCAATTTTCACTGTTTCGGAGTCAGTTTTCGGCATAGCGTACCAGTTTTCGGCCGCTTGTACAAAGTCAATAGGAAGCGCGCGCACGCGCCGTGCGTTTCCGTGCTGATCTATAGCACTAGCGGGCGGAGCAGATATCCCACGCCGGAGCTCCCCGGAGCTCGCCAGGCCGAAAACTAGTACTGTGGTGATCGGATATTGGAATCTAAATTAGACAGAGATATCGTGTGTGCATTGCGGTGTGCGGCTGCATTGATTTAATACATGCGATGAGATACTTTTGAGCTTGCGACTAGCACAAAATCGGGCTCTAAATCTGAAAAATACTTGAAATAAAGCTCATTTTATGGTACCCATATTTCTTACAGACACGCGTAAGATACTCAATTTTTCAGATTCGGGTAGCGGGACCGCCGATTACATCGCTAAAATGTGATATTTTAAGATATATTTTTCATTGCAAATATGGTTCTTCAGTGACACTGGCATGGTATGGTATGTGTGGGATATGTGTTATGCTATTATGCGATGTATTTTAGAGTGATTTTACCTTGCATCCAACCAATCGGCCGAAAACTAGAGCTGGCCGATTACCGGCTCCTTTACTCTTCTATTACTAGGCCTAGACCTATAACATACCAAAAAGCAACTAAATCTTAAACAATTGTTGAAATAATGGTCATGATCATGATGATTTAATAAAAGTCGTTTCCTACCTGTTTCGTGTAAATTTTCTTATCTTTTTATTTCTCCCAAAAATAAAGACATTAGTTAGACCTCTAGAGGTCTATACTTTCTCACAGGTTTCACACCAAACCTCTGCAGAATACAACTACAAGTAGATCTACATGCCAACGATGGGTTTCGGGCAGGCACACGCACCTGAGCTGTGTGAAGATAGCAACCGTAAAGATCATCAATTCATGATGTGAATTACTTGCATGAATTTAATGAGGATCTGAGATTACAGTCGCTAACTTCATGCACCTATTCTGCATCATGTTTTGTCATCAGATCTATTTCTTGTTTCTTCATTTTCAAGTTCAAGCTGTCTGAACACGTTTCCGCCCGACTATTGCACAAGTCGTCATACTCACAACAAATTTATTTCCAAAAAACAATCATGGCAACTGTTGGTAAAAGATAACCATTCATCTACAGAGCAGTAGAGATTCCTACTAAATGTACTTATTCATGCTTTTATTCTTCAGTATTCGCAGAGGCCAGACACCTCCTTTGACCCACCCACAATGAACAGGTCTATTGATCAAAGGAGAGACAACAGACGTCAGGGGAGGTAAGTTTAAATACAAATAATTCATGTTTGCGAGTAAATTTCACAGTGAATATGCAATGCACCCAAAGTTAAGTCACAATCGGATACTTGTTGAGTTCATTATCTGGCTCACTGTGAATTAACCGAGTGCAGTGCATATCACTAATGCACAAGCCCCAAAACATGGAAGTATTTCTTTTATACAAAGGGTCTACAAAATGAATGTTAAGTCGAGAGATAAGCAAAAAGACAACCAAAATGCCAAGAATCACACAGTCGTGGGGGCCGCCATTTCCTTTTAATGAAATCACAGAGATACACAGGTGCAGGTATCTCATCAGCGCAATATCACTTCCAGCTGTTATCAACTTTTCAATTGTTGACAGAAACATGTTTGCCTGGTAGGCGTGGTAGAAAGAATGATGCATGTTTTTTTAATTTGACCGATTTGTTTGCCTCCATTCTTGAACTCATTTCATAAATAGTCATGATTACTTTGCCTGTACAATAAGATAAATAAGAAAGACTATGAATATTTACTGCCAGAAAAAGGGAAAATGATAGACGACAAAATTAAAATGTTGAAATCGTGAGGTGCATTTATAATTGTTTGGTAAACATATGTATATTAGTAATTTTGCAATATGTACTTTAATTGTGAAGCATTTTTTTTTCTTTGCTTCAAGATCTGTCCCTTGGTCTATTCAGTGGAAATTCCATTAAAAGTTGTTGTTATTATGTTAAGATGCGTATTACACTGTTGAACATTACGTTCTAATTATCCATGGCATGAAACTACTATTGCTGTCGACAGTTATACTGTTCAACAAATATTCAAATGATAACCTTGTCTCATATATGGTGTGATTAATATCCAAGTAGTTGTCTTGAGAATGTTCCTTTGTCTTTTCTTCTTTGCAGACAAGGTGATCTTTCATTCAGCATCCTAGACAGATCGATAGAACCAAGAGAAGAGCTGCGGAGCAATGTCTTGCAGAATGACCGCATCAGAAAATGTATCCTTCACAAACGAATTTCATCAAGTCATATTTACTGTTCTTTGATTAAAACCATAATACTTCCTTTTACACTTACAAATGCAAAAGTTAGAGCTTATTTGCATTTTCAAGGAAAAATCATTTGAAATCATGTTTGCAATTCATTTTTGTAGGAATGAATTATCATCTTTGTGTGTGGTTGTGATCTTAATAGGAATAGCAAGTTGAGGAGCAATTAATGCAAACTTGTTTTGGTGAATTTACCTTTAATAGCACTCATGTTCAATTAAACAGTGCAGAAAGAGATTTTGATATGGCATACTTTGTACAGCTTGCACATAAATGTATCACTTAGAACAGGAGGTCAGTATCAGTATAAACTAACCCACAGAAGTTGGCAGAGAATCTATGGAAATTACGTAAATATATTTGGCCACTCTCCAGTGGATTTTCATACAGCCTGCAAAAATGAATATTAGAAAACTTGTCAGGTCCACAAGATTGAATGTCTGGTAGACAAATGACCCAGGAAACTGAGATTGTTGGTCTTATGACACTTCTGGCACTTCTAGCGACTTTTCTAAAGTTTTAAATACATTTATAAAGCACAGAAACTATGCAGTTTACAGTCTCGCAGGCAGTTGGTCTTGTAAGCTGTCAGTCGGTGAGTCTGATGTCACCATACCCTTGTTTTGTTTGTCCTTGACTATGTGTTACAGCAATGGGAATGCTGGAGCAAGCAACTGGCTTACAGGGTACACCCGCCCCAGGAGTATGGCCTTTCAACCAAACAGCAAGAACACCTGCAAGTGAGATGAAACGCAGAACATGTAAGTCATGATCAAACATACATTTATTGTTGTTATATTACTGTATTTGAAACGTTTGGATAATAAATCCTCAACTCAACTCAAACTCAAATTTCTTTACAGACTTGGGCTTCGTATTCAGTGGGATACTAAAACATTAGTAAAGAAGTTACTCTGAATTCAGATATCACATACCAAGTACTAAATTGAAGGATAAAAAGTCCTTTGGCACAACTTATTTCATTGATGTCAGTTGCAACGCTTTCTAAAATTATCCCCCCCCCCCCACCCACCTTCTCTCCTCTATATTGTGTTGAATTTGGACCAACAAAATTATGAAATATCTTTCCAATAGAAATTGTGTTGAGTATATTTGAAGGTGTGTACTTTGTAGAGTGGAAAAAATGTAGAATAAAGCATGTGGGATTTTCTCTGTTTATTCTCTCTCTCCCTCTTTCTCATAGTTCAGATTTAAAATGTTTTACCCCCGCCCTTCCCCTCCCTTTTCTTTTTGCCAGATACACCTCAGAAGCCACCCATGACATCAGAGTTTGATGTTTCAGACACAGTTGGATTCACACCAGCGAGATCCTTTCTTACTCCGTCAGCCAAGGTAATCTACTGCTAAACCCCCGCATCCCACTAATATTCTTCGGCATAAAATTCTTCTTAATACCAATATTTGTTATCCAATGTTAAAATGTGGTTATAATTTATGGGGTTAAGATGAATTTCATGCAGGTTTCAAAGTTTTCATTTTTGTATCAAAAAGTATTATAACTTACACAGCTGTTATTATAATGTTTTTATGAATAGTAACTGTGTGCAACAAAGGTAGTACGTTGACACAGAAATGTGAAACCTGTTACTCTTATGCCATTATTCAATTTTAAAAAAGAAACATGGTTTACCGCATCATATTCAATCAAGCATTTGTTATGAAGCAAGTCGGACATTGATAATCAGATTGATTGCAATTGCACAACACATCAACAATGTACCATTACTCAATTTGCAAATTGCAGCTTTCAATGTCCATGGGTGAACCGACCCGGAACCTGCAAGCCTCTATGCTGTCCAGTCCTCAGTATGATAACTCAATGCTGGATCAAACAGGGGTCACCATGGACATGACAAGAGCAAATCTCCTGCTGCAAGAGGATCCAGGACAACTAGGTGAGTAACAGACATATCTTGCACTTTTTGAGGTTGCAGAAATTGTGAGATGATGTTCATTTTTATCAGAAAGTCAGACATGTGAGGGCATGAGGGTCATTCCACAAAATTGGGGCAATTTTTGTGAAATACCAGAAGTGAGAAACTATGTCTCCTATCAAATTGAGTTTTGAATAAAAAGCATAGCCAACTTTCTTCAGAAGTACTCTGGTGAATCAATATTATGGACTCAAAGTGTATGTATTGTTATATGAATATGGTGTCCATGTCAGTCTGTTTTCAGTTGTTCGTCCAATTATCCTACTAAATAATAGAGTGCTAAAATGTATGTGCTGGTACATATATGTATCAATGTTCTTATTGTCAATGCATATTTTTCTTTTTTACATACAATCTCCAGCAACGGAAGGGTTGTTTGATGAGTTCCTGAATGCCTTCAAGAAACACCAGTCTCTGACCGATGTCTTTGCCTTAGTGTCTGAGTATGAACGTCTCTGTCATGAACAGGTCACCATGCTGGACAGACTCATGACCAAAACTCTACCCAGTCAGAAAAGGTATCAGACAAGATAAAATTGTGCAATTTAAGACCCTGTCGTAAGAGATTTTTTTTTTTTTCTTAAGATTTATATATCAACAGAGAGCTTATAACCCATAGATTACAATTATATGCTATTTTAGTGTCCATCAGAGGAGTATCAGCTCTCTAAAAACTTGAAATCTAAAGCTTTAAAAATCAGAAGTTGTTGACCCCCAAAATAGAATAACGACTTGTTGACATAATCTTATGTGGAGTACGTATTCACAATGACTTTGCATTAATTAAGCACATTAGTTTAATCATCAGTTGACTAATTTGTTGCATTACTGTGATTTCTTACTATTACTACCTTTCTTTCAAGAGTAACACTATAATTGTTCTGGTTAATATCTTTAAAACAAAAGATCAAAAGGTAAGCGTGGAGCAAAGGATGTATTGCAGAAAAAAAGAAAAAAAAAGATGGAAATGGAGACTGAAAAGCTGGGAATGGACTCTGTAAATGCACATAAATCATTTGAGGATATTGATGGAGATGAAAAAAGTTTTGAAAGGGCAAGACTAAGAATCTCTTTGTTAAAGGCAGTGGAAAAGTTTTGCCTGAGGTTATAGATTTTTGTATCAATTACTGACTGTATGTGTAACTTTATTTCATATCTTTTGCAGCTTTTCCCGCACACTTCAAGTGCTTCGCCTGCTGACCCAGGAGAAAGCAACATGGCGACTGATTGGTTCATTGTATCAGGACAGACAGATGTCTGCAGAAGATCAAGATCCTGGCTCTATCATTGTCGACAGAATTCATGTAAGGAAGATTTAGTCATTTATCTATTTACTTATTTATTTTAAAGATTTTGTTGTGTTTTGTTCATTCGTTGTTTACTAAACAAAATTATAGCAGCCGATGGCTAAAATTGCTTACAATTTATGAAAAGATTTAAAAACATATGTACAATAATATCACATGTAGTATGATAATGTGATTCTAACCCCACCCCCCCCCCCCCTCTCCCCATCCAAAACTGTACAGCAACCAACAAAAGCAAGACATTTTTTACATAGTTATGGAACATTGAACAACCCAATGCCTTCAATATGAAATTTGCCTTGATATTCTAATAAGTAAATATATGAGTAATTCCTAATCTATGTGGTTGAATTTCATTATTGGTAGCGAAAGATACCAAGGCCAAGTTTGCGAGAGCTTCGGGCAAAGAAAAGAAAACTGCAAAGACATTGTTCCCTCACCACCCTGACCAGGTTTTGGAGGTTGATAATTATCCTTTTGTCTGCACACTTTATTAATGTGTATGATGTGTCTCAACTTATTTTGATCCATTTCATAAGTTTGGGTTAAAAAAAACATTTTTATGTGGTACTCTTTCTAGAGTGGTCACTATTTTCTAGATGCCAATTGTATGTTGATAGTGATACTTTCCATTGTTACCTTTAATACTCAATGTCAACTAACCGTCTTTCCCATTGCATTCCAATACTTACCCGCACTATGATGTTTAGACCGAACACCTCAGCGAGAGAGAGATTGCAGACTCTTTGTTCGAGAGGGACGCCGTCGTTAGACAACATCAGATCGTTGTAGATTGGTTGGAAAGCGTAGCTGCCGATCAGTCTGCATTCTCGTACAATAAAGTCCAGTTCTACTCGCATTCAGTGTGCTGGTGAGTGTGTTGTCCCTTATAGTTTCTTGTAGTGTTTAGGAAGTATTTTTTTATATCTGTTCATCAATTTAGAATGCATCTTCTTAATTACCTGTCGATATCCCTTGAGTTGCTGACATAATTGTTAAACATGAGTCGTCAATTTTGACCGCAAACATGAACACATGTAAGTGTACATGTTTGAAAAGAAAAATACTCTTGAGAAATTCCGTATTTTGAAAGTAAACTGGACTATTACAAAGAGTAGTCCAACAATAGATGTGTTAAATGGAAACTCTGTAGACTTTGGCACTTTTCACTGAACGAGGGTACAGATCCCTTAATATCATTGTTAATGCTTTCTATTTTACAGGGAAAACACTCTCCATGACCTGCAGCAGAGGGCGGTATCGGGGTCATCAACAAGAGAGACGATGGTGACCTCTCTTGACCCGGATGCCCCGATCCGAGAGAACCGACCTCTGGCTGACCTGGACAAGGAGGACGAGACCAGGCTGCTCCTGAACGTCTTCGCCAACATCCGGGCCGGGAAGCTGGAGGAAGCTCAGAGACTGTGCAAGGAGTCCGGCCAGGCGTGGAGGGCTGCGTCCTTAGAGGGATGGAGGCTCTATCATGATAGGAATATGACCTCAGGTTTGTGAGTTTGATGACTTAGAGTAGCTTAGGGAAATGTAATGGCATACAAAGACATGTCTACAACGTAAAATGTGTAATTGTTGAAATTCATATTTTGATCACATAGAGGTAGATTAAGCTTAATGCATGTGTCTGTATTCCCTAAACTGTCATTCAGTTATGTGAGATAAGACATTTTAATTCACAGAATCACAAACTACTATTCCTTTTGCATTCATCTTTTTGTGTCCCTTCATGTAAATTTCACCAACAGTGCAGAAACAGTTTCCTTTTTTTTTTCAATTTTCTCTAGTAGTGTCTGGCTTTTACATGTTTGTTGCAATTTGTCATGCTGCCTTTTTCTGATGAAAGACGCTTTCATTAGTCAGTGCACAATCTACAAAGAAATTGTCCTTCTTGCAGAGCATTCTTTCCGTTCTCCAGTGAGGAATCGGAGTATGTATTCATTATTTATGTTCTCTTTCAGTTCATACCTCAGGCGACCTGGCCCCGATCGAAGGCAACATGTACCGAGACATCTGGAAGAATGTCTGCTGGAGAATGGCCGAGGATGAGAGATTCCATCTGTATGAGAGGGCCATCTATGCAGTCCTTAGTGGAAACCTGAGAGAGGTATGGCAAATAGGTTAGGGAGGGCATTGTGGACAAACAGAATGTATTCTACCATAGGAATGGGTTTCTGGCAGTAAAGTGTCTTCTCTTAATGACGTTTTTGCATTAGCTTTTGATCGTAAGTGCCAGGAATTACCCATAATAGCAGTGATTTTAATTGTAACTAATTATGAAAGTCTACAAATTAGCAATGCGTTGTAAAATATCAAATCACTTCTTTTTTGTATGAATTGGCATTTTTTAGTTAGATTTTGCAATTTCTTTCATAAAGGTTCATTTAATAACCATTTTATTTTCTTCAAACTATAAAGGAGTGGAAAATGAGATTAATTGTTGACAATTTTAGAAGAAGAACTGATTGATTTAGAAAATAAGAAAACTCTGAACTGCTATATTTTCAACTAATTTAGCTGCTACCGGCTTGTGACCTGTGGGAGGACTGCCTTTGGGGGTACTTCAAGGTTCTAGTCGACCAGGAAGTAGAGAGAGAGATCCGGGACCAGCTGAGGTCAGATAGGGCCCTTCAACCTCTACCCCAGGGCTATTACACCAAAGAGTAAGCAGGAGTATTATTGTTTGAAGTAACCTAACCCATTGCGTAGTGACGAAGCATGAGGAAGAAGTGTATTTATTAGTGTAGATATCTTGCCCAAATCCCTTCTACACCAAAGAGTGAATTTTTGAGCTTCAAAGAAAGGTATCAAAATGATCACGTCCAAATTTTTCTGGTTCGGCTCTGTGAACTTTGGTCCAGATGTAAACAAAGCTGAAGCGCTAAAGCACACAAACAATGCATTTTTGTGCCTCCGCAACAAGGTAGCCGGAGGCATTATGTTTTCGGGTTGTCCGTTCATACAAATGTCTGTTCGTCCCGTTCTCGTGATGGCGTGAATTCATGAACTCATTGATGGGTTCCAGCCAAACTTAGGTCATGTATGTATCATGCAGAGCCAATGTGTACTTACTACAGAGGGATGTGGGTGAGTTTAGAGCTCACTTGCTGATCATTAGAGTTGGTAGATCAAGAGAAAAACTCTACCAAACAACATCAATCTATTAAAGTGGGATATCTGTATGTCAGATTGACATAGATAATATATTCTTCATTCACTATTTTTTTGCAGTCTCACTCCACCCAAGATTTTCCAAGAGCTTCATGCCCATCCAAACCAAGTAAGTCAATTTTCCCTTCCATAGAATGATAATGTAGTCATTTCAATTGAAGCCCATATTTCTAGTAAACCTGTATACAAATTTATACATGTATAGATAGATGTAAATGCACATCATATTTTACATTCTGAGCTATTCTATTTCTTAACTTTCTCTTCACTATAAGTACAATTTTTTCAGGGACACTTACTCATGGATGTCTCTAATTTTCAGTCCATATAAATCCAAGGTTAAGGGTAAACATGGATGGATGAATTCTTTATCTAGATATGCAATCTTTTTTGTAGGGGAGCATGTGTTAAAAGATAAAGACCTCCTACATGCAAGACAACAGATGAAAGACACTATAACAGCAGATACAAGACAATACATGTGTCCGACTAAAAATGTTTTGTTTTACAATTTCTAAATAAATAGTTTTTTTTTTTTTTTTACTATTTTGCCATTTCTAGTAGCGCTAATGTACATGAAACCCTATTTACTATGCATACATCGTCGGCCTTATGCCAAAAGGGCCTTAACTGCTTTTGGCCATTCCGAGATAATCGCGTTTAAAGGTTTTGGCCTCTCTAATAATCAAAAGTTTGTGGTCGTTTTTTTGTTTTTGAAGCCAATTTCGATAAATATGTTAAGTTATTCAGTTTTACATGAAATGTGTTAAATGTGTTATAAAATATTCAGAATTGTACATGCTATGTGCAAAAAACATGTTAGGGCCTTTTTGGCATAAGGCTTGAATGCAGCATATTTATGCCAGAAGGGCCGTAACCTACTCGGCATTGTGCCAAAAAGGGACGTAACCTACGCGTCGTTTTGCCAAAAGGGCGCGCATAGTTAGCGCCCTTCTGGCATAAGGAAATTTTCTTGTTTCGCAACACCTTTGGTTTGCCAGAAAGGCCCTCCTACGGCTATTGGATCACGAAAACTGATAAAACTGGTTAATTAAAATGTTTGAAAAAGTATTTTTGATATCTGAATATTTTTATTGATATAATGCAGCTTTCGGTAAAGTTATTTTTTAGAGATCGTACATTTAGAACACCTTTTTCGTTGTTTATTTTTCATCACAGTCCCATACGTTGACATCTGCGTACTTCAACGAGTCGGTCGCATTTCACGCATCCATACCTAATTTAAATCTCACTCAGATTTCATGATCTAAATTCATGACATATACTTTCAGTGATTATTTTAAGTACATTGTGTCTATTCTAGACTAATCATGTTTTTAATGGTGTTTCTACTGATATTTATTGAATTAAATGGAAATTACGAAATAATCTGTCATTGATAAAAGATTTGCCGTGTAGGTTAAGGCCCTTTTGGCGTACGTTGTAAGGAAAAAGATGAGATACGCGTTAAGGCCCTTTTGAAATTCATAATTATCTTCATAAATAAATCGAATTTCAACAAGTGAAGCACATCATTTTAAAGAGAATGATTAAATCTACAAGGTAATGTTAATAACTCAATAACCCCCAAAATCGGGTTAAGGCCCTTTTGGCATAAGGCCGACGACATGATCCTTTTGGGCTGACCAGAGAGTAGAGTTTGACACCAAGACTCACTACATCTAACTGTAATTTAATGCAAGAATATGTACTATACTTATTGTTTTCTTTCATTTTTCTTTGATTCTTTCTAGAAAGTAGAAGCCCAAGCCAAAGAGAAGCTTCATCTTATACAGAAATACATCATACTGGGTGATATTGATAGTAAGTTATCAACTTCCCTGTCCTGAATGCACTGTGAAGTAACCATACTAGTCCCAATTTACCAAATGTACCAAGGTTGTTTATCCTAATAAACAACCTTGGTCAATTTGGACGAGTACCAGTAACCAAAGGTTATTTTTGTCTATATTTTATAAGTACCATGTGGTAATACTATATTTAAAATATGAGCTTCAATATTACTTCTGAAGAGAGACCTTGAAAGTTTAAATACACTCTCAATTGATATAAAAGTGACTTGTGAGTAGACTTCACAACAGTTCCTAAGTCTGACTTAGGTTCCGTGTTATGTTATTCTTACTCCTATTCATTAGCCCATTGAAAGCCAGGTAAATATTTATGAGGTTGGTTTAATACATTCTATCTGTACACAAATTATTTGTTATTTGAACACAAATTATTTTGTAGGTGATTGGTGTACATAAAACTATGGTTCAGCTTCAAGTCCATTGAACAGGACTTGTTTGCTTCCTAGTGCTTATTTTAGTCCACAGATAATGAAACCTTGGGTTGGACCATGGGTTAAAGGATTTCTCCATGAATTTGGCTAGTAGATAGTGAACATTAAATAAAATTTAACTGAATATGAAAAGACAACTAGTAATCACTTATACACCATATTTTTCTCCTTCTAGCCCTTCTGGAAGAAATGAGTGAGTGGTTGAGAGAGAATAACCCACGTCCTTCTCATCATCTAGTCCGCTTCATGGCTCATCTAGCCCTCACCTTACGCTCTCTAGGACTACAAACCAGAGAGGAGATATGCGTCTCTGTCATCGAGGCCTACGTCAAGGTACACAATTCCAACATGTACATTTTTACGTCATGTTTATATATGTCTTTGACATGATGATATGACATTTGCTCTGGGCCTTATTTTGTCAAAAATCAATTGATTGATTAATTTTGTAGCATTCTTGTAAAAAATGACGATACATGTGTGTACAAGCATGAAAGTTCTGCACTCATTATTACAATGTGTTTGATCTGGTCTGATCTGGTCTGATCTGGTATAACTGGTTTCAGGGAGAAGTAGGTCACAAAACCTCTTACATGTACATGTACCTTTGATTGACAGCTTGTATATTACTCAGGAAATACCAAGAGTGAAATTGACTCAAAGGGTTGCTTCAGGAGTTGAAATTGACTATATGTACATTCCAGGCAAGGAGGAATCTACATGAAATCAACAAGGGAGTAATTTATTAGCCACAAATTTGTAAACAAGGAGGGATGCAATCTACAAGATATTAAATGTGCTGGTTGGGATTGTGCATGTTGCTGCCCTATATTACTGGCATGTGTGACATAAGCCCTGTCTAAATAGAACTTTTTCGATCTCAGCCGAGCAACATGTGGATGAGAAACAGTGGGGGTCTGATCGTAAAACACGGGGTGAGCTTTTGGACACCGTCTTAATCAGCCATCAGCAAAAAACCTCAGCCAGGTAGGTTACCATAACAACCGCACCTCCCCCATCGCGATCAGCTGGCACGCGCTGTGTACATGTATACATTTTTTCACGGCCATGACATCATCTACCCGGGTAGAGATCCGCGCGGTGTTAAAAGGCTGTTTATCAGGATGTCATCCGGACAACACCTCGATATCACTCTGGCCCGACTAGGGTGAGATTTACCTCGATATTGTCCGGACGTTACCCCGATTGACACGTCTTAATTGAAAGGGGGTAAATGTCATCCGGACGACACCGCCACTTTGTTTTCCAATTAAGACGGGGGTTTAAGTTGCTGACACTGAAAATAATGAATTCAGGTTTGAATTTTAGACAGATGCAGTCATGTTCTTTTTACTAAGGCCAAAAAAAAAAATCATTTGGTTGTCCTCGACCGCCCGCTCGTCATTTTCGGGCCCTAATCATGATAAATATAAATGAGAAATGCCTTTCCGTTATGAAGATATGATCATGAGTAAAAAGTAACAAAAAAAAAACACAAAATGGCGCCTGGATGACGTCATGAAGACTTGATGACCTTGAAAATGTTTCTGTCACGTCTTATGACAATGACCTATGACTGTGCCAAATTTGAACGAAATTGACTGAACTGATCTTGAGTTATCGTTGGAACAAAAAAGTGGGAACAATAAATAAAAATAAAGAATAATAAATAAATAGATAATAATAATAAAGAAGAAAGAAATTTCTGACGAAAACAATAGGTGATCTGTCGTTGACAGACCACCTAAAAAAAAAAAATGCGGGAAAAAAAAAATCAAAAAAGACACAAAAAATGAAGTTACAAAAAAAAAAAAAAATCCTCCCGACCGCCCCTACTCCAGAAAAGCAATTGAGGACAACCAAACAATTGTTTTTTTTTTGCCTAATGCTGCTCCTTGTAATGTTCCTGCTATTGTTATTAGTATTATTACTATTACTACTAATCAAATGATATTTGTGTTCCACTATCACAGGATCTGATCTCTGACAATAAGACTGAACTGGTTGCCATATATGTTTCACAACTTCCAGCTGATTTGCAGGTCGTGTGGTATGCAAAGTTTCTGGAAGGTAAGAAGGATGTTTGAATTTGTTTGAAAAGCTATCAAGAAGGGGTAAATAATTTTGCAGGGGTTATCAAATCGATTGGTTTCCTTTTCCCCTGTCTTTTTTATTTTTTTTTTTTTTTTTTAATTGTAGGTTTGTGCAATGATTTTAGTGACCATAATATTGGTTCACAGAGAAATTGGGTTTTATGCTATTGTCCTGCTAATTGTCAACAAATATAAAATAATTGTGACAAGCTAATTTTTGTAGATTATCAATAATCTGCAAGTCCTGTATCACATCAGTTCTTTTTATTTGTCATACATTATACCACAACTAGGGAGTCTGAAGTTGAATTTCCAGTACTTTCCTATGCAATGGATTCTGATTGGCATTTCTTCAGATGATTTTGATTAGCCATGTCCTGTAGGCTAATAGCCAAGTGTCTTTGCCACATATACTCATGGCCAGTGCGATTGCAAAAATTGCCGGTAGAGCATGTGTCGCCCAAACATCAACTGATCATTCCATGTTTTCTTTGCAGGCATCCATGACAAGAATCAGAGACAGTACTGCTTACAGCTAGCTGAAGATGCAGGTAAGAACAGCAGAGTTGTAGATTCTAGAGAAAAGATTTCATAGTTGTCTGTCTGTTGAACTCTTAGGCCCGAATTCACAAAGGAGGTTTAAATTTAACCCATGGTTTAAACCTTCATTTACATAACCCATGGTCTAAAATTAGCGCAAAATAAGCGCAACACAGTCAAGAGGTCCAATATTAGACGCGCGCAAGGCAAGGTACACACATTTTGCGCTAATTTTTAAACCATGGGTTATGTAAATGAAGGTTTAAACCATGGGTTAAATGTAAACCTCCTTTGTGAATTCGGGCCTTACTGTCTAAAGGGGTGTTGCTTGTTACAAGATTTTACCAAAACATGAAGGTTAATTGCTCACGTTTCAAATGCTAAAACACCTCTTTAAACATGCTTTGGATTAGAATATATTGTGTAAAAATGCCTAACACTGATACATTGTAGAAAACATCACGCCCAGAAACTATTGTAAAATCAAATTGATTTGACGCTTTTTATGCCTCCGCCACCGAAGGTGGTGCCGGAGGCATCATGTTTTCGGGTTGTCCGTCCGTACGTCGTACCGTACGTCCATACGTCCGTCCCGTTTGACCGTTATCACAATATCTCACGAACCATTTAAGATTTAAACTTAAGACTCGGAAATAGTATTTATCACCATAGGAAGACGATCTGATTAGATTTTGGAGTACGTAGGTCAAAGGTCACAGGTCACAGAGGTCAACTTATGAAATTCCTTGTATTGAGTTTGTTAGCGCGATATCTCAAGAAACATTTGAGATTTAAACTTCAAACTTAAGGATAGTATGTATCACCATAGGAAGACGATCTGATTAGATTTTGGAGCACGTATGTCAAAGGTCAAGGGTCACAGAGGTCAACTTATGAAATTCCATACATTGAGATTGTTATCATGATATCTCAAGAACCACTGGAGATTTAAACTTCAAACTTAGTGATAGTGTGTATCACTATAGGAAAACAATCTGATTACATTTTGGAGCACGTAGGTCAAAGGTCAAGGGTCATAGAGGTCAACTTATGAAATTCCATACATTGAGATTGTTATCATGATATCTCAAGAACCACTGGAGATGTAAAAACTTCAAACTTAAGGATAGTATGTATCACCATAGGAAGACGATCTGATTAGATTTTGGAGCACGTAGGTCAAAGGTCAAGGGTCACAGAGGTCAACTTATGAAATTCCATACATTGAGATTGTTATCATAATATCTCAAGAACCACTGGAGATTTAAACTTCAAACTTAATGATAGTGTGTATCACCATAGGAAGACAATTTGATTAGATTTTGGAGCACGTAGGTCAAAGGTCAAGGGTCACAGAGGTCAACTTATGAAATTCCATACATGTACATTGAGATCGTTATCGCGATATCTCAAGAACCACTGGAGAATTTTCACTTCAAACTTAATGATAGTATGTATCATCATCAATAGTGATCTGTCAGTTCATGACAGGTTCAGTGACCCATTAAAAATTCCATATCAAGTGTCTCTCCAAGCCCCTCTCCAGGTTCCTCGGTCTTGAGCCGACCGTTTCATCGTCTCATACCCCGTCGCTCCACATTGTGTGATTAAATCGTCTAGAAAGCCTTTACGAGGTCTTCCCCTCTTCTTCTTTCCATGGATACGACCTTCTATGACTCTGAGCATCAAGCCCTCATCATGCCGCATTATGTGTCCAAGCCATTTCTTCTGTCTCTCTCTAATCGTTTGAATCAGCACCCACCTTTCTTGAGCTCGATGCAACACCTCTTCATTTGAAACTCTGTCCCTCCAAGACACACCTAGTAATTTGCGCCAGCACCACATTTCGACCGCCTCCAATCGCTCGAAATGTGGTGCTGGCGCAAATTACTAGGTGTGTCTTGTATCACCATATCATAATATCTCAAGAACCACTGGAGATTTAAACTTCAAACTTAATGATAGTGTGTATCACCATAGGAAGACAATCTGATTAGATTTTGGAGCACGTAGGTCAAAGGTCAAGGGTCACAGAGGTCAACTTATGAAATTCCATACATTGAGATTGTTATCATGATATCTCAAGAACCACTGGAGATTTACACTCCAAACTTGTTTAAATTGCTCTATGGCGGAGGCATCATTTTCGACTGCGCGCAGTCAAAATTCCATCTAGTTTTGGTATTGTTTTTCATTCATTTACTGTCGTTTTATGTTTGTCTTGGAAATACCCCTCGCAAACTCTGCATTTTGTAAATCTCAAAATATGCATTTGTCTTGACAGGATTGGATGTAGCTGCAATCACCAAGAAGGTCGTGGAGACATTGAGATTCAAAGAAGACGGGGAACCTGGTTCAGATATCGTACGCACAGCAGCATTGGAAGCAGCTACATCACAGGTAAATACAGTCACAATTATAGTTTTATGGATTTAAATTAACACGTAATTCATCTACGATCCAAGCCACGCCATTGACCGGATTGGATATGGTGCACACTTATGTTCAGGCGTCAAATCCAGTGACCAAGGTTAATAATAATACCATTGTTAAGCACATTGAAGTGTTCATGTGATGCGCTATATAAATGTAATGTATTATCATTATAAATATTGTTATTATTACACTTTGTGCATCTCAATGGCTTTGCAGAATTTACCATTTCTGGTCCATGACGACCCTTTTGAAACCAGTATAGATTAATCTTTCATGTAAACATTTCATAATCTTGAAACCAGTACAGATTTATCTTTTATGTAAACATGTCATAATCTTGAAGCCTTTAGTATAATTTATCCCATGATAAATACATTGTGGCACAGGGAGATTATTTGTGTTGCATAGATTATAAAGAGGTGATAAAAAATAATCATAATATTTGATGAATTTTGTTCTTGTTGTAGGAGGATCGTCGTAAGATAGAAGCCATTGACTGGTTAGTGTTTGATCCATCACAGAGGGCTGAAGCTGTCAAGCAGAGCAACGCTATCATCAGAACTTTCCTTGGTTAGTAGATGGTTCCAGAGAGAAAAGTCCAAATTGGGTTTTGTGTTTATGCTATTCTTTATTTTCTCTGTTATTCCCTCATCTTTAGCCCATATAATGCCACAAAAATGTTAGTGAGGTTTACCAAATGAAAGGTTTTTTTAAAGGTAATTAGTACCCACTGACCCTTGTTCTGCTGATGTCACATATACATGTACGTGATAAATAATCTCAATAATCAGGCCCCACCATACCCAGGTGATCTACTCCATTTGCACACATCCATGTATAATACACGATCAGCCACTAGTAATACACTCACCGTCCCTCAAACTAGTGATAGGTGATCAGGCATTTTCTGTTATTACCCCCAAAACCTAGAACTCCTTACTAAAGAATTGCCATACTCTCCCTGCTTTCAAGGGGTATCTGTAAACATATCTTTTCTAATTTGTTGCAATATACCTCTCTATCTGTAATTAATGTAAGCTTTGTATGGTAATGTTGTCTCTTTTTGTTTGTATTTCTTTTTTATGCGCTTTGTATCCAATGAAAATGTGCTCTATAAATGTAATATTATTATACATATTATAAACAGAATTATTACTTTCAATTACACTCTGTTATTTCAATACGTTAATAAATGCAGAACAATCCATCTGACCAGCCTCGTTCATGTATCCATCTTCCAAGTCTCTCTAATGCATGTTTCCATCTCCCCTTTAGCCACCACGAAGCACGACGCAGCCAGAGAGGTCTTCAAGAAGCTTCCAGAAGATTCCATCGATGTGATCATCAGAAACTGGAAGGCCATGGCAGGGTCTGTTTCCCCTCCTGCTGAAGATACCAATGCTATCAGGGAGTATCTCTGCATCAAGGCCTACTTGGTAAGATCACTGTAGTGTTATCATTAGTAGGAAACCATTACCAGTAGGCGTGGCAGGGTCTGGTGCCCCACCTGCTGAAGATACCAATGCTATCAGGGAATATCTTACATTAAGGCCTACTTGGTAAGATCACCATTACCAACAACAGTTGTCGTCAGTGTATTTGTTGGATCACTTGGTGAAACAAATTTTTTTTCTAATTTTGTGAACATAAAGTAACTGTTAATGCACAAATGATGTATGAATAGTAATCTCAAGACCTCTGTCATATATCTTTGCATTGTAATTGTTAAATGGTGAATGCACAAAGTTGCATCAATTTAGCCGAAATTGATGCAAAGCCTCATTCTCCAACATATTATCTTTTGAGGAAATATACTTTTGGACTATCCGTTACATTTAATCTTAATACAGTTAATCATCAAAAAGGCACAATACCGTGTTTAAGCTGAAGTTTTATATTCTAAAAATCTTGTTCTACATTTACATGCACCTCAGGCTTTTAAGAGATGAACGTGGTTTAAATGAACAGATTGGTAATTGCAGTACTGGATTTAGTCTCTTTGGAAACATAAATTTGTAAAAGAAAAATTTGTACCTATTGAAGAAAAGAAAAAAATGCAATACAGTGCATTTAATTCCAATGTGGTCCGATGCACATATTCATCTATAAAATATCAATTTTGGTCAATTAGTGGATACTTCCTTTTGGAATTAAGCTCTTTTACATGTATACAAGGCCACATTGTCATGTCATCTTTTCTTTACAGTGTTTGCCTGTGTTTATACTGCATGTATTTTTGTATACAATGTTTGTACAATTATGTTTTGCATTTGAGGTATAAATAGAATTAATATTGAAATTGGCTTTTGTTTAGGATGCCCTTGACGCCTACAATGACTGGTTCGCTCACTACCACAACAAGAAGCCTGGTCCTCCTTGCCTACCGGACGACGCTAACTTCCACGACAAAGTGCGCTATGAACATGAGCACAAGGAATATGAGGTTGGTCCAATTCCTTAGAGAAATGATCTGTACTTTCTCAAGATGTGACCCATGGGTTTCTTGTACAGAGATCTCAGCTATCCTGGCAATTGGGCAAAATATTTGTAGTTTTTTTTTTACTTGGGGGGAAAAATCAGGAAATTGGAGAAAAATGAAAGAAGATGGTCAGCCTTTCGTATTTTGCCTTGCGGCCAAACAGCACAGCTGTTGTGTGATGAGTTTGCTTATGCTTTACGGCCTGCTACTACTGTTCATTGAAGACGTTTCAAACTGAAAATAAACATAGGGTGAAATAATGATCTACAAATTTTAAACTCGATCAGGAAAAATCAGGGATTTTTTTAATTTTTAAAAAATTATTTCTGGGAACCCTGTTGAAATAAAGCAATTTAACAGCATGAATACAGGTAGATCGTTATCTGGAAAAATCTTTATCATGTGACTTGCTTTTTTTGTTGGCATTAAACATGTTTCTTATATACAATTTCTAAAGCAATTTTCCTCAAGACTAAATAATAGTTGCAAGTGTTTGTTTGTTGTTTGGTGTCTACATGCTGTTTGTTCATAAAAGAGATATACATGTATTTTCATAATATACTTCCAATCCTCTTTTTTTTGTCTAGATGGAGTTGGAGAGATGGGATCAGACAGTGCTAGCACTCACCAAAGGAGTCTCAGGCACCATGTACAATGTGCTTCTATTTGTAGATGGTGGATGGATGGTGGACCAGACTTTTGTAAGCATGAACTCTTTTTATTACCCAATCAAGTGCCCCATCATAAAGTTTACCAGGTATCCTTTGATTGACCGACAATTCACCTATGAAGCTAATGTAAATCCAGAGAATACTGTTAAATTTCCTAGCTAAATTTAATTCTGACCCTTCCCCTAACCCTATGCTTTGGTCATCCCCATGCATAAACCCTATTGTTGGGATATTCTACAGTCAATCCCATTTTTTGTATGATTGAATATTTTTTCATCCCTTTCTTTCAGGATGAGGAAGACGAAGAAGTGGATGAGGTACGCTTGAGTCAGATGCAACGCTTGAGAGAGCTCTGCATCCCTAAGATGTGCCTCCTGCTACATTCTGTTCTTCATTCCACGCGACAGTTCAACCATTGCCTGGTCCTAGCTGACATCATGGCATCGGAGCAGTACCAGCTCTATAAGGTCAGAAAAAGGATGACTTCATACTTAACAATAGTAACAATAATAATGAATGTAACTGACATAGCACCAAATCCACACTGTGGGGTGCTCAAGGTGCATATTATGTGGAAGAGCGTTTCTGATAGTCAACGTTGGTGACTTGGGTTATTAAAAGGAACAATCATGTTCTTTTTATAGTTGTACAAAGTGCAGTTTTTCTGATAGTCAACATTTTTAATTTTAATTATTAAAACAAATAACCATGTTCCTTAATTTGTAGTTGTAAATTGTAAAGCTTATCAAACAGATATCATTGATGTTGTTCGGATTGGTTTTTCCTGAATTAGTAGTAGCAGTAGCAGTAGCAGAAGTACAAATACATGTACATTACATGTGCAGGTAGAAGAAGACTTTATTTGATAACTTGTTTAGCTAATCTGCCACAAGATCCATTATTATTTATTTTTCTTCTATGATAAGAAGGTAGGATTGGTGTCATGGATCCACATTCTACTAATTTCAACCTAGTAGATTAAACCCTAAGGAAATCTTTTGTTTAACCAAAGGAAAACTTAGATATTAGATTTACTTCCTTTATTAGACTTTTATTTAGAATAAGGGCCATATAGTGTCAAGGTTTCCAACCTATTTCTATTTTCTCTCATTGCAGGTCTTCCGGAAGCCCGAATTGAAACAAGTTCTCTCACGTCTTAGGGAGTCGTCACTGCAACTTTTGGATCAGAATCTGGATGCCTTAGGTTACGAGATTGCCTCGTGATCGATCCTGTGACCAGATATTAAAAGCTAGATTGAGAAATGTCTTTTCTTGAAAAAAATATGCATGTACCGGTATTCCAATTGGACATTGAACTTGAATCTTGCATATGTAAGGCTACTCCAGGTAAAAACAAGGGAATGGTTTATCAGGAGAGGTAATCTGTATGATTATACAGGTTTCAGAAAGAATTTTAACATGGGTGATCTGATGTTCAGCTGCATGCTTTGCACAGGCACGGAGAACAACACAGCCAAAATTACTGTAGCTCAATAGCATTTGTACCTATTGAATGCATGGTTGACCAAAGAGATTAAAGAGAACCACCTGGTCTCTTATTCATATAATACCAAGCTACTTGTCAACTTATTACATGCATGTAGGCCATAGTACATATTTGACAATTACAATTGTATGTGTAGGCTTCATTCATAAAAGTTCATTTGTATTTGTAATAAGTATGTTTGAAAGTTAAATTTGTTAACGCAATTTATATGAAATCTTTACCATCGACATTTTCAGCTGTTCAGCTGCAGCCTTCGTCAGCAATATGAACTGACTTGACTTCCTGTCGTAATTGGCAATGGTTATGTTGTAGATATTTATTAGTGAGCTTAACAGCTTAAAATTTTGGATGTAAAGTTTTGTGTTGAGATCAAAAGATTAACTTTCAAACAGACATGCAGGCTTTGTAATGTTTTATCAATATGAGCTCTGGTTCACATCGCAAGGATTAAAACTTTAAAGCGTATGGGAAAAAGAAAATCAAGAATTCTCTTTGTTATTCAGACCTGATAAAAACCCGATGCTAATCGGTTCCCCCCCCCCCCCCCCCCCAAAAAAAAAAAAAAATTCTTCCTGATTTTGTCCTGATTTTCCAGATTTTTCTCCTTATTTTCTCTATTCTTCCCTATTCTTCCCAATTTTTCTACAAAAGGGGGGAATGTTGTTTGATGCCATTTTTCCCCCGAATCCTCTTTTCTTTTTTTTTACTCAAGGGGGGCGTGGTGAGGGGGAAAAAAAAACCTACATTTTTTTTAGTGCTCACTATCACCCCTGGTTATTAAAGAACTCAAATTCCTGTGACTACGTGCCTGCTGCTAGCTGTATCTACCATTATAGTTGATTTTCTGCATTGTACAAGTGATGGGACTTACAGGTTTTTGAACTCTCACCCCTGCCAATCTTTACAAACAAGATAGATCTACATAACCTACAACACAACTCGCCAAAATCAACCTAAGACAAATTGAAAAGCCTTTTCCATCATCTGTCAAACATTGCATGTTGGGTAATCTCAAATTGAATACAATAGGCTGTAGAAAATTATCATGACCTTGAGATAATTTCTCAAAAGTCTTTGTGATGTTCTATATTATTTCATTGAAAAATGTTTGTCTTGTTATGCATGTAGTAGCACTGATCATAAAGATATTTTGGCATTGCTTTGAATTTGCGCACACCAGAAAATGCCAGTGTCATTCCATTTCAATGTTGAAATGTTACTTCTTTTCATTAAATTCTTTCCTATTATTTGGAGAAAAGTAGTTTCAAAGAATCATGCATAAATGGTAAATGTAAAATTTGTTTGTATAAAGTGACTATTTCTACTCATATATGTTAAAAGAGGAACAATTTTCCTGGGCAGAAATCTGAGTCTGCCATTTTGTAAAATAAAATGTAAATGCTGATGATGAATATGGACTATTCTTGTTCTGACTAAGACCTTTCTTTGTGAGTGTGTACAAGAGGCCATTACTATACATTGTAGAGTGTTTGATGTTTGTGAGGAGAAAGATGATTCAAATGATTTTATTTCTCATGCAAAACATAATACAATGAATAAAGTATACTACAAAAAATATACAAAGAAACAACAAATATAATAGTAATGGCACAAGAAAAGAGGAACTAACTAGAAGCAGAGCATGTTGAAATATTAGTTTCTTGGAGGCTGGTTAACAATACGTCTTGAAAACAAAGTATACATAGAATATATTAAATAAAAAATATGTAGCAAAGTAAAAAAAAAAAGATTGTTGGGCTGAAGTGATAGCTTTGGTGCTCTTGAGAGAAAGAAGAGAAGAAAGATTTGTAAGATTTCCTTTTATTTTCTTCAAATCTTTGAATAAGGGACTTTCTAAATGGAGAGGACGGCAGTAAAGAAACCCTGAACAGATTGATTATGCACTCAACTATTAACATTACAACTTAGTCACACTGAGATAGACACCTAACAAACAATAGACCAAAGAAACAAATAACAATTATCTGAAATGGTTACAAGTCGATTGGTTTAGAGTCAGTCTGGCGATGTTACTGAGTCGTCATGATGCCAGTAGTAGTGAGAGAAAGAGTGAGACATGATTAATGACACGTTAGAAGGCAGTAAGTCTAGATATTTTTGTTAAAAAATTATGACCATAGCTAAACTGTAGATCAAAAGTTGTTGAGTTTAAGTGCGCCCCTTCCCCTCTGTTTTTGATGCATGCTCGGATATGTGGGAAAAACCCCTGTACCTCGAAGAAAAAAAATTGACTTGAGATCCTTACTTTACTAGGAGAGTCACACCCGATTCACATTAATACACTACGCTTCTCGCAAACAGGATGTAAACAAGGTGTGTAATGTGCCTACTTCCATAACTGGTAATCTACATACAATCTTCAGATTAGGCTGCATATATAGCCCTGATGATTACAAGTAGAAGAAGATGAATGGCTAAATTAAGAGACAAAGTTGTCCAATTAAAGCTTATCTGCCGTAGTTTACAGGAGGGATTAGACTGCTCTGCAAGGTCGCTGGACAGGTGGTTATCTCATCAACTCAGCTCTCAGTTAACATAAGAAAAAGAGGATCATGGGGGACCAATGGTCACCGATTAGGCATTGTTTGTTATATAGAGGGTGTAGGTAGCTACCAGTAGTGCAGTGGGCCTTTAAGGCTGCATCATTTTTCACAGACCATACTCCCAATTTGATATTTGCAAAGATTTAGTGATCGCATATTTCATTGGTCAGATTAAATTCATAATTTTGTCATTCTGTATCTCTCTTTTTTTTCTTTTTTTTTTGTCCTGCATTAATACATTAAACCAATAACACCAAGGGTTGGATTGTCCTTTAATCTCATGCAAATTAAGTCATGATCGCGAGGAAGCCCAAAAGTATTATCTTTATTTTGTTACAACAAAATTATGGGGTACATAAGCATTATGGAATGTGTATAACGCATTTTGAAACGTGTAATAAACTGATCAAAAGTGGCGAGAGGCTGGAGCTTCCACCCCGACCCCGATATCCTATTTTCCCAGAGAGAGATAGAGATGAGAGAGAGCAGAGAATTAGGGGATCCATGCGGGGATCCATGGGGGGCTTTTATATCGTAGAACGTACTTGCCCCCTATATCTAACATCTCATTTATAGCTAGGCGATTATGAATATGAAATTAACATGACGGTGTAAAAATGGATCTGAAGGTTGCAGTTTTGGACAGTTCGGTGGCAGATAAGAGCAAAATCACACAAAAACAAGTAGTAAAAAACATACGGAAAAGAAGCTACTCTGATCCAAGACAGAACATGTCAAGCGCCATCTACGGGAATAACATTACAGGATAGATCAAGAGGAGGAAGAGATTTCTGAAATCAAAATGTCGATCAGTTTTGTAAAACATCGAGATGCCTTGATGAAAGCATACAAGGACGTCTGTAGTGACAAATCATCCACAGACTGGTGAGTATAACCATACTGGTTAGAATCCAAGAGATGAGATATCGGTTTTCCTGTTTGAAAGAGGAACAGGTGTGTGAATATGTTGTGTGGTTGCGGAAACAGTTGAACCAGGGGCGCTGGCCTTGTCGGCGAGCTCAAGTCACGGGGAAATTACCCGTGTGAATTGCGCGTCATGACCGATGGTTGCCAACTTCCGGGTATGGACTGCTTAATTTCACCTCATATTTCTGTGTCTATCACACTCTCGATCTCCGGCCATAATTTTTAGTGATATGATGGTGATGCCCTCATTTTCCCCCTCTATGTAAAATGAAGTTAAACTAACTCTAGATCATAATTACAGTATTATCATTTGCATGGCCTCTGGAGCAAGAAGTATTTTTTGTAAGATTCTTCTTGTTGCATGTTGTACGTGCTTTGGGCCGCTCTGGGAAAAGCGCAGTTACCAGTATATAAATAATAATAATAATAATAATAATATTGATAATGGTAGTAGTACAGTAGTTAAGAACTAAGCCTACGGTTTACTTCACTCTGTCGAGTAAGGTGGAGGTTGTGATTGAGATAAGACACCCTAGGGCCTTGCTCTAGATAATTTGCTAAAATATCACCTTATTTTCAAGCTTTTACAGGAATTTGTGTGTTTCAGCAGCTATTTTGATATCCCAGCATAATTTCATGGATTTTTGTGAGTTGGATTGATGCTCAATTGAAGTGATTCAGAAGTTTTTCATTTGGATCAAGCTGAAAGTCCTTGGCAGCCATCTTGATTTCTCCAGACCCCATAGTCCCAGACATGCTTCTGGAAGTTTGAGTTTGTGACATCTTTTTGACTTTGGTCTGTGTATTAATTAGGTTGTTGTGTGTGGATGATAGTGTCAGTGCACATGCAGTGTACTGTGTGTGTCTGTCTGTTGACTATCCACTGTTGGCTATTTACTAGCTCCTGTGCTTGGTTGTACTTAATTGATTAAATTAATTAAGAAGTAGAGTGTCTAGTCTAGTCTATATAAAGAGGATTTTAGATCTAAATTTTGTAATTTAAAAAAAAAAATCATGGCTGCAAGTAATATCAGTGACGATTTGCTGATAATTTCCCAGACTGATTCTCAGAGCCAAACTGGTAGGGCTGACAATACAATATCGGTGTTGCAGCCCAACGGCAACGCTTCACTTTCAGTGAGTTCAGATGGAACGGCATGCATTGGCCCATGTAACTCTGTGTACAAGGACTCCACAAAGGTTGACATGTTAGAGTGTGGTTTATGTGGTGGATGGATGTGTTTCAAGTGTTTACCATACAACAAAACTGAAAAGAAGTTATTATCTAAGCCTGAGATACAGTGGAAGTGCCCCAGGTGTTTAAAAGATCCTTTGGCTCAGGCGCAGCTTCCAACTGGCATTGATAGACTTGCCAGCATTGAGAATAAGTTAGACAAGGCTATGGAAATGTTTACAACCAATATACAACTCCTGATAGGCAAAATTGACCAAAAGGCTGATAGGTCTGAGGTTGTTTCCATCCAGACACAACTCACTGCAGTCAAATCTGATTTGGACTCGCTGAAAGTGGACCGACAAACAAATGCAAACAAAGATGTTGGACTCTGTGTGAGTGAAATGGAAGAGAGAGAGGTAAGAAAACTAAATGCTGTGGTTTTCAACGTTCAGGAGAGTGATAGCATAGATGATAAGATTAGGAAAGAGGAAGATACTAACTTGTTTCAGGCAATACTCACACAGATTGATGCTCCACCCACTAAGATCATAGACATTAGACGTTTGGGGAAATACAGCAGGGAAACGGCCGCTGGCAAACCACGCCCCCTTAGAGTTAGCACCGAAACAGTCAAAGAAAGGGACTCGATCATAAAATCAGCTCCGCGACTAAAACAATTTGTTAACACAAAGAGAGTTGTTATTCGTAGAGACTTAACCCCGATCCAAAGAGAGGAAGAAAAAAACTTATACATGGAATTGCAGGAAAAAAAGGGAGAGTCAGCCCGTCAAGGGGATATGAATGCACAGTGGGTGAGAAGGAGGGGAAGGGTGACCAACATCGGGACATATATAGAAGCAGCACAAGCAAAGAGAATGGAAACAAATGTGAGAAGAAAGACAAACAAAACACCCGTAGAACAAGTAAAAGACCTGGAGAGCCGCGAAGACTTCCCAGAAATCAACCAGTAGGTTGTAAACTTAATAAACTCAAGTGCATTTATGCAAATGTAGATTCATTATTGAATAAAAGAGATGAATTTAAATCAATCATTACTTTGTATAAACCACAAATAATTGGCATTACAGAAGTTAAGCCAAAGAATTTACGTTACAATGTTGAAGTAGCTGAAGTGAAGCTAGATAGTTTCGATATTTTTCATAATCTCTACGAAAATGGCCGTGGGATTTGTTTGTATATATGTAAGAGCCTCAAAGCAGAGGCCTATACAAGTTTTTCTGTTAGTAGCTTCAAAGAAGCAGTTTTTGCCACAGTTGATTTTCAGGAAGGTGGTAAACTCCTTGTAGGTCTTTTTTATAGAAGTCCAAACGCAGATAACCGTGTAAATGATGGGTTGTGTGCACTTTTCCAAGAAGTGGGTCAGAGTACCTTTCAGGATGTTTTGTTAATTGGGGATTTTAATTTTCCAGACATAGACTGGGGATTAGAATCTTGTACAAAGGGTGTAGAGCATCCAGCTCATAAATTTATTGAGAGCACTAAAGATGCTTTCCTAGTACAGCACCAAGTTCAGCCTACACGGCACCGTAGTGGCCAATGTTCCAATGTCTTAGACTTGGTTTTTACAGCTAATGAACATGCTATTGCAGATATTACAACCTCTGCCAGTCTTGGCAGAAGTGATCATTATACATTGATTTTTGACATGAAAATAAGAGGCCAAGGCGCCAAAACTGGAGAAACAAGATACATTTATGATAAAGCAGACTATGATGCAATGTATGATAAGATTATGGAAATTGATTGGAATAATGAATTTTGGGAGATGTCCATGGAAAAATCATGGTCTTTTTTCAAAACTACACTGTTAGACATCTTTAATCGTTATACACCAAAGAAAACACTAAACGTAAGTCAGAGGAAAAAACATTGGATGAACAGAGAGACTCTGGAAGTGGTTAGAGAAAAACATAGACATTTCAGAAAGTGGCAAGAGATGAAAAGCGAAAAAAATCGGGAAAAGTATTCTAGTGCAGAAATTGAACAGCAAAGATCTTGTTATAGTAGATCCAGCAACCAAGCAAGGTGGCAGTGTAGGAAGGCGGTGAGTTCATATGAGAAATATATAGCCTCAGGAGTTAAGAAGAATGCAAGAGCCTTCTGGTCATATGTAAACTCAAAAATAACAACTCGGGAAAGTGTCTGTAATTTAACCAAACCTGATGGGAGTAAAACAGAAACGGATCAGGAGAAGGCTGAGGTTTTGCAAGATTTCTTCTCTTCAGTTTTCACCCAGGAAGATTTACAAGATATTCCTCTCCCTTTAGATGTTGAATTTGACACTCCACTAGACGACATACAGATTACGTCAGGAGATGTGTTTGAATTACTGCGTAGACTTAAGCCTAATAAATCTCCGGGGCCTGACAAAATACATCCCCGTCTACTAAAAGAACTAGCAGATGTGTTAGCTCTACCGATTTCTTTGCTGTTCCAAAAGAGTCTTGAAAGTAAACAGTTACCCCAGGACTGGAAATCTGCAAATGTTACCCCGATTTTCAAGAAAGGTAACAAAAGTGATAGTAAAAATTATAGGCCAGTTAGTCTAACAAGCATTATTTGTAAAATGATGGAGAATCTTGTGCGTAAGCAATTGCTTGACCATCTTATGACGAATGATTTGATTTCAGTTCACCAGCATGGGTTTGTAGTTGGTCGGTCTTGCATCACCAATCTTTTAGAAGTGTTGGACCAGTGGACACAGATTTTGGATGATGGAGGCACAGTAGATGCCATATATTTGGACTTCATGAAGGCGTTCGATACGGTGCCTCACCACCGACTGCTTCTCAAATTAGAATCGTATGGAGTTCGTGGGAATGTACTTGCATGGTTAGAGTCTTTTCTGAGTGGACGGCAGCAAAGAGTAGTGGTCAGAGGCAAGCAGTCTAAGTGGGGCAAAGTCCTGAGTGGAGTGCCGCAGGGCAGTGTGTTGGGTCCATGTTTATTTTTGCTATTTGTCAATGACCTTCCAAAAGTTGTCAACTCAAATATTTCGATGTTTGCAGACGACACAAAGTTGTATGTCCGTGCTGATACTGCAGATTTAAGAAAGCAACTTCAAGAGGATCTGTCACGGATGGAAGAATGGGCTGAGAAATGGCAGCTTTGCTTTCATCCTGATAAGTGTACTGTTTTAAGGCTTGGGAAGTTACCGGCAGAAGCCTCTACAGACTATTGTATGAAAAAGGGGACAGACTCTGTAACACTATCTGTTACAAACGTAGAAAAGGACCTAGGTGTCCTAGTAGATTCACAACTATCATTTAAAGATCACATTTCCCAAACAGTTCTCAAAGCGAATCGAGTACTTGGAGTTATCCGTAGGACATTTATGTACCTCAATACTGATACTATGCCGTTTTTGTTTAAAGGCCTCGTTAGGCCCATTTTAGAATATGGACAAGCCGCATGGTCCCCATACAGATTAGGAGAACAGAGAATGTTGGAGAGCGTACAAAGACGTGCAACAAAGATTATTCCTGGCCTTAGAAATTTAACATACCAGGAGCGCTTGACCAAACTCAAACTACCAACTCTTGTTCACAGGCGTAAAAGGGGGGACATGATCGATGTGTATAAGTACGTGAATGGCTTGTACACTGTGCAAGAGATGCCCTTTAAGATGAGTACAGAAGATCGAACTCGAGGTCACTCTAGAAAACTTGAAAAGAAATATTCAAGGCTAGATATAAGAAAATACTTTTTTAGCAATAGAGTCGTGGAACTGTGGAACGGTCTCCCAGAAAACGTTGTGGCAGCTGGGTCGGTAAACTCTTTTAAGAATAGACTTGATAGTCACTGGTCAAAGAGTGTACCAGTAAGCCTTCTGTATGAGCCGGTCTAGGTGTTGTCTATTGTCTCATGTTATTACACAACCTCCTCCCTCCACAAAATAGCAGTAATCACGGAAGAATCCTGGATCGATGAACAGGCTTAGACCTACAACATCGTGTTTTAAAGTAAAGTAAGTAAAGTAAAGTAATAGTCCAAATATCAATTAACACAGAGACTAGAGGTCACGCCCACTCCAGCAAAGCATAGAGAGCTCAAGAGTCAATGCTAATGCGTATTGACCTCTAGCACTGCATACTTGCTGTGAGGCAGGTATTATTAGACCCATACACAAATATACACACCACACACTATTGCATACTAATGCACACAATAAAACCGTTGTGGCTGATCAAATTTGACACTAGACTTACAATTTGAATTTTTCTTTTTAACATCAGTAAGTTGAAAAAATTGTATTTTACTGCTATTCATCAATGTCACTAAAGTACTGATTTTGAGTGAAATCAGATGAGTTTTGTACAGTGGTGTTTGAAATGTTGATAATTAATAAAACAGCTTTCAATTACACAGCCAGGATATATAGTAATGTACCTATGTGTGGTCACGCCCTGAAGAAACGATGTGATCAGTCTACTTGTACTTCAGTGTAATTATTATTTGTCTTCCCACTTCCCACTTCCTGTATTTTCTCTTTCTCACTTCTTTCTTCCCCCCCCCCCCCCTTCTCTCTCTCTCTCTCTCTCTCTCCCTCTCATCACAATTCTGGCTTCATCTCTTTTCCGTAGGGCTGTTTTTGGCTACGAAGGAAAAACATATGACTTGAAGGTAGATGACACGGGAGGTATGTATTATGTAGCATTCATATACAGTACTTCACGTACTGTATATTAAAAAGAAAAAAATCTTGAATGTCAACAAAATGATGAAATTGATCAGATTGCACCTCATAGAATAAAAAAAAGAGTAAAAACAGTTTTACTAAAATATTTATAATAATTGGCAAGAAAAATTCAAAGATATTTTTTTTTTAAGTGTGTTTACAGACCGCAGGAGGTGACAACCTAAAGGAAGAAAATTATTTGTAAAATCCTTAAAGAGAATTGTCAGGCTCTGAACAGCAGCTTCCTCTTCACCTTGCATTCATTGGGGGGGGGGCAAAATTTATGTTCATGTGTGATTTCTTTTTTTTGTCAGAATTGCATTATGACAAATTTATGGTTAAAAATGGACCCTTGTAGATCTATATGGAGCACATGTTACAAAATACAAATGACCTCAAATATCCATGCGTTTAAGATTAATCACTGCCAAAGTGATGGAGGTGCTTCAAGGATACCTGTTTGTTACCCTCTTGAGAAGAACACTTAAATCTGCTGGAGTATCATATATATGTACCATGAATTACATAAATAAATAAGTATTACATAATTTTTGTAAACAAACATCCAGTATTCGTCTTGATGGGCTTTGCAATTTAGTACAGATGATCTTGATCTGCCGATGCGCAGATAGTGTCCATGAACGAATCTATTGTAGCATTAATGACCTGTTTCCAGCAGTGTGTATCACTCGATTATGAATTCAGATTTTGTATTGTTTTGTTTTATTTTCCTTTTTATTATTATTTCTTTTGGGGTTTTATAAATTTGGTGTTCTATTTTGTAGAGGATGGCATTGAGGAGATGGCAGATACCATGAACTGCGCCAAGATCCAGTATTGCTTCTTGAGGGTCATTGACCCTAACAGCAATCTACATAAGAATGTACTCATCAACTGGGTGAGTAGTAGTAGGCCTGTATCTCAAAATGAAGTCACAGAATTGAAATGTTGAAATGCACCTTCTCCTTTTTTTTTTACTTAAAGAGAGGTTGAGCTCTAGAAATATCAGAAGTATCAGAAATTTCAGAAACATGCAATGGGTGTTCAAGACCACAGATGAATGATCTTTGCTTCTCAACTTTTGTAGAAAGTGTATAGTACTTGTACATGTAGTTATTTAATTACCAATGATAATTAAATCAAGCTGGAGAAGTCCCAACCTGTGTGCATTTACATTTCTGCTTTTCAGTGAGTGTGATTTTGGGTGATCCAATATTTGCTCCGGTGACAATCCCCCCAGGCTTTATTTCGTGAAAAGTTTAGGGTTATAATTGGGGTTGCAATTGGGTATTAAATTTGGTTTAGGGTTAAAGTTAGCATTCCTGGTTTAGTGTGGGATATTGTCCACAGAGCAATTGTCACAGGAGCTTGTCTTGTACCACCTAATTTCCAACAAGTATTTGTTAGTTTGTTCATAGTGCTCCAATCACCCCCATATTACTGCATGATAGCCACTTCCCATTTGCTTTCAGCCCGTCTCTCACAAGTGCAGTTCCATGACAGAAACTTGGTTTGCTTTAAACTCTTTGATAATACAGTCACACCTGTCTACAAAGACCACATTTTTTGTTTCCGTTGAAAATGGTTTCTTATTGAAACATACACTAAAGGAACCTGTCTTCAAAGACCACTTTTTGTGTTCCCCTTGGGCGGTCGCTATAGACAGGTTTGACTGTACTAGAGAGAAGTTAGGTGATGATCTGATATTTTTGCTGTGTCTTTAATCTGCAGATCGGTGATGGAGCCCCCGTTTCCAAGAAGGGAACCTGTGCAAGACATGTCCAAGATGTCGCCAACTTATTCAGGGTATGATGAGAGCAGACCATTTTTGTTTAGTATTTCAATTATATTTTTATTTTTTCTTTGTTTCTGTCTATCATTATTTCTTTAAATGGCAATCAAAAACTTTGTATTGAGGTCATTTGTGTTCAGGCAGGACAATTTGAGAAACAGAATGGAGAAAGTTTGAAATATATCTGACAAATATATTTATCACTAAATCTATATGAATCTCTAATTGGCAATTGATCAATGGAGTGTAATGTAGTCACAGACAACCCTCCCGTTTATTGTTTACAAAACTATTGTTAGTTTCTATTTTTCTCTGTGATTTCTCCCTTGGGGCACTACTAAAAACATATTATGAATAGAATATTGTTATAGGTCCTCTAAAAAATAGGGCCCTCGATGTCTATTGGAAACCAGATTATCTGATTGGGCGTGAGTTATGCATACATGTACATGTATGATTTATTGATGGTGGCATGGCAGGGGTTATATCTCCCTATTAATTCTTTTGTTTTATCTTCCAGGGAGCCCACGTGACCGTAAATGCTCGCTCAGAAGATGACATCGACGAGGATAGCATCTTAAAACTGGTGGCCAAATCTTCCGGCTCCAACTATGGCTTCCACAAGGAGAAGCCAACGGGAGATGTTGGGCAGACAGGACCAGTGGGATCCGTCTACAAGAAGACCAACGCAGCCATGGAAATCAAGTCAAAGAGGAGTGATAAATTCTGGCAAGATACAGAGGTGGGTTTCTCCTTTAAAGCGGGACTGCACTACTTGTAGCTAGTTGCGCCCTCTATATAGCCAACAGTGACTAAGCGGTACCCATTGGTCCAACATTGTCCCCTTTTTCTTATGTTATTTGAGAGCTGATTTGTTAAGATAACCACTTGCCAGTGACCATGCAGGGAGGTCTAATCCCTCCCGGCCAAACTAGTGGAGATTGGCTTTAACCTCTTCAAAACCACCATGTTTTTGAGCAGTAGACCTGTTTACTAGTTAATGTATTTTAATTTATGCGTGTTTCTCTCCGTAACCCCTGGTTACTGGTCAATGAATTCATTCACTATGAATGATAGCATTACATGTACCTAGTTTTACTCCTTTTCTTTTCTTTACCTCACCTACATTTGTTCTTTCCCTTTATCTTTTTTCCTCAACAGAGTGATGAGAAGAACCGTGTCAAGCAAGAGACGGCCAAGAAACAGCAAGAACGTGACATCATTGATAAGGAGAGAGTGGAGAGAGAAAAGAGGGAAGGCGCTGAACGCGAGAAAAGAATGGCAGAGAAAATGAAAGATGTTGAGGGTAGAAAGTAAGTACTGTTGACTAATGTTTGGAGATAATTTGTATTTGGTCTTTCCGTTTGTATTTTCTGTCTTCTGTGCAGTCACACTCAAATTTCATTTTGCCATCTTATTTCTTAGAAATAGTGACTGGTTGTGTACCCTTTGATAGTCACATTTTGCTGTCAAAATTGTTTGACATATTTGTTTAGTTTTTTGTTTAGTTTGGGGAGGGGGTTAGATGGTAAGGAAAAAATATACAGAAGTAGAGAGCAGTTTTGCTATGTAGTTGTAATTGTACATTTCTCTTGATGTGAGGATGACATTTTTTACAGAATGTGCTGTTCAGATATTTGAAATTCCCATTGACATTTAATCAGGCAAACTGTATATTTGTATCGGGTTAAGAAAAGAGATATTGCTATTCTGATCGATCAAATACATTTGAATATGTGTCAGTTGCTTAGCACTGATTTTAACTCCTTCCCTGCTGTGGGCGCCAAATCTGGCTTCAGAATGTGAACACAGAAGCATCCACTATCCTTAGTTCATTCTTCCAATGGGAAATGTATTTCTAACACAATTTAGCAAGTGAAAAAAAGAGTTGTATTCCAAAATTATTTGTGAAAGTTCGTTTATGACAATTGTTCAAAGCTAAGTGTTATTGAAGGAATGGAGCACCTGTAATGAAGACATTTCCCCTTTATCGATTCTTGTAGGAGACAAGAACAGAGATCACATGAAGAAGCTGTCAAGGCAGAACAGTCAAGATGGGTAAGTCTTCTTAGTTTTGATCATGATGATGAGAATAATGATAACAATAATAGTAATAATAAGATCAGTAGTAAAGATGATAATAAATAGCAAGAAGAAGAGGAGGAGGAGGAGGAGGAGGAGGAGGGGGGAGGAGGGAGGGAGGGAGGGAGGGAGGGAGGGAGGGGAAGAGGGAGGAGAAGAAGAATATAAAAATTCTAATGATAACATGGATAATCTGGAAGCTTTTGGTATATCAGGTATCACCCTCTTGTATTGATAAATACATTGTGGCACAGGGAGATTAGTTGTGTGGCATATAAAGAGTTAACAAATGAAGCAGTTTGAGGTGTCCTATGTTAATGAGCCCTAAAGCAAGGGAGAGGTCATTGCCTTAACTTTCCAAATTATTATGTTTTGACAGGAAAACAAACAGGAATCAGATGCAGCTCCTACACGAAGGACAGGGCAATCAGAGGAGAGGAAAAAGGTGTGTATGGAGACACAGAATACAGTCAACCTATCTATTATCAAAGGCCACTCAAGCAAAACAGAAGAGAATTACCACTGTAGATGGGTTGTCTTTTCAGTCATGTTCTACAAAACCTGTTAATATTCATTAAAGTATCCAGTTTGATCATGTTGGAGTCCTGAAAAAAGGAATAGAAAAGAAAAGAGGAAGAGATATAAAGAGAAGGGAAGAAAGAGAGAGAAAGAGAGCAAGAGAGAGGGAGAGCAGGATACAGGGGTATGATGATGAGGCTACAATAGATTTCCTTGGGGCGGGGGGGGGGGGGTCTTGAATTCTTCACTAAAATAATATTGAAAACAGACATTGCATGGTTTCTTAGGATACAAACAGTGAAAACGATGTCAAAAGATTACGTTTGTATGGCTACAGTTGCTTGATGACCATACCGGTACTCATCTTCTCACTTTATGACCCAATTAATAAGGTTGGCTTTACAATACATGCTCATTGTTTTCAAGTCGTATTGATATTATTTAATATTCTCAAATGTAATGAGCCATTCAGGGAATGCAACTGAAAAAAAGGAAGGCCTAGTGCTTAGTTAATACTGAGAGTGTCTGAACCATTTTCAAAAACAGGAAATGGCAGCAATGATATCTCAGAGGAAGCAGAGCTCTTCAGAGCCGGTCACAGAAGACCAGGAAGCCCCACCCCCAGTATCACGTGCTCCCGCCGTCAGACCTCCTGCTGCCAGACCTCCCATGCCTGTCCCTGAGCCGGAACCAGAACGGGAACCGGAACCAGAACCAGTATGGGAACCAGAACCAGAACCGGAACATGAGCCGGAACCTGTATACGAACAGGAACCAGAACCAGAACCAGCATACGAGCCCGAGCCAGAACCTTATTCAGATCCGTATCAAGACCAGGTTCAGACCGAGCAGGATCAGTACCAACCAGAAGCCCAGTCGGACCCATACCAGGACCAGACGCCAGCCCAGGATCCTTACCCAGAGGAACCTGAACAAGAACTTTATGAAAACCAAGGTCAGTCATTACGGAATGGTGTTTATGTGCCACAGAGAATATCAGGGGGTCACTAAAGCAGGGCTTTGAGTTGTTAATATCTTTCAGTTTGAAAATTGATTAAAAAGGAACTTGTTAAACTGTTCTTGTTAATATGATTTGCTTTCTAGACAGCATTCAGCAGTCTTTTTGGCGAGTATGGTCCAACAACTACCACCCCCCCCCCCCCCTAACCAAAAAAGAAAATTTATAAATTGACTTTTTGATTATTTTGTGTGCTGTATTTATTTTTTGCAGGATAATGATATTTATTCTATTATATCCACTGGGATGAATACTCCGTGTAAATTACCATCTTTGACCATTTGAGGATTGAAAGAACTTTGACTGACCAAAAATGAAATGGTCAATATGGCCCATATTCTACTAATTCATTTAAACCCAAACCTGGGTCTAAGATTACGTTTAACAAACAAAAACATTAACCTCAAACTAGTATCCTTTATCAAACCCAATTACGAACAGGAGCTGAAATGCAGCGTCGGATTTAAGTTTCAGTAGAATACGGACCTATACAAATGTGACTATGAGTAGTAGAAGAAGTACCGATAGACTAATTGGGCATTTTGTTTTGGTCCTCCTAGAAGCATTGCAGGGCCAGGACCAGGACCAGGGCATGACAGCGAGGGCTCTCTACGACTACCAGGCCGAGGATGATACAGAGGTGACCTTTGACCCCGGTGACATCATCACGCAGATTGAGCAGATCGATGAAGGGTGGTGGAGGGGGCAGGCCCCCAGTGGCGAGTTTGGTCTTTTCCCAGCAAACTACGTGGAGCTCATCTGAGGATGGTCCTAGAGGTCCTATTTCACAAAGCCCTTTCTTAATGACAAATGACAAGAATCAGTGACAAATCTGCTGATGACCAATCAGAAGCAAGGATTTCAGTAGCTTATAACAAAAACTGTCATTTGTCACTGATGATTAGTTCTGTGAAACACCCCCTGGAGAGGTCCATCCGTGTGTCTTGAGGATCGTTGATACAACCTGGCTATGAACTATGGTGGGGTCTGAAAGCTTTGATTAATGGCTTCCCTTTTATATATCATTTTATATAGATTTTTATATGAGTCATGAATTTTGTCATTCAAGCATTTAGGTAAGTGTGGTGAGTGTTGTCTCGTCCCAGTTCATTGGTCCACCTCTCGCAGAAACTTGAGTAAATATAAGGATGAGGTTGTAATATAATGGATTCAGCCTTGAACTTCTGGTCACAAAAAATATGTTATCTTAAGTTTAATCCTTGCCTCACCCCCTTTTAAGATTTAAAATTAGCACTGTTGGTAGAGAGGTAAAGCTAGATTTCTATGTGAGTAATGTGTATGAGATCTATGTAAATGTACATTAATGCTAGGATGTTATGCAGATTCTTCAAATATAGTGCAAAATTGGACCAAAAGTAACTTTTAATGTACACTTCTAATACATATACTCTTTATTACAGTAGGTACATGTACATGTACATATGATATTTACCGAACTATTTTAAATAGAATACATGTGGCTTAGTCCAAATTTTACTGCAAAATCATAATAACTTAACATGCATAAGACATTGGGTTATTTTCACAACTAGTCCATGTTTGGGTAATATTCGTGCTATTGTATTAATTGTATTGTATTTAATGTATTAAATGAATCAATTTACAATACCCGAGACTTCCTGGTTACTTGTTAATCTACTCTCTAAGCTATCGAGTTATACGCAACACTTTTCACCTCTTATTCTAGAACATACCGGTATTGAAAGTGACACTCATGCCTTTTGTAAGTGAGATATTATCACTCCAAAAATTCCTTCAGCATATTTTGTAATTTGTACATGCATAGAAGAACGGAAGTATAGTTTACTTCCTACATAAAATTTAGAATATGTATTGTAGCTACAAGCTGAAATAGCAATGATTGGGAAGATGTGTGGCATGAAGCTGTTCAATAGAAGGAATACAGTTGCAAAATTTACACAGAATCATGCATTTTTTAAATTTGCTCTTGGTACTATAATGTTTCCTGGGATTTAGAAAAACAGAATAATTAACATCTTCAGTCAGCCTGTGTACTAAAACTTTTAATAGACTGTGATAATAGATTTCCTTGTTTTTTTTTAGATTTATGTCTGTGCACCATAAATTTCTTAAAAATACTCGGAATAGCCCCCGCATTTTTTATATTTCATAGGGCATTTTATTTATCAGTAGTGATGAAACTTTAAAGAATATACAAAAAGCTATTGAGAAGGAAGTTATTGTAATGATCTTCACCAAAGCTATTCCTGCTTGAATGGTCGTTGAAATACCTGAGGAAGCTACAAAGTAGTGTACATCATGAACATGTTTTTGTGTAGTAGAGGCAGAGCACTGTTTAAGTCCATTCATTGTTGTATACTTAGTTGTATTATTGTCATTTTTTATTTGTCTTTATAGATACAATTCAATTAATGTATTGTCTTTAGTATGTATTGCTTGTGGTCGTCAAGAAATCATTCAGAGAAAATTGAGCATCTTCTAGAATCATGCTATGTTGATCTTTCATGTCAAATGATACACCAGTTCTTTTAATTTATGTTGGAATTATTCTATAGATTTTCACAATGAATGAAATAAATATATTTTATAAAGCACCGCAAGTAATATCTGGTTATCCATTACATTTTTGTGTATGGATGTGTTTTTTTGTTTGTACTGTATGATGTTTGTGTATATGTATTTTATGTAGTGCATTTATTCATTCATAGTTATAAAAAAAAAAAAAAAACTCAGAAATACTCATTAAAGTCAACCTCAAGGGTGTTTAAGAAATTGCTATTTAACATTTACACATCAAAAGCTCTAGGCCCATACCAGATTCAAAACCCAAATTCTCGAGATTACAGCTGAAGATCTGATCATCGTTTCACCGAACATCCCATCTACTGGTTTGCCGACATCCCATTGCAACAGGTATTAATTTTATTAAATGCTTTTCAATAGGATGTTGGCAAACTTGTAATTATGACTGTTTTGTGAAACTATGCCCAGGTCAATATTAGTCCCTGTCTTCAAGAAAGGTTCGACCATAGACCCATTCTATCTCGATAGCAAGCACTTGTAAGCTTCTGGAATATATAACAGACAGTTATTTGATGAAAAATCTAGTGAGAAGTTGCAACATCTTCGCTGAAAATCAACTTGCGTTTAGGAGGTATAGAACATTGTGAGTAAACTTTAAATTTTTAAATGGTGTAACTGACCGAATTTAGGTTTCCATTTTTAGTAAACTGTATAATAAAACTGCAATAATATATTTTTTGTCTGCGGCGGACATTGGATTGGACAAGAACAATCAATTTTGACCTCTTCCCCCCCCCCCTCCTAACTTGAGCAATGCAGTTGCCATCGCCCTATCCTGCCACTTTTCAATGGGGATGTTGGTTTAAAGGGCAGGCTCGGCAGACACATCCATTGTGAATAGGAATAGGATTCAGTACTCTTTCTCCAGTAGATTTATGCTATCAAGCAAGCAGAGGGCTTCTAAAGAATCCTAGAATCTTCTCCCTCTTTCTTGTGAGGGTGGGAAATGCTTTGAAAATTAGTAATAATGTGTTTAAGATTGGTCAGTTCGAGCCACATACACAAAAAACACGATTGACTTGCTAATCAAATGATAAAAATAATAATCAAAATAATAATTGTTTATCAATGAGACGACTATGATTTTATTGTCTTGTTGTAAGGACAATATGAGTGCCCTGCGAAGGTATAATCATTAATTTACAAAAATGTCATTGATTCTAGACTTTGCAAAGGTACTATAAAAACTGTTATGTACATGAATACACATATCTTGCTCAATTAGTCACACACCAAACAAAAAATACTGTTTTTCAAGAACTGGAATGTTTGATATAATGATGAAATGTAAACGAGGAAAGAAAGACAGATAAGACTTTTATTTTGATGCAGCAAAGATCCTAACTACTGATAGAAAATCAAATTTAAAACGATAACATAAATATAAAGAGAGTGAGAGAATTCAAAATTCAAAATTTACATAATTGCTATCCATTATATTTAGTACGTCGTCAAAATAAGAAAAATAAGATTAAATTTCTGAATAAGATTTTACCAGCATGGTAAGATGAAACGCTACCTAAAATATTGAGAAGGGGAATAAGATCTTTAAAAAGAGTGTTGGCAGGAACAGCCAGCAGGTTAAAAAAACTGAGACAAGTATGTTTGAGGAAAAAATGGGGAAAACTGAGAATGAATAAGAAATTTAAGATTTGTGCTAAATATCAGAACTTCTCAGTGAATGAGGGGGATCTTCAACTATCATGCAGGAAGATTTCTTCTCTTTGAATGCAGTTATACCAATCCAGTCATTGAAGAAAAAAAATTACCTGAAGATTTATGAGAAATATGGTACTCATGTTGTGAGAATTGTGCATATTTGCTAAGGGATTTTTGAGTACCCGGTACCGTAAATGCTTGCAAAAAAAAGTTATATGATAAGTTTACAACATCATTGACAAATTGACAGTTGGAATATTTATCAAATTCTTAGTAATCTTTAACCTCAAAGACTTGTGAATTTTCAATTCTTTGCCAAGTTATTCTGGAACTTTTTCAAATACTTTCCTAAAATTCAGTTGTCATCCCAGAGCAATAAAAACATATTTAAAACATATTACACTTTAGCAGAATGATGCAAATTTAATGATTAAACATACTTCCTATGATTATCAATGCAAAGAATATCATAACATTTAAAAGACTGATTCAGTGCTGAAGATTAAGAATAATTGACACAAATGAAATTTACAGAATATCTTTGGCTTTAACACCAAGATGAAATGTAGTTTAGTACACATTCATTATGCAATATTGCATCCTATAACAATCTTTAGGAATATAATTTAGTATTAATGAAACTACCACAAACAACATGAAATGTCTCAACTTGTCCTTGCCATCTGTTTCACTTACCAGCCTTCATGTAATTAAGAAATCATTTCCTCACCAAAGATTTGAAGTGTTAATGATAATCAACTTAATTAATTTGCTTTAATTAGATGTTCAACCATTTCGTACTTTTGCAGAGCTTAAAATTTAACCTCCTTATTTAAATCTTGTTGCTTCATAACAAGAGAGAATTGCACGAACAGATTATTTTGAAAGATGACTAAACAAACATACGAAAGGAATAAGAAGGAATTGTATTGAACAAACACTGTCAGTAAGCTGCCAAACAAAATGCATTTCATCTTGAGGAATAACAAATATATTTACACTTGTAAATATTAGCACAAGAGTATACCCAATACTGAAACACACACCTGGAGTGGTATTTCAAACTTTTACAGAAGAATGTAGGAATTATATATCAAAATAGCAATAAAATAAAATTTCTTCATATATATTCATTGCTGTATGTACACCAAGGTGACAAGTATATTGCATATAACTTTCAGCCCATAAGAGTCCTCAGCACTTGACACATATGAATATCAAAGTTCTGGACGGAACGAAAGCACCACAAGCATTACATTGGAAAAGGAGCTTTGCCCCTTTTGGATCCTTCAATGTTCTCTTGCAGGTGCTTGAGCTTGCTAATGTATCATTGATCAGTCTAAATTGTTATGTACATGGGAATGAGAAGTGATTACATGAATCATTTCAATAAAGACATATGTTCATATTACAAATGTTTGTGACCACGAGAAATGCTCATTGGTAGTCTTTTAGATTTTCGGTCCTAATCCTAAGAATCCTAATCTGTTTGTAATCAATCATATATACAAACACATACCCAGTTATCAAGAGATTCAGGGAGCTTATAAAGAAAGACATACATTTACACATAGGGGCAAATGATGCCACAAAGCTGATGCCCATACATCTATCTACAGCTGATCCGTGATGAAATAATTAATCTGAATTCTGAATTCTTCAGCTCTGTCGTTGTTCCTCTTTTTCCTCCTCGTCTGCTTGTTCTCTAATGGTTGAGAATGCTGACCTTTGGTACCAAGCTGGATAGCTATGAGTATGACTTACAGTCGACAATGGTACCTTTGGTTCTCTGGGACTGTTCTCACTGCTCGAAATTGACCATGCATCTGCAGAACTTTCCTTAGACTCTGGCGCCACCCTCTTCTTCTTACGCCTCTTCTTTGATGCGCTCTTGGGTCTGTTGCTGTTCCGCGGGACATCACCACCTTCCGGTGGCGAACGATGTCTCATCTCAGGTACCGCAGGAGACTTAATGATGGTATGCTCTAGGACGTAGTTATCGCTCTCATCATTAGCATCATGAGTTGTGGGGTTGCCGACTATATTCTGGGAAGGGATGTGCGGCATGTGGTTCAGGAAAGACTGCATCTCAGACAGAGAGAGTCCACTTTGGTGAGGATCACCTGGCTGAAGCAGAGGTGAGCTCATTGATGGTGGCAGCGGTGGGATATGGGGTTTCCTTGAACTTGACTGAGATTGTTGGAGGAAGTCGTTCATTGCATTCATCTGTTCTACAAATCTCCTCCTCTCTTCATCGTCATCCCTGATTGTTGTACTATGTCCTGGATACGGCGGACTCGGCACTTTGAAGTCATTGGCTGTCTGAGATGAAGAAGGCATACTGAAATCTAGTTCTCTCCCCACTGGAGAGGAAACAGGGATATCATGCTTTGGAGCAGGCAGTGATAAAGGAGCCTTGTTTTGAGAATGGGTTGATACTTTCCTGTGCGTTTCAGAAGTTGCGATATGTTCCTTTGGAATGAGATGTGATAGCACTTCTCCCAAGTCGTCCAGCCTATTGAGAAGAAAAAGTAAAAAATACTTAGTTTTACATATTTGCATATCAAGATATCTCCCCTAAATCTGGGTTTTAAATATGCAAAATAAATGAATAAAGAATGAATAAATTAAGCATGCTGCCTTACTTCTTCTCCATGCGCTCCATCCTTTGCTCCAAGTCCTCATCTTCATCCTCTGCCCTGTCTCTCTTGAACTGGGCCGCACACTCCCGCTCAAACAGGTGCAGATTAATCTCTTCAAGCTTCCTCTTTGCTTGATCTGCAGAGAGAACCAAGAATTATTAGTCCATAACCATCTTGAGTTATTCTGTTTTACATGTATTCCTGCTCCCGTACAATCATGACTTGCTACAAAATTCGGATTATAAGAAGAAGAAGTAGAAGAAGAAGAAGAAGAAGAAGAAGAAGAAGAAGAAAAAGAAGAAAAAGAAGAAGAAGAAGAAGAAGAAGAAGGAGAGGAAGGAGAAGAAGAAGGAGGTGGAGGGAAAGAAGAAGGAGAAGAAGGAGAAAAGGAGAAGAAGAAGAAAAGGAAATTACTCTCTCCTAGGTGACCATTCCCTTAACCTGGGCTCAGTGCGGAAAAAAGTGCTGTAAAAAATGTCTGTGGTCTACCCTTTGCTCTGGCAACAATTGTTCCAGCCTCTATTTTGTCAAAGATATAGAATGTACGTTTTTAAGGATTGCAATTGCATTTTAGTTTAAGTTTTCAATAGCATTAGGGTAGGGTAGGGTTAGAATTAAGAGTAAGGATTAGAGTTATGGATTAGGGTTAAGGGTTAGGATTAGGATTAAGGTTAGTCATAGTATTTAGTCGAAGGTTGTGATTAGTTAGAGCAGGATATCGATCATGGAGCAAATTGACACAGAAGCTTGTGTCATACAAGCTTATCATTACCTCCATTGTCCACCTCTTCTGTACAAGCATTAATGCAGCACCTGAAAACCCATTGGAGTGACTTGTAGAGATGGACGAGAACATTAAAGGGTGGGGGCAACCAAGATTTGTCCTTGAACTCCATTACCAAGAAGTAGTACTCATAGCGCCATATGACCAGAGAATTCGCCTGGATCTCTTCGAAAATTCGACTGCAATACAAAGAAGAGGAAATACAGAGAGTGTGAGTAGAGTCCATTGTGAATAGGTTCATTCATTAAAAGGAAATGTCATTCTTTAAAACAAATCAAAACAGCTTTTGGTGTTTTTATTGATTAAATCAGGGTTGCCTGAAGCCTCATCCCTTTCTAGTACATATATGAACTGAGAGTAAATGGAAAAAGTTATCTGCTCCTGCTCTAGGTTCTCCTTTTCACTTCCCCAAGCTCTCTCTCTCTCTCTCTCTCTCTCTCTCTCTCTTTCACTCAAGTTTTATTTTCCTCATGTGTATTTTGCTTCCTTACTTTCTCACTTATCTTTCTTATTCTCTGCTCTTTCTATCTCCTTCCCTCTTACCCTCTCTCTCTCTCTCTCTCTCTGATCTTAATTTCTCTCCCACATCCTCTCTTCCAACCTCTCTCTCTCTTTCCTCAATTTTGTTTCTCATTTCCTTATCTCACTTTCTCTCTGTCTATCTCTTTCTTAACTTTCAATTTTCCTTCTCCTTTCTCTACCCCCACTCTCTCTCTCTCTCTCTCTCTCTCTCTCTCCCTCTTTGTCATTCAAATTCTCACCTGAATATGGCAACAAGAAGGTTGAGCAGAAGAACGTTTCCAATGAGGAGGTATATGGCAAGGAGGAAGATAACCAGCATGTTCGCTGTGGGACATGGGTCCCCTCCTTCCACTCCACAACCATCCACGTCTCCTATAAGTAAAGATTTGACACAGAAAACTTTCATTGGTTGGAGTGATCATTAATCTACATTTACCGCTCTCCACCCAGGTGTGGTAAATGGGTCCTGGAAGGAATTTACAACTTTAATGCTTTTAGTGCCCTAAAGAAGCTGGGCTTAAGGCAGGGTAATCTGTAGGCACTTGTTTTGAAAAAAAGGTTTGGAGAGTCTGGTATTGACAGGACTGAGGAGGAAGAAGAGTACTATGGTTGGATAGTCTGTAGAGATTGGCTTGGAGAGTCTGGTATTGATAGGACTGAGGAGGAAGAAGAGTACTATGGTTGGATAGTCTGTAGAGATTGGCTTATGGAGAGAGGAGTGTTAAAGACCAGGCAATGGAGCTCTTGGTAAAGGCTAGAAATAGAGCTGTGCAGTAGCATGATCACCAAAGTTGATAGATATGACACCTAGGGAAAGATTCATGACACAGTTCGGAACCTAGATTAGGAGGATTTTACATTTTCAAATGTCCATTACATTACAACAGTTATTTCTATTTTCTTTCTCACATGCAATACACATCAGTGTGCAGTGGGCTACCGAAATGAAAGTAACCTGATGAGAAAGTTTGTAGCAGAGAGTACATCTCTCAAAGCACTTGCAAGAATACCTACCATGCTGTATAGCGTCAAGATAGAGCTCTCCGTAAATCTGGAAATAGGGCACTACAAGGGCGTTCTTGAAGGGAAACCAACCAAAGTCTTGATCAGGGAAGAGCAGTGATTGGCTTGCGACACCATAACCAAGCAAGAACATGGCCAAGATACATAGGAAAGTTACCATCTCATGCATCTGTGTCAAATAAACAAAGAAAAAATCATATGATCATAAAATTATTTCACCATTTTCATTTCATGAGTTGATGAATTGTTGACGGGTGAAGTATCAGCATTACTTGTCATGGATGATAAACTGAATTGTAAAGTTTCCAGGGTTACACCATGTAGCAGCAAACAGCAAGCAGAATGTGAATGCTGCCGTGATTAATAATTGTGGGCATTTTTGGTGGGTGCCAACAAGAAATAAGCTATGCAGGAATCCCTTTATAGGCAATAAATAGCCTCCACTGGGCTATATTCTAGTAAATCTCCTGAATATCCAATCAAAATATACAGGCTCTTATTCCTTTGAAACTATTACATGGTGTTACCCGAACATTTCTATTTTCATTAATTTCATTTGAACATGTTGTTACTGAATTACAGTTACTTGATGAATTAAAGCTTAAATACTAATAAATAAGTGTATTATATAAAACCAAAATTAAATCGGTCAAACTTGTATTTTACGGGCCGACAAAAGCAATTGCCTACCATTTTCCAGATCATGACCATCTTGGGGCCCAGACGTGTACTGGCAGAGAATAGCCTCAGAGTCCTGACATAAAAGAGCATACAGCCAATGGCATAGATCGACCTGCTTATCTCAAGGGCAGGTGGATACCAATGAAGACCAAAGGCCAATATGGTAGGAGCCAGGATGCATATATCAAACTTGTTCCAGCCACTTTTGAACCAGATCTTGAAGCGTTGTCTGATGGCCAACCCACTGTTGCTGAAGATTGCCTTCCAATAGGAAAAGAAAACAATTTCAAAATTGTTGTTTCTTCTTTAACCACATCTTAAAGTCCCTAAAAAGTGTTGGGAGCCCTACAAATTTGATGACAAAATGTCACTTCAATTGTATCATAATTTGAAAAAGAATGTCACTTAAGACACATTTTTGCAAGGATTTTCAAAGCAAATTCGTTAATTGAGGTTGAATATTGATGTTTATTATCTGCATACAACAGAAATTATGTATTGTTTTATCAATATTTGTCTTCAAACACAATTTTTTTTTTTTTTTTTTGGGGGGGGATCTTTCGCAGAAGCGTGTCTTATTCTACATCCTCTTTACAGTATGAAACAATTTAAGTGAAATTTGGCCATAAAATTGATGGCAAATTTGGGGCTCCCAACACTTTAGAGGGGCTTTAAACTGGCTTATCAGTTTATGTGCAATTGATTGATCTGAGTAACATATCTGACCGTGCACCAAAATACCACCAAAAGGTTGCAGTTGTGATTTTTCAGTTAGAGCTCAATAAAGTGTACTAATTATAATAATAATAATTGATTAAGCACTTTTACGGAATACTAATTAAAACAAAAAATGTATTTGGAACAATAAAATATATACATAGCACTTAGCAGTACACTTGATATTTATATAGAAGATAATGACATCTGAAAACTCCATATCCATCATTCATTTTGAACATTTGGGTAGCATAGGACAATGAAAATTTTACACAAATGAGAAATAACTATTTTGTCAAATAGGCAAAAATAAATTGTATTAATAGCCTTACATCCTCTCTTTCCAATTCATCTTAACATCGAAATGGAAACAATATTGTGTGGTGCCTAACATGTACAGGTATTTATGCGATTCTGTGAAAAACTATCAATATAAATTCCTCCCTTTTAGCCGCATATCATGTATTCATAAAACCATACTGTTCATGATAAAGACAACTTTTATCATTCGATCATTTCTTATCCTAAAACGTTATGAATACAATTTATTTAGAACTGATTTTAACATCAACAAGAGTATGATCTGAGGAAAGAAACATATTTCATAGTTTCAATTTTTTCCTCACTTTTTTAGGGGGAGATATTAAGATGTTCAATTATATGTATTGCGTCACAAGACAAGAATATATATTCTTTGTCAAAGTTGTTAATAGAAAGAATCAAAATGACTCATACCTCTGCAATTTCTTCTAGTGCAAGGGTGAGGATCCAGATGAACACAGCGTACTCAACATACGTAGGCTCAGCTCGGAAGAAGAACATGATGAAGAGACTATAAAGCACTAAGAAAAACACGTATGAAACCTGAAACATAAATAAATAGAAACAAAAAGATTGTTAGTTTCTACAAAGCACCTGCGCTCCGTTAAGAGGCTGCAGAGCACTGGGAATATCACACACAATACCTGATTTATCAATAGAAAAAAGCATACTAGATGGTCCATTCCTGCCGGGCAGCCATATTTGAGTGAGGATTATATAATTGAGTGGCAATTGTACAGGTATAATCATTTTAAATCAGAGAATCATAATTGAACAGTTGACTGGGGTAATAACACACTACTGTCTTAAAGGTACCATGTCCTATTTGCAGGCCCCAAAAAGAAAAGGTTAAATTCCAACGGCATTCGAAAGACATTCGAAAGACAATTTATACTAATTTAGAACTTCCCTCAAATTGAAAGTGGTTGAAAATGGCTTTTAGTGGGAAAATAATGACCATTAGTTGTTGAATCAACTTAAGTGATTGCAATCACCTAAGTAATAGTCTGATTTTCAGACCCTTTTACAGAAGGGTCGTACATTTTGTGCTGCATAAAGATTAAATCAGTTTAATTTTGGCCATTACAATAGTGGGTTATTGATGTAGACAAATGCTCATGTATCTGTTACAGCTTATGTCGGCTGCAAAAGGGACATAGTATTTTTAATGTTGCTTTGTAGAAGAAGAAACATTTCTACTATTATCATTATTTATAAAGATAACTTATTGACTCACCATAAAAAAATAGAATCTGGTGATGGGGGCCATATAGAACATCCTGAGCTTCTTGAAGATGCTAGACCTCTGTGATTCTTTGCTCTCATCCTCCTTCTCCTCTTTGAAGCCAATGAGAAGCGGGATGAAGATGGGGAAGAAGATGGTGAGGATGATGTAGATGTCACTGGCAGTGATACCACCAAGCCAGATGTCATGGACGTAGCCCTGGCAACAAGGGTGCGAGATGAATTCCTGGTAGAGCAAAAGAAGGGGTAGTGCGGGATAAAGAGAGAGATAAGGGGATTGAGATAAGCAGAAAGTGGAGGGGAGAGAGAGAAGTAATATAGGGAGAAATATAGAAGGAAAGTAAAATAATATATACAGAAATAAAAGAGGGAGAAATTGGAGTAAGATAATTTAGAGAGAAAGAAGAAAATGAATTCAGATGGAGAAAAAGAAAGGGAATATGATAAAGAGAGGAAAAGAGGAGGATGATCGAAAGGAAAGGGAGGGGTAGTACATAACGAGAGATGGGAGTGGGATTTTAAAAATGAGCAATTAAAGAGAAAGAGATAATGGAGTAGCATAGAATGAAGGATTGATAGTTGTAAAAGAAAGAAGAAAGATGGGCGAAAGGTAAAGAGAGAGACCGGAGAAAGAAAGATGTGTCAGTTACATGAAAATTCTCACTGTATGTATTCTTGCTGGGTTCTCAGCTTATGAAATGAGTTATCATGCAATATGTAACCTTAGAATCAAAATCAACAACAGTCAATAAAGACCTCCCAAATCCTGTTTGTAATACGTTTTAATGAGGGTTAAGGACAGTATATCATGCAGAAGTATAAAATTTCTTGCATATGAAATAAGTGGAAGATTTGCATAGCAAGCTAATTAGGTACCGTGTACATCAGTTGCCATCTTTAAATGAGGATTGTTGTAAGTCAACCTGTAGTGGTGAGATTCGTGTTCATGTTTTGTTCGGCTAGTTTCAGGCTGGATTTAATGTTCAAAATCATATTTACAATCAAATGTGTGAATTCTGCTTCACTGAGATGGTGGCAGCAGTGGGATATAAACCCAGGCCAACTAAATGACTGATGACTAAAATATCATTGGCGTATATACCTTGTTGAGACTCTCTGCAGCCATGTGAATTACAGATTTGTTCCATCTAGCCTGGGGGAAGGAGACCAACTTTCGAGCTAGCTCCTCATTAACTTCATGACATTCCTCAGTCACACCAATGGCCATCTGCTCAAATTTCCTGAAGAGTAAAGAGAAGAAAGAACATATAAAAGCTTCAAGGTTCTCTTTCGTTTGTCAGCTTTTTGTGTTCATACTCAATGTGTTTGAACTCACTGGCTAAATCCATCAGATAGATTTCATTAAGCAAAAGGGTGTCTTTGGTTATAATAGTTTTTGTTTTCTTGATTCCACCTGACTGTATGGGAAGTCAACATTAAAGCAAAGTAAATATTTTCACCACTTCTGAAGTTGATGTCTGAAGTTGATGACATGAAAAACACTATGTAAACAGTCCATTGACAGATTGTGTTATTTTGTAGATATCTGAATAAATGAAAAGTATAAAATAGGTTAAGGTATACAAGTTTTGACTGGTTAAATATTACTCTAATTTTAAAGGGGAAATACTCTGCAGCAGCATAAAGTTCTATAACAGTTAAATCAAAGAAATCTAACTTTCAGGGGAGGGTGAAGGGGCTTGACAAAAATTATGCAAGACCTTCTAGCCTGTATTGTCTAAAGTAGCACAATTAAGACCTAGCTGATGACCTTAGTCCACTGAAATATGCATTGCCCCAAAAATATGATATGTGTTTCATTTAAATTGCAGTAATCATGAAAAATACAAAAAATACAACAAAATTATTTGGGTTATTAAATGGTAAGGTGAGTCTAATTTCATAGACAGCTTATGCATACACCTGTTCAATAAAGAACTATGGAAATCTTTTTCAAAGATGATGACATTGATATTGCCACCCCACAAACCAGTGAACTTACTCAATGTACGCAGTCATGTTACAAAAAAAGTAAGGCGACTCTCAAGAATATGGGCCTTGACCCCTGTACTGACATACCTGGCGTTGATGATGTAATCATCATCTGAATACGGAAGGCTAATCTGTATATCTGACATGGTGGTTAATATGGCACTAGCTGTAATGGCTGAGCTAAGAGGAGCATCCACCTGCTCCCACAGATAGGCTGCAATCTCTGGTCTGCAAATTAAATTAAAAACATAATAAATAATAAATTAATTAAATAACTAAATCTTTTTTTTTCACATTAGATTGATGATCCCTATCAGCTTCCAATATTTCAATGAGATATTTCCTGTTGAATGAAAATATTACCTCTTGAATCTCATGCTAGAGGTTTGTGGGCAGTTTCTTGAAACTGTCATAAGTCTAAGTTCATAGACATCCTATAGAAACTTGTGTTATTTCTATAATACACGTTTCAATAGGATGTCCAAGAAGTTAGACTTATGACGGTTTCGAGAAACGGCCCCCTGCGTCCAATCCTACATGGAGCCAAAAGGACATTACCTCATATACTTTAACACAGTGTTAAGTGTTCATGCCCTTCTGCCTTTTAACAGACGATATCATTATGATAAGCACTGGAGAAATGTGAACACATTCAGAAGGTACTGTACACATTGTTAAGTGTTCATGCCCTTCTGCCTTTCAACAGACAATACCATTATGATAAGCACTGTAGAAATGTGAACACATTCAGAAGGTAAACAGTGTTAAGTGTTCATGCCCTTCTGCCTTTCAACAGATGATATCATTATGATAAGCACTGGAGAAATGTGAACACATTCAGAAGGTAAACAGTGTTAAGTGTTCATGCCCTTCTGCCTTTCAACAGACAATACCATTATGATAAGCACTGGAGAAATGTGAACACATTCAGAAGGTAAACAGTGTTAAGTGTTCATACCATTATGATAAGCACTGGAGCAATGTGAACACATTCAGAAGGTAAACAGTGTTAAGTGTTCATGCCCTTCTGCCATTCAACAGATGATATCATTATGATAAGCACTGGAGAAATGTGAACACATTCAGAAGGTAAACAGTGTTAAGTGTTCATGCCCTTCTGCCTTTCAACAGATGATATCATTATGATAAGCACTGGAGAAATGTGAACACATTCAAAAGGTAAACAGTGTTAAGTGTTCATGCCCTTCTGCCTTTCAACAGACAATACCATTATGATAAGCACTGGAGAAATGTGAACACATTCAGAAGGTAAACAGTGTTAAGTGTTCATGCCCTTCTGCCTTTCAACAGATGATATCATTATGATAACATTGTTAGTACTTTTGGAAACAATAAAGCTGCAGGTTTTGAAGAATACAGTCCAAGAGTCATCAAACAGGTCATTATGTACATATGTAGACCACTATGCCATGTATTCAAACTTTCATTATTAAACGGAGTTTTTCCAGATGAGCTAAAGAAAGCTAAAGTAACACCAGTGTTTAAACCTGGTGACAAGAGTGAATTTACAAACTATAGGCCCATTTCTGTACTGTCAGTCTTCTCTAAATTATTCGAGCGCATTGTTTATAAAAGAACTATTGAATTCCTTGACAAACATTCTATTCTCAATATGGTTTCCGTAGGGATTATTCAACATGTATGGCTCTTACCAGTCTTTCTAGTGAAGTCATAGACGCCTTTGAGGCGAACGAATTTGCAATTGGAGTTTTTATAGATCTGTCTAAAGCATTTGACACAATTAATCACAATATTTTACTATCTAAACTATATCGTTATGGAATACGTGGTGTAGCTCTTAAATTTTTCACCAGTTATCTTAACAATCGATTACAATGTACCAAATATCAATCTTCTATTTCGGAGTTTAGGACAATAACATGCGGAATTCCATAGGGTAGCCTGCTTGGGCCATTGTTATTTATATTATATGTGAATGATATTTATAAATCTGCTGATGAATTGTCTTTTATACTGTATGCAGACGACACAAACATATTTCACAGAGATTCAAACTTGAAGTCTCTTATGGATGCAGTAAATGCAGGTCTTACATATATATGTGAATGGTTCAAATCTAATAAATTATCTATAAATGTAAAGAAATGTAATTATATGATTTTTCACAATGGAAAGAATGTAGATTTAAATGATTTCAATATTGTTCTTGATAATGTCATATTGCCAAGGGTAGATAAAGTCAAATTTCTTGGCGTTTATTTAGATAGTTCCTTGTCTTGGAAATACCATATTCACGAAGTTAAAAGTAAGGTGTCCAAAAACATTGGCATTATATCCAGACTCAAACATCTCTTGCCCAATCACATTCTACGTATGTTATATTGTGCTCTTATACTTCCATATTTTTCTTACTGTAATCTTGTTTGGGCGAATTCCTGCAAGTACAAAATACAAAAGCTTATACTCTTGCAGAAGAAGATTATTCGTATAATATCCGGAATGCACTATCGTTCCCATACTGGTCCCATCTTTAAACAAATTATTTTCTTGAGATTCAGTGATATTAACTTGCACCAACAGGGTATTTTCATGTATAAAAGCATGAATAACATCTTCCCATCACAATTTAGTGATTTTATCAATTTTAAATGCAACTTGGAAACCCATATGTATAATACGAGAAGCGCTGCCAACATTCGTCTCCCTAAACATAGAACCCAAAGATTTCAATTTGACATTCGATACTCTGGGCCAAAATTTTGGAACACCTTACCATCTATTCTACACAAATGCTCTCCTTGCAGACATTTTCCCGTAAGGCAAAAATGTATTTAATTGCTCGATACTGATACCCTCTCTTGTATTTATGTGTGAAATGATCTTTTGTGGAATTTAATGACATGTTTGTATGACCGATTATTTATTTACTTTGATAACTTGTTGCTAGTACCATCTGTATATTCCCAGGAGAATGCTGTCGGATAAAGCTGTTGTCTGTTTGATGATTTTGCTTGTTTGTAATGATATGTACCCGCTGTCTATTTTACAATTGTACTTCGTTATCTTTAGATGTAATCGCAGACACATGTACAGCCCAATTGATATAACTTTCTCTTTATAAGTAAACATGCCTTCCTATACTTAATTCTCTCCTCTCTTCCTTTCACTATTTTTTCTTTCCTATCAACGTTCTGTTAATAAGCACTGGAGAAATGGAACACATTCAGAAGGTACTGTACACAGTGCTAAGTGTTCATGCCCTTCTGCCTTTCAACAGATGATACCATTATGATAAGCACTGGAGCAATGTGAACACATTCAGAAGGTATGATAAGCACTGGAGCAATGTGAACACAATCAGAAGGTATCATAAGCACTGGAGCAATGTGAACACAATCAGAAGGTATGATAAGCACTGGAGCAATGTGAACACACTCAGAAGGTATGATAAGCACTGGAGCAATGTGAACACACTCAGAAGGTATGATAAGCACTGGAGCAATGTGAACACAATCAGAAGGTATCATAAGCACTGGAGCAAAGTGAACACATTCAGAAGGTATGATAAGCACTGGAGCAATGTGAACACACTCAGAAGGTATGATAAGCACTGGAGCAATGTGAACACAATCAGAAGGTATCATAAGCACTGGAGCAAAGTGAACACATTCAGAAGATATAATAAGCACTGGAGCAATGTGAACGCATTCGGAAGATATATCACCTGTCCATGAGAATGGCCCATATGAAGAGCTCCCTGAATGGGTGATCGAAGTGCATCCCTGGGTTGGCTAACTCCACCATGGAGAGGTGCGCAGCCCCTGTGGTGAGGGCGTTCTTAAAACGCTTTGTGTGGATATATTCTTCCTGCGCAGAATTCAACAGGCTCATTCCTGGTTGGAAAACAGAGAAACAAAAAGGATATGTGAGAAAATCGATTAAGAATGCATTGGGGTATTTTTTCTGATTAATCATGCATGACTGAAAATGTCTTGTAAGAGGTATTATGGGGTAGATTAGAAAAGAAGAATGATGATAAGTTGAATTTGCTAAAAGAATTACATTGAACAGCCTAAACAGCTGTGTGCCAGGTCAGCATAAAGGTTTGTGCATGGATGTAATAATCTGATTAGTTCGATATATGTCTGTAAAACCTAAAGGCCACTGAATAATTCATGACTTATCGTAGACTAGATTTATATTTCATAAATTGGAAATGTATTTATTGGATAAGTATTTTAATGGGAAATCTTCCTGACTGGAAACTGGCTGGTATATTTGGTTTGAATTTGTATACAACTGACAGGGTTTATAAAAAACATTCTTTTATTTATTTGCATGACCATTCAGTCAATAAAATAAAAACCATATTCTTAAATTTCATGACTCAAATTCTATTAAAATCTATTCATAATCACTTGCAATGTATCTAGTAAGGTCTAGTAAATGAGCACCCACACATACCTAGACCCATGAAGACAAACACCCACACACTGAGATCCATGCACACACCCTCACACCTAGACACATGAACACAAATATCCACATACCTAGACACATGAACACAAATGTCAACATACCTAGACCCATGAAGACAAACACCCACACACTGAGACCCATGCACACACCCTCACACCTAGACACATGAACACAAATACCCACACACCTAGACACATGAACACAAATATCCACATACCTAGACACATGAACACAAATATCCACATACCTAGACACATGAACACAAATACTCGCATACCTAGACACATGAAGACAAATATCCACATACCTAGACACATGAACACAAATACCCACACACCTAGACACATGAACACAAATATCCACATACCTAGACACATGAACACAAATACCCACACACCTAGACACATGAACACAAATATCCACATACCTAGACACATGAACACAAATATCCACATACCTAGACCCATGAACACAAATGTCCACATACCTAGACCCATGAACACAAATATCCACATACCTAGACACATGAACACAAATATCCACATACCTAGACACATGAACACAAATGTCCACATACCTAGACCCATGAACACAAATATCCACATACCTAGACACATGAACACAAATATCCACATACCTAGACACATGAACACAAATACCCACACACCTAGACACATGAACACAAATATCCACATACCTAGACCCATGAAGACAAACACCCACACACTGAGACCCATGCACACACCCTCACACCTAGACACATGAACACAAATATCCACATACCTAGACTCATGAACACAAATATCCACATACCTAGACCCATGAACACACCCTCACACCAAGACACACAAACACAAATACTTGCATACCACGACCCATGCACACACCTAGACCCTCGAACACAAGCACCCACACACCGAGACCCATGCACACACCCAAACATACAGACCTATGCACCCACACACAAAGACCCACACACTGATACCCATGCACACACCCACACACCACGACCCAAAAACACAAACTCCCACACACCGAGACCATGCACACACCCACACACCTAGACCCACACACATAGGACCACAAACACCCACACAAGAGACCACTGCACACACCTAGACCGTGAGCACAAACACCTACCCACTGAAACCCATGCACACACCTAGACCCAAGAACACAAACACCCACACACCGAGGCCCATGCACACACCCACACACCTAGACCCATGAACACAAACACCCACACACACCCACTCTTACCTAGACCCACAAACACACATGAATACACCCACACATACCTAGACCCCCCCCCCCCCCCCCCTCCCTCCCCATACACACTTACCTGTAAGACTTGTAGACAGTACAAGGAGAGCTCTTGTCTCCCTGTTGGTGCTGCGTCTGTAGTGCCGGTCATTGGTGTACAGGGGTTCATGGTGTGTTCCAGTCAGGAACTTGATGAGGATACCAATATCATGAAGGAAGATTGGCTGGCCAGGCTGGAAACAATTTTAATATCATCATAAAACATAATTAGATATGAATAATAGCATGATGTGAAAATATGTGCAAATATGAATACCATTAGGTGCATCAAGGCTCATTTAGAACTGATAGAAAGAAAGAAAGACATGCACTATTTCTCTCTTAAAACCAATGTTTCAGATCCCTATGACTTTATTTTGAGCAGGAGACAATGAGATACTTCTTGATTTCATTATAAACAGCAAGAAAATTCAAGGTTTCCCTGACCAAAATCTTCCATTTAAAGGAAACTTCAACAGAAATGACAAAGGCCACTCAATAATACCTTTCTGTGTAAGACATCGTCTACCAAAGTTCGTAGAAAGCAGGTGTCAGGGGCGCTGTTGTAGAGCCGTCGGAGTCTGACCACAGTAAGATAGTCCTTGATTATGGCACCACGTTCAATGAAGAGACGCAGAAAATCAACCCTGTTGTTGACAAGGGCATCAGTGATGAATGGATGCAATTTGGGTAGCTGAAAGGCAAAGAATTGGGATGGTAAAGTAGCTAAAGGCATTACAGTGGGTAATATTGGTATACAAAAAGTTGTAATATGACAAATGAATTTAAGATCCAACAGTATAATAGTAAATGTGATTTGGAGAATAATCAAATTGTGTTTGTAGACCTTAACCATAATGTCTTTGGGGCTAGGTTGTAATAAATCAAACTGAGCCAAGGTCTTTTAGATAATGCCTTGATTCAAACCATCTCTAGTTATGAGATGACGACAAATTGAAACTTGAACTTTGTAGACTGAGATACTCACTGGAATGGAGACATCATCAGTGAAGATCTTGCTCTCTGCAACATCTGCACGGTTCCATGACATCGCAAGTGAGAGTTGGTGAAGTGGAGTCACTGCATGCACTGGGAATCAAAAGAGATACAATTCCAAATAGTTGTCATGCATAGTCACATGATCTGACACAAATGCTACAGCAACATTTGATCTGGGCTGTACAGCATCAAAAATACCAATGGTTAGGATAATGTTACAACTCGGTTGGGTTTATGGTGAGAGTTAGAGCAATTGGTCCTGACGTGAAGTCCATAATTTGGTTAGTGTAGGAATTGATTGCTGAACAATTTTTCCTAGAGCATGTGTTCTACAATTTCTACATAATGATCAATATATACATGTTTGTGTCTAAGTCTCTAGGGTTGATTGCAAACACACAGCCCTAGATGTTCCTTAGCCCCATTCTGCATTTTGGTCTCTTTGCCCCGGACATTCATACATTAAAGTCCTATACAATTTGAATAAGAGTAGGGATAAAACCACTGGATAGTGGACCCCCTGCACATCCCAAATCTGCAGGAAGAGAGACAAGAGGGTCACAGTGATTCAGTTCGCTTTTCTCCTCCTAGGCAAAGGTGTCGCCAAGTACTTGGTAATTATAAGGATAACAATAATAATGATAACTCACATTTAAGCAAAGCAGTAAGAATAGCAAGGTCAAGGTCTGTGTGCTCCTTCTTCTGCATCTCAAAGACGGTCAAGAGATCTTCATCCAAAACACACTGGTCAATCTTATCCATAATCTCAACCATCTCTTGGCTTTCATATCCAATGCTTAGCAGGACATGGATCTTCTCACGTAGGATTGGCAGACACGATGGCTTCACACAACGAACTCCCCTAGGATAGAGAATAGCATTGGCATCATAATAAAGGATAAATACTCTTATGAAAAATAGGGTACTAGCTGGCACAATTCTTATCCACTGCCTTGCATTCATGTGCACTCAGGCATACACAATGACTTTCATTTTCGCATCATGTACCTCTCAAGTTGAGATTACTCCATACATTTATATGACTGGAAGAAACCTTTCTATCTATCAAATCAGTTTCAGGAAAACTGGTAGACAATTTGCAGGTTTAGGTCAAATACACATGTACATGTATGCTCACATACTTTGGATTCAAGCACAATTAGAGGAAGAAAGGGAGCAACTCACTAATATTTTCCATTGATTCTGCAAACAGATACCAGTACCTATTGCTTGACAGCTGAGAGCTGGAAGGAAACAAATTGCACATTACTGTTGATCAGTTTGGCATACTGGTACATTTACGGGCTTGACAGCTTAGAGCAAGAAAGGAACAAGTCACCCAATCTTTTCAGCATGCCTATTTGCATATTAGAGGGTTAGGCAACTAAGAGCTAGAAGGGACTAACTCACCCATTCTCTTCAGCATGTCTTGTTGCGTAGGAGAGGATATCAGCTACGCGTCCAGTGCCGTTGCATAAGATGACAGGTGTCCGTCTCTGGACAGCTTGGACCACGGTATCAATGGTATCTACACCTCCCTCTAAGATCACATTTACCACCGGTATACCAAGACCACCCTCTGAATCATGGAGAAAAATAGCAAAATTTTGATGAAATATATTGCATAGCAATTAAGTGGACTATCTGATTGACAAGACCACCTTGGTCTTTTATGGTAGCTTTGATTTGCATCTGCCCCGTATTTGTATAATCTTTTTATTAGAATTGCATAAAAAGGAACTCTAACTTAAAAGTCAACTTTGCCACCATGGTAAAATTTTGTTTCGCTACCAGTGCAAATTGGCACACAGTTTGCCATACATGCCAAGTACAAGTATGTTACAGTTACACCATCCTGAATGCATGATAAAGTTAACCCATTGTCTATAGGAAACAGGTGGCTCCTGTACTAACCCTATGGTAATGAGAGACTTTAGTAGTCAATGGGTAAATAGCCATATTCGAGCTGGGATCAGGGCCCCGTCTTACAAAGAGTTGATATCAATCGTAACTTATTTGCGATTGATATCAATCGTAACTATGTACATAAGAGATAGGAGACTGCAAACTTGCGATTGATTGGAGGACTTACGATTGATTTGGATCGATCGTAACTCTTTGTAAGACGGGGCCCAGACCTACATTGAATATGAAATAAAGTTATACATTTGATGTGAACTTTAATTCATAACTCCACAATAATTGGTAGCATATGGGGAACCGAATGACCAACTATTGACTTGCACATTTATTACCAGCAACCCTGGTGATGTACTGCTTGTTGATGATAGAACCACCATGACAGGTCATTCGGATTTAAAGCGTTCAACTGCTATGACGACATAACGTCGGTGGGGTGACAAAACCTTGTATCTCAAAAATCATGAATTTTCAGGAGAGCGAAAAAAAAATCCTATATTAACAAATTCAGTGCTGTGACACCGTCCTTTCTTTTTAAAACTGGAATATTCATACAATTTTTAATGTCATTGTTGAAATACAGTAAAATAATTGTTTTTATATTTGAAAGTGAGTTTTTGCGTTTATCTACATTGAGATACAAGTTTTTAGTTTGTATTCAAATTGAGATACGAGTTCTTACTTTCAACTCTGAATGAGTTATGAGGATTTGGTTGAATAAGTTACGAGGATTTGAATACACTAACTTCGGTACTGATAGGCCGTGTGTGAGTTACGAGGAAAAGGAATTATGTATCTTTTGTTACGAGGTTTTGTCAGTGCAGCTTCAAAAAGGGTTACAGTTACGAGGTTTAGTTTAAGGGTGTTTGTGTGGAATTTGTGAAAAAACGGAGAAGAAGGCATTCCATGGATTTATTAGGTGGTGTCGTAGGCCATTAGGTACAAAATTATGCACAAAAATCAAAATCTCAAAAAATTGAGATACGAGGTTTCGTCACACCACCGACGATAAGTGTAATATACTTCACATTAATCTTATAATACAGAGCTATGTGAAGACACAAGGAAGCTTTGTTGCCTGCAGTTGTCGTTCATTTCACATGTTTTTAAAACAACCGCAGCGGATTATCAATTCACAGCTGAATAAGCCTTTACTCACCACTCTCAGGTTGCAGCATAGCCTCCTGTATCTTAGACTTCAGCTCCACGCTATCCCCATACCTGTTCTTTCTCCCACAATCGATCATGATGAAATGGGTGTGGTCTGGGTTGAGGGGCGAGGGCTGACCCCTCTTCACCACCGGGTCTACTCTGTAGGACACAGATCGTATCTCCTGCAACAGAAATGGTTTTGAAGACATGCTCGTGATAGGAAACATAATGTATCTACTTACATTTAAACTTGCATGAATGCTTTTAGCCCTTTCGAGAAGCAGACCAAAGCAAGGGTAATATACATTTTTTTTTATTAGAACTTTCATTTAACAAACATCGCTAACTTTCATGCCTTTTACGTTCTGGATGCATCTGTCCCTGCCACTATGTTTCACCAAGCTACCTAAGGTGTTACCTCATTCTTTTCATTGATGAGGCGGTCAGTCCCCGCCACGTATGCCCAGGGCGGAATCCCGATGAGCGCGAACTTTGGCATCTTTTCCTTGGCTATCCTGGACATGGAGCGAGCCTCTCGGATGGCCGTGCCCACAACTTTCCTCACGCCAACGTTTGTGCCCCCGCTGATCACCCATACTGCAATTGTTTGTATGGCCTACGGCAAACAGAAGGACAAAATAATAATAAGGGAAAGAGGGTTTAGCATTTTTATAATTGTTTTCATTAATTTCTCGGTTGTAAGCGCATGAGCACATATTGGGTGGATATATGTTGCACATTATATACCGGTAGGTAAAATGTCTGTATTATTGTAATGAAGTTTTGGTGGGGTCAAACCTTCAGCAGAACTGAATATGTTCACTGGGCCAGGCCATTATTGCCACATGCCCTATTTACCTGGGTCCATTTGCATAAACCCACCACATAAAACAGAAGGTTCTTTCACATAAAACAGAACTTCTTTCGTATACAGCAGAAGTTTTTTCACAGTACAGTATGGCTTTTAGGTGACCTCTGCATTTGTTTGCTTACCTTGATCAATCCTCTGTTGAAGGTGGCCTGGTCTTGAGCATTCAGCTTAAAGTTCTTTGCCCCGCCACTGACTGAGATGACCAGTTGAGGAATGCTGAGTTTCCAGTACTTGGTCAAGATCTTCAAGGCTAGCTTAGGGTCAGTGTTGTTGGAGATTCTCACATACTGCACAAAAAATGAACAGATCACAATAATATTTAGCTTTTATATAGCACTTAATACATATGTCTCTAAGTGCTTTACAAATATACTATTACCCCGGTCATCTCCACAATCTCCACTCCCTGGGGAGCATTCCAGCCAGGCGGTACTTGATGCTCAAAAACTGTTTTACCAACAATGACGGTAGCACCCTACTGGGTACCCACATGGGTGGAGAGTAGCAATTGCAGGTTAATATCTTGCCAAAAGATATTAGCGCCGTGTCGGGATTCTAACTCCCGACCTTCGCATCTCCAGTCAAGCGCTTTAAACCACTTGACCACGACTTTGGGCAGCAATTGCAAATCATCAAGCAAGACATAAAATCATTTTTGAAACTAAGATAAAAAAATTCAAAAAATATTAAGATATGAAATTAAATATATCTATATACAAGGAAGCTAGACAGACAGACAGAAATACAGACGAAGTGAATCAGACAGGCAATGCTTTATGAGCTCATAACATAACTAATGAACAGAGAAATGGAAGAGATTGTAAGCAAATGTTATTAAAATGGCATATCAAGGCAAAGATAAAACTATATTGATACTAGTAAACATTTTTTTCAATGGTATACTAGACATAGAAAATTCAAATCAAAATCAAAGCTTTAAATGGACATGAAAGGCTCATTAAATACAAGAGCAACGTGAAGGCAGCATTAAGCACATTAGCCTGAATTGGTGAGCATCATAATTTTTCGACAAAACTAATTTTATGAACATTGTTGTTAATATCTTGTTGACATATATTGCTAAATACAAGTTTTGGGATATACTTGAGTGATGACTTGAAATGATGATGAGCTCTGTACAACTAGGTAAACCTATCAAACTATAGTTACCTTGACCGGTTTGGGACTTGCCATCTTTCCCTTGAAGTACAACTGGCCGTTTGCATCAGTAGGGTACTCTCTTACGTCCAAGTCTTTGTCCCAGGTTGACGAGCCCTGGCTACTACGATCCAAGTTAGCATCACTACAGTGCTGCCGTGGCAGACGACCGCAACAACAGCTGACATTGAGACAGGAATAAGTGTTAGAGAGAGGTACATCTAACATATCTACTTATTCACTTTCATCCTAAAGCCCACGGACAGCTTTGATAAAGCTTAAACTTTTTTTGCCAGATTTTTATTAATCAAGTTGATGACTAAAAAATTGCTGAAAATTCAAAGCTAATGTGAACATTTTTTTCCTCCCTATGTGGAATATTAAACAAATGAAAGTTGAAACATAATGTACATGTAGACCCTACGTGCTTGAGAAATGGACAGTACATCAAGATATTTAGTACATGTATCTTTTGATACAAATGGAATAATATGAGGATATACGTTTAACAGGTTTCATTCCAATTCTACTTTCACAACTAGAACTAGATTTAACCTTTCATTAGTATTGTTTTCACATATTTTCACACGTACTGTAGTCATTACACCACAAGGATAAATTAATCCATTTTTTTTTTTCATTTTTCTTTAATTCATACAAGAAAAGAGAACCAACATTCTAACCTAAGAACAATTCTGATCAAACTGTCAGCAAATAAAACTTTAAATATCAGGATTTATTAGACAATATCTATTGTGAGTTTGTTTTGTTTTGGGGGGAATGGGGTCGGGATTCAAACAAATGTGTAACTGTATATCGGCTCGGCCCTTTGCTTTTTATGTTATACACAAGTAATCTAATCAAGAGCACTCAGGATAATTTTCCTGAAGTCTCCTGTCACTGTTATGCAGACGACACACAATTATGTTTATCCTTTAGACCATCCAATAGTACTAGATGCAAAATGTGTTAATTTTATTCATAGATGGATGCTTAATAATAATCTTAAGCTAAACGATAGTAAGAGTGAATTTTTGGTTATAGGAACTCCACAAAAGATCTCAAAAATAAGCATTGACGGTGTAAGAGTTGGATCCTCCAATGTGATACCCTCTGTTACAGCAAGGAATTTAGGAGTACCGGTATACTTTGAAACTAATTTGAACATGGAAACACATGTTAAAAATATATGCAAATCAACATACTATCTTCTGTACAATCTCAGACGTATCCGCAAATATTTTGATCAAGAAAGTATGAAATTGGTTGTACATGCTCTTATCACAATTAAGCTTGATTATTGTAACGGGTTGCTGTTTGGAATGCCTGATTCTCTGAAAGCTAAGTTACAAAGAGTCCAAAATGCATGTGCAAGACTTGTCTACCGTCGGTCGAAATTCACTTCAACCGCACCTCTTCTGAGAGAACTCCACTGGTTGCCAGTCCGTCAAAGAATCTCATTCAAAATATTGTTAATTGTCTATAAATCATTGAGTGGTCAAGCCCCTAATTACATCACAGAATTACTTCAACTCAAAGTCCAGTCACACAGTCGTAGCCTGCGCAGTTCCATAGATAAATTATTGTTTCAGATTCCCCATGGCAAAACTAAAGTAACTCTTGGGGACCGTGCTTTTGCTATTGCTGCCCCCAAACTATGGAATAGCTTGCCAATAGAAATACGAAGCACTCCATCTCTCAATGTTTTCAAATCCAATTTAAAAACTTATTTGTTCAACTGAGAGATCTTATTTTGTAGAATTTAGTAAAAAGGAGCTCTTAACCAGCGCAGCTGAATATATTTTGTATAAAAGCTGCGCTATATAAATTTATTATTATTATTATTATTATTATTTTCAATGAAGCATTTCAAATATCAGTGAAAGACACTTGAACAGAAAGGATACATGACCATTTAATACTTACACATTCAGTTTTTTAGGATCTATTACATATCTGATGCATTCTTTCTTTTTAAAGTTGCCTTTAATCCAAGAAGATTGGGTTGGTGTTGGGTCCTAATATCAAAGAAATAAAAAGGTATATAATTGACAAGAAAGTAGTAAGAAAGACAGTAAAATCTCCTTCAATGATGATGTAAGTGTAATATGAACCACATTTCTGTATCATAACACAAAACTCTGTGAACATACATAGGACATTTGGTGCACGCAGTTGACATTCACTTGTTTTTTAAATGCTGTGGTTTACTTTTCATATCAGAACAAGCCTCAATACTATTCACTTGAAAAATACAGAATACTATATTACCATACCCTGGAAACATCTTTGAACTGTTGCTGAGAGACTAACAAATATAATTTGATTGAAGATAAACATTGTAAAACCTATCAGATTCTAAAACAATAGGTACCTACCAACTTTTATTAAGTTGGATTAACTTCTCAATTAAATTGAATGTTCCATTGTATACAACTTTACATTAAGGTCAACAGATACAAAGGCTCATGAACGTATTATTATTCCTTATTTTGTAATGTTTAACCATATAAAATTGATCCAGTTATTCAACCATTCACCATTCAAATTCTCCTCTGAGTATGGTAACGAAATGTTATTTCCGTAATAAATCTACTGAATAATAAGTGATTTTTCACATCATCGGATTGTTCATCAGTTACGCAGAACTTGAAGATAAATGTATTTGTTTGAATATGGCAAGGTCTTGCCAAATCCATATAATTTCATATAATACAGGCATAATTTTATTAAACAATCAATTAACCCCAATGATAACTGTTTTCTTCCTGCCTGTACAATGATAAGGATACTTTATAAAACTCATGGATCATATTTTGTCTTGGCTTTTCTTAGTCTTTCCTTTGCTGACAACAATCAAAGAAGTTATCTCATGGCACTTGAAGGTGTAGGATACATCTATTATCCTGACCTGCATTATCCTTCTATTAAAATACTTACATGTACAAAAGAGCAAGTACGGTATATTTCTGAAAATCTACAATAAACATTCTTACCGCCATATCCACAACAAAGTGTGTTGCCTTGACAACGGATGACACCTTGGCCCATGATGAACCCCGTCTCAATGACCTTTTCTTCTCCTCCTCCTCTAATTTCTCCCAGTCAACCTCATCTCCTGACACTGTATCTCTACGTCGTAATGATGAAGTGCGCCCCACACCATGGATGCTTCGTTGGATGCACACAGACTCAGTGTCTGGGTAAATGCCGGGTGGATCCATGCTGGAAGCATCCGTATCAGTAGACCTCCAGAGAATTAGATCATTGTTGGTTCTGGAAAGAGTAAGTTGCACAGCTGTTGATATAACATACCGTATACAACAAAGTCAATTTATTTACATGCACAATTACGAAAACGAGAAGAGCTTTAAAAACTTTTTATTTTGTCATAATATCAAAGAAGCATCTTTAATTATCATGAGACAACATATCAAAAAGAATAGACAAGGTTCATTGATAAGGAAATACCAATAATACTTTTTCAATGAGTGTGCATTTGACGGATAGGCAATGACTGCTAATTAATTAACAGGCATAATTTAGGATTCAGGAAATATTTAAAGTAAGAGTCTAGTCCATCCACTATTCACAATTATTTACCAAATGGAAACTATGCATATAAAACTAATAATTTCTTTACAAAAAGATGAATTTGTAAATACACTGGGCATGACAGGTTTTACTTGTGCTCAAGCCAGGTGCTATAGTTAAATTTCTTAAGCAACTATTTTGGAATTGCTAACTAGATGCATCTACACCTACCAGTTTCTTTGTTTTTAAACTGAAATTTAATTTGAGATTTTTTCTTATTTGCACTTATATAAAGCTAGTTGACGATATAATTAAGGATTAGGCCTATATATAGTCACCCTCTACTCTTGGTTAAACAGAAACAGAACAATAATGTATCATCCTGAGCCAAGATTCTCATCAATGACAGGCTGATAACAGTTTTGTCCTTCTGGATAATGATAATGTACATGTAGTCATGGCACCAGACTTTTTATGTATAATTTGCCATAAATAATATATTCTTCATATAGTCACTCACGACTGAGTCACAAACAATCTTTACAACTGCACCTTTTTTTCCTGTATTCATATGTGTTTGGCAAAATTATCTTTTTTTATTTCCCTCTCTATGTTTCCCTTGTATGTCTATTATTCTCCTGCTCTCTCTCTCTCTCTCTCTCTCTCTCTCTCTCTCTCGCTCTCTCTTTCTCTCTCTAGCTCTTTCTCTCTCTCTTTCTGTATTTAGGATGGGGATCGACGTTATAGGTCGGCTCCCAAAACCCAATTACACACAATTTCTCTTTCTCCTTGTTAATCTCTCTCTCTCTCTCTCTCTCTCCTGCTATTTTACTTATTTTATCCTCCATCTGAGTTTTAAAATATAAAAATGTTCATGCCGTATTTCAACTATACTTCACTAAAGCAGGCCAAAAGGGCATCAAGTATTGTAGTATACAAGCCTAGCTTTATTTGGTCTTTCCACTCCCTACTTTAATTCATACCAATTTCAATTACACTTTCTATACATAATTTTGTATATACCGGTAGACGTGTACAGGTTTTGTTCATAACCATGTCTTAATAAAATTCATCTCGACAATAGACTTTTATATTCCCTTAAATTTGAATAGAACTGAAGTGAAAGCTCTTAGGCCTAGTATCCCGCAACAGCCTGGAATTAAGAAGCGGGGTGATCGAGCCGGCGGGACAGATGCCATTTCCCCCCCCCCCCCCCCCTGCCCGCTGGTGTGCGAGTTAGAGAGTTGTTCCGATTGCAACGAACAAAACATATCATATGCGTTCACATATTTTAAGAGTGTTATTTGAGTGAAATTATGACAACACAGCATGCAAATACCAAAGTTTTGTACACTAAAGTTATTAAACTTACCAGCTTAGCAATCATAATGCGGAACAAAGCTACGGTTTCATGTACATGTACCTGTTTCGGTCTTCAAATCAACTCCATCGGCAAATCAATCGTTCATGCAACTTTCCAGGATTAGCGTAATGTAGTCATGGCGTCGCGTTCATCAAAATGCTACTATATTAAGAAGGGTGTATTACGTAATACCGTTGGTCTAATAAAAGAGAGTGTAGTTTGTTTAATAGCAGCGTAATTGATTACGTAATTTGCATAACGGATCGGGGAAAATGCCTTGGCTGTATATTGCAATTTGGGCCTATTATAGTATCACTTTTGATGAGGCGGCAACTCATAAAATTTTATCAGAACCTATATTTAAAAAATATTTTGTTTAAGGAAAAGATTACTTTTATGAGCAAATGTGATGATCTTTTTTCTTGTCAGAGAAATATAGTTTATCATATAAGATCTAGAGAGGCGCTTAGTATGTTTTTTGTGTACTAGTGATGATATTATTGTGCCATTTTTTTGTTTTTTGTTTGTTGATAAGTTCAGGATCACAAACACGCTCACAACCTTCCTGTTCTTTCCTAAATTGGTGTGAAATTCATTAATTCTAGACCATACTCAAACAACTAGGAAGTTTTCTTGAAATTAATTGAGCACTTATATTTTCAAAGATGTTGCCTATTAGAAACTCCTCGTGTTGTTTAGACCCCATTTAATTCCTGCATAAATAAATTGATCACATTTTAAAACAAATACTTATTTTGTTCTCAATATACAGTTTTATTACTTATTATTCACATGATAATAATCGTTATAATTGATTTTTATATCTGTTCAAGAAAAACAAGACATCAAATAATTATTTTTTCAATAGAATGGATAAATTTCCATTTTACAATCATTGACAACACTATATCTCCTTCTAATGTTTGGATAATCATAACTTGCCCCATATAGCTGTAAGATAGTCATATACATCTTCTATACACAATATATCTAATCACCTATAGTCTGAACGTCTTATTAAGAAACGTGTAACAAAATCATTGCATTTAGTGAAACACGTAATCATCTGAGCATCATTTAAAACAAAAACTCAATATAGATAAAGGGTCCGGATCTAGTCAGAACGACGAATCATAAGAAAATTGTATGACTAGGCGGGGCTTCTTGTGAGGGCATATATTATCAATTGATTTCTTGAAAAGACTGTAGCTATACTTATTATGTTTCTTTGTACAATTTCTTTTTTCTTGCTTGTACCCCCCTTTCATTAAACGATGATTATAAGTTTCTTTATATGTTTCTTCGTATAAATTTCTAGTAGTCTGAACTGGCTATTAGACTCGTTCAACATTCTTTGACCTAATATACGAAAAAAAATTCAAGAGGTCACTGTGAAAAAGATCATAGAGGAATATATTGACATAGAGTATAGGTTTAATACCCAGTAAGCCTGAAAATTGACTCTGACGTGTTGACATGCCGACATGTAGATGTAACATTAAATTCCATTGATATCTAATTTGAATATCGGATCAAAATAATAGTAATTGATTTAGACAAGGCTGAACAAATTATTAAAATAATTGACCTCTTTAAACATGCAGATTGTGTAATTATATTAATCATTCGTATACAAATTGGCAAGCATAAAAAGAACACATTCCTTTTTCCAATTTGTATTTAATCGAGAGGCGATAGGCGCGATACTGAACTTAGTGGTGAAGTAGTGGACTTACACACATAACCTGGAGGTCCCATATTTGAAACCATGTTGATGCTCTAGTGCCCTTTTGTATAAAAAGTATTATTCCTTATTACCAATTCCCTCAGGGAGGAATCCACTAGCTGCTTGCTTATACTTACAAGCAAGGACATGCTTTCTTAGCAGTCAAGTATTAAACACAAACCATCACACCACCAATGTTATAATCAAAGAAAAGATATAGAGAGAAACATCTTGCAAGTTCTCAAGTGAATGTGTTAAATAATTGAATAATTGTTGCTTCAGAATTCATACACTCGCTCTTCCAAGTAGTGATGCCATTTAAGTTTGTCATGTTTCCATTCCTTGTTATAGCTAAACATCAAATCACACAGTGCCTGTGTGTTTCGAAAAGATAATGTATAAAAGCATGTATATGTATATTTTGTAAAACCATAAAACTTATGCAACATAAATTGAGAAAGTAATAAAGTTATAGCTCTGAATTTTCTAAAACATGAGACCATAAAATGTTCTAAATACTTTTCTTACTGCAATGGAAATACATTTGTTCATACATGTATAATACTCTTTGTGTATTGCCTTTAGTAGCATAATAGTACTCGGCTACTTGCAGCACACACAACGCATATCTTATGTGATGTTACATGTTACATGTAGCACTCTGACGGTCAATATTATATCAATAATGATGGTAACGAAGGGGAAGGGGGAGGGGGAGTGGGAGGGGAGGGGAGGGGAGGGGAGGGGGGGAGGGGGGGGGGAGGTCTTTCACTCCATCCGATTAATGAAACTTATAAATACAATAAATATGTGGGGTGGGACATAAATGAAGCAGGTACAGTGTACATGTTAAAGGAGGTTGAAGTTATGTATACCCCTCCTCCCATTTTCTTTTCACTTTTTTCACTCAATCCTTGTTACAAAAAACATTCATTTTAAAGCGATACTGAACTGATGAACTTTCTGCCCTAGCGTAGTTTATTGCACAGCGCCATCTCTTGGTCAACTTGCCAACAGTGAGTAACACAGTACCTAATTTCCACTTTGTAGAAAGAGGATTCAATCCAGGAACCAGCAGGGCAGCTAAGGAAGCAGCAGTTACGGGACCATACTGCTAAAGCTGACCTGAGATGGCGCTAGAGGGGACTTTGCAGTGTGCGTCTAGTACGGCTTTAAAACAGTGCATATCTTACAAAATTCTGAGCAGACTTATAGCTAACATTCAATTGGAAATACATGAATGGCCTTTTTAAGATCTATGATTTTTAATGATTCTCTTTTATTTCAACGATAACACCATAGTCATGTAAATGTCTTAATAATGGCAATTGGATATATAATTTATTATGACAGACATTTCATCTCTCGATAAAATAGCTCAGAAATCACACAAAATATACTTGATTCAACCCAACTCAATGATGTTTCTTGTACATTGTTATTTTGAGTACCTTCTAAGCTGTATTAATCAAAACAATACCAATTCTAAAATATATTCCACAATACTGCAACTTTATCGTGTATACCACAATCGTAATTCTTAAATAATTACTGCATACATACCAGCAAAGCCTGTGAAGCAGAATATTTGTAATTCATTCATTCATTCATAATGGTTTTATCTGTGTATTCACGAAAGACAGGACAATACACAAAATGCATTTGGAATTTTACTTCTTGAAAAAGAGCATACAAAATTCAAATGGTGAATATCTTAGTTGTGACATACACCTGTAAAGTTCATCTTAAAACAGTAGGACAGGAATCTATACTTATTATTGTCTCTTTACGTTTGATCAAATTATCGAAACAAGTACCGTAAGTAGAAAGCGGTTTCATATTTAAATAACCCTATAGCACCTTCAGGTTACGTGTACTGTAGCCAGTTACTCACTGTAGGAAACCTTAACTGTAGACCACTTTGCAATCACTTTAAGATATATATCGAAAGAGTTGATGTTTCATACATAGTAATAGCAGAGGATATTTCTGAAGGAACCATACATGGACGTAAAACCATACCATCTTTTATTCATCCACAATCTTATTAGACTTGATTGGGAGAGTGAAACTTGACAATATAAAACCATACCAGAATCTACATACGCACAACAAATCAACATATATATAGATAAAACAAACCATTATTGTGAAAGACATATATACTGTGAACCTTTCTAATAGCAATTTTGATATAATAATAGAGATAGATATCTGAATTGCAAAAACTCATATACACAAAAGGAATGATAATCATAGCTTTACTTTGATAAAATGATATGTTGCTCCTGATGAGATAAGTGTATATATTTAAACCAAAGTACCCAAAACATAGAAATAATGTGCATAAATACAGTAACTCCATTTCACTCTGCTTCTTATTCTACTACTACCTGTTTATATATTCATTCAATCTTATTCTTCCACAAACAGACACTTTTCATACTAGCATCATCATTTGAACATAAAGTATATTCAAAATTTGTATCACAAAATCTCTACATTGTTTACATTGTGAATAGTACAGGTTCAGGGAATACCTGTCTTATAGTCTGTATTGAGCCACTCATATACTTTAATAATAATAATAATAATAATAGCACTCATGTGTGTCAGACTTGAAATTCCTGGCACTCCACAAATATTTCTAGTTTCACTAGAACATTTTAGTCCAATACTACCGTTCCTCTCTAGACATATCAGCTAGGGAAGGTTCTGGTTCAGTCTGAAGTGATATCCAATACTACCAGTAATTGATATAATCCTATTTAAACAGGACCATTCCTCTTTAGAACTTTCAGCTACCAGTAGGTAAAGTCTGAAGTGATATCTAGGCAAGTAGTGCATACGCAGCATCCGTTGTGCTGACTGCTTGGAATGTAGCGGTGAAGGCTCTCCGACTTGCTTCATCGATTACCTGAAGAGAGAATTTAAATATGTTCACATGAAGTGGTGACTAAAAAAGGTTTGATTGTTTTAATAATGTTCTTCTTTTCTCTATTTCTATACATGTCTAGATTCATTGATTGGACAGCATTTATCAGTGGTATTACACTTTAATGCAGTTTGAAAGACATGCAACAATGGACCTGTACATGGGGTGTATTCATAAAACTAATTACAATATTCTGAATACTGCACTCTTTTTATAATTTTGTTTTTCTATCTTTCTCTTATCTATACTGCATGTAATTTATCGCAAGGGAGGAGAATTAGAATTATTACCAAGATTGCTTTACATTCTCTTCCACAATAGGGACCCTCTTACATAATGCACAAACTTAAAATAAAATGATCAGTAAGTAAAGCCCATTCTCTTCCACAATAGGGACCCTCTTACATAATGCACAAACTTAAAATAAAATGATCAGTAAGTAAAGCCCATCATCATAAATCTCCCCCAGAAGAACATTTTTGAGAGTCACATGCAGCTTGAATCATTTTCCACTAGTAATTTATCGCAAGGGAGGAGAATTAGAATTATTATCAAGATTGCTTTACATCCTCTTCCACAATAGGGACCCTCTTACATAATGCACAAACTTAAAATGAAATAATCAGTAAGTAAAGCCCATCATCATAAATCTCCCCCGGAAGAACATTTTTGAGAGTCACATGCAGTTTGAATCATTTTCCACTAGGCCACTTGCCACTAAAGATCTAGATGTGTAAACACATTGTAAATTAAACGAAGTCCGGTGTAAGTGAATTATGAAGCAATGTACAAGGAGACTGCTGAATACATGTCTTTAAAGCAGATCAAAGCAAAGCATATCTCACCTGAGTATTGTAGAAATCCTTGGCTGCAAGGATAAAGTACTTGCGATCCACAGGCTCCAACTTGCCCATCCTATTAATGACATGACTCAGTCTGATCATAGGTTAAAGGTCAAGGAATATAAATATAGACTCTATGACAACAACAACGGGACTGCAAGCATATCGACCTATGTTAGAGAGCCCTTCAGTATCAGCACCTCTCAATGCATGATTATGTTCTTGTTCAAGCAATGCTGATGTGCAATGATATACTGTCTAATGTCTTTACGTTTTGTAAATTATGCATTGTCAAAATACCATTGTTATTGTGAAAGATGATACAGTAGCAATAAAAAAAATTCACCTACTTCACCTATCATTGTACCTCTCTGAGAACAAAATAGGCATTTACAATGACAAGAGCATGCTTCATGACTTTGAATATTCTTGGAATATTACGATGAGAAAAAGGCCTGTAGTTAAAGGTCAATTGATGTTTACAACCTTTAACCTTTGACCTGACAATTTCCAAAATGTGAGCACTCGTCTCCCTACAGTGATCCATAAGTTCAGAGCTAAAATTGCTTCAAACAGTCATTGATTTGGCTGTCTAGGTTTTTAAAAGAACCTTAATTTCATGTATATATTCTCTTACTGACCCGTGACATTTGACCTTTTACCCCAAAATCTTATCATTTGTTGAAAGGATACAAGGCCCTGAGCCATTTGTTTGTGGAGGCACTGATGAAGAAGCATGTCAGACTCCAGATCGCCATGGCAACCGGTGTACGCTGGGTGAAGTTTGAGAGTGACAGCATCACCCAGTCACGGACAGACTGGGTCTGACCATTCCGGTGGAGGTTACCAAAGACCTGCAACATGAAGGAATAGAGGTCAATAATTGTTATGTTGTTGATGAATTACCTCACAGGGAATAGTCACTTTGGCTCGTGTTCTTAAAGGAAGATCAAGTTAAACCTGGTTTTCAAGCATACCAATCACCAAAACATGTTTTGCTCTTGATGTAATGGGTTCCATGTGGCTACACTGTATTCAAAATATAAGCTTCTAATATACACCTACACAAAGAGATATTGCAGTTAAAATATACTTTCAGTAAACATAAAAAAGACTTATTGAGTAGACTAGTCGAGGCATTCATATATGCATGCATGCATAGCAGAGGGTGAATACGAAAGCCAAGGCAGACAGCAGGAGGCTTTATGTGATTCTCTATTTCTTCATATCCCTTTACTGTTAACCTATAGAGCACCAGGTTGAGTGTATGTAGTTTGATTTTATTCATTCTAGCTGTGCACAGATTAATTTTTCAGGCAAATGGTAAACTCTAACTTTTACCAAATGCCCTGATTTATTAAACAACTAGATGGAATTTTGACTGCGCGCAGTCGAAAATGATGCCTCCGCCATAGAGCAATTTAAACAAGTTTGGAGTTTAAATCTCCAGTGGTTCTTGAGATATCATGATAACAATCTCAATGTATGGAATTTCATAAGTTGACCTCTGTGACCCTTGACCTTTGACCTACGTGCTCCAAAATCTAATCAGATTGTCTTCCTATGGTGATACACACTATCATTAAGTTTGAAGTTTAAATCTCCAGTGGTTCTTGAGATATTATGATATGGTGATACATACTATCATTAAGTTTGAAGTGAAAATTCTCCGGTGGTTCTTGAGATATCGCGATAACGATCTCAATGTATGGAATTTCATAAGTTGACCTCTGTGACCCTTGACCTTTGACCTACATGCTCCAAAATCTAATCAGATTGTCTTCCTATGGTATTACACACTATCATTAAGTTTGAAGTTTAAATCTCCAGTGGTTCTTGAGATATTATGATAACAATCTCAATGTATGGAATTTCATAAGTTGACCTCTGTGACCCTTGACCTTTGACCTACGTGCTCCAAAATCTATTCAGATCGTCTTCCTATGGTGATACATACTATCCTTAAGTTTGAAGTTTTTACATCTCCAGTGGTTCTTGAGATATCATGATAACAATCTCAATGTATGGAATTTCATAAGTTGACCTCTATGACCCTTGACCTTTGACCTACGTGCTCCAAAATGTAATCAGATTGTTTTCCTATAGTGATACACACTATCACTAAGTTTGAAGTTTAAATCTCCAGTGGTTCTTGAGATATCATGATACCAATCTCAATGTATGGAATTTCATAAGTTGACCTCTGTGACCCTTGACCTTTGACATACGTGCTCCAAAATCTAATCAGATCGTCTTCCTATGGTGATACATACTATCCTTAAGTTTGAAGTTTAAATCTCAAATGGTTCTTGAGATATCGCGCTAACAAACTCAATACAAGGAATTTCATAAGTTGACCTCTGTGACCTGTGACCTTTGACCTACGTACTCCAAAATCTAATCAGATCGTCTTCCTATGGTGATAAATACTATTCCCGAGTCTTAAGTTTAAATCTTAAATGGTTCTTGAGATATTGTGATAACGGTCAAACGGGACGGACGTACGGACGTACGGACGGACAACCCGAAAACATGATGCCTCCGGCACCACCTTCGGTGGCGGAGGCATAAAAAGTGTCCTATATTCTGTACAAATCATTAAAATTTTTACAACAAAATGAAATCATGAAACGAATAAGAGAGAAATTGATCTCTCAATCGCATGATTTCTGTTTAGTTACAGATAATTGTGAAGTAAAAGATATTTGTTTTCTTTTCTATCATGTAGAAAAGATGCTATATAAATTAGTACAACAATTATCATTTCACTAATAAATGAGAAGGATAAGATTCCATTGTGACCGACCTTGAAGACGACGGTAGCCATGAGCTGGGGATGAGGTTGTTGATTGGAAAGGAACTCTCCTATCACCTTATTCATGATGTCCTGAGGTGGGAAGAAGTCATTCAGGAATGGAGGAAGGATGAACGCAACGGCCTTCGCTTCTGATGGGTATCCCTTCCGTATTCTGTAATTGGAAGTTTGGAGGTTCATTGATCAACATTTCAATCGTGATGATACATGTATGCTGAAGAACTCACCACAACAATTTTCAAACAGCTGTTGTTTTTCACATTCCTTTGTAACTTTTTTGGTTAAATCATCGTTGTCATATATGTGACCTGCTATGGCAAAACCCAACACTTCATGGTAAAAATGAAAATTGAGTTCTTGGTGTCATTGGAAAGAGTAAGGTATGACCTTTAATATGATACCTCATTTAAAGAAATTGATTCAAATTTGACAAAGTTATTGTCATTTTTGTGATTTCAATCACCGGAAGTTAATTATGAGATATTGAGGTTTAAAGTTAAGAATTTGGTTCAATTTTCACACAAAAAACATGCACACATTCACTCCATAGCAACGGCATCAACCAAACAAGCTAAAGTCTTGTAATTTTTCAGGCATACTTGACACATACCCAACTTACATTTCTGTTAAAACCATTAGATTTGAATAAATATTAATAAAGTTATGATAATTTTTAAAAACAATAGAAAACAAAAGAATTTCAAAGTTTTTGTTATACTAGGCAAAGTTGCTGGGAAAACGATTCCACGGTTTATTATGTTTCATCAGTACAAAATTGTTCTCGTACACAAAATAATAGCAGGTTACATCAATGTTGCAATAATAAAATGTAATAATGCATTTTCTTAAAATTTATGCTTAATAATAGGCCTATTACAAAACCAGATGTAATAAAAATGATTTTTTTTTTTTTTAAATATATTAAAAAAAAGATTGCAATAAAGTGAAATAACAAATTGCGTTGAACTTGAAACCCGACAGAATCTGTTTTTTAAATGATAATTACTGGAACACAAGAAGCGAGTTCAAAATGATTTATATTTTGTCATATTTAATAAAAGCTATGATAAAAATCATTAGTCTTAATCAAGGCTATTTGAGATTAAAAAAAACAAAAAAAACTTATAAGTCACTCGACAACAGATAACCTATAATTCATGTATTGTAAAAAATATCCTGGTACATTAAGGAATGTACAATAAAGTAACAGTTGAGACAATTTGACAGAACTATTGTCTTCTTGAGATAGAGATTAATAATGCAAAAATATCAATTTCAGTCAATCAGTATCAGATATAAAATAATTATATTCTTTCATTATCAACGTAAAGAAAAAACAATAACGAATCCCATAAAAAATGCAATCTGACTAGTGACTACACTAATCATGAACTATTATGCATTAGTGCCCAAGAATTAATGATGTACAGTTTTGAATCTTTTGAGTTATCTCGTTTCATACAAAATTCACAGCCGAAGAGATCAATAGTATGTACATAGGATAGACATTGTTAATGTCAATCTAACAAAAACCTTTACAAATAGAAACATATGGCAGTGGCCAAACACCGATAATTTAGTGCTGATGTTAAGTGCTGATATGCATCAAGCTTAGAATAAATGAACACATGGAACTATTATATTGCTGAACTGAAATGGCAGAAACTATAGTGGACAAAGTGACTGCTACTTATTACATGTAGACAGAAAAAATACTTTGTACACTTCAATGCTGAATACGTCCTGGAGGAATTTAAGTACCTAAAGTTTATGGTTTGACCCAAGCTATTACATTGCTGAACTGAAATGGCAGAAACTATAGTGGACAAAGTGACTGCTACTTATTACATGTAGACAGAAAAAATACTTTGTACACTTCAATGCTGAATACGTCCTAGAGGAATTTAAGTACCTAAAGTTTATGGTTTGACCCAAGCTACTCTGGTGCTGGACATACCAAGTCCCTAGTCTCTGGCGTACAGAACTCTCTGATCTGCTCATACAAATATTTCCTGCGACTGGCATCAAGTCCTGCAGGTTGGATGAGTGGAGGAAGTGTTGGTGGAGGTGACGAGCGAGCAAGGTCAAACATCTCTTCAGCACTGTCAGACTTTTCCTTGTAAAACACTCTACCAGGATGATCTTCAGTAACTCTGAAGTGTCTGGCGAATGTTATACGAGGAAATCGTTTGAAGTGTTTGCCAAGATGGTTGGACCAGTCGTACACCTTCACAAACACATCCCCCTTCTCATTTCCAACGAGCTGTGGAATATTGACCCCTGACACAGTAGAAGAATCTACAACATTAACTATGTCCTGGAGGCAGGAGACTTTGGTCTTGCGGTACCTTTGTTTGAGGAGGCCAAAGCACCAGTCAGGGGCGAATTTAGTATGTCCCACTGGCAAAAATGAAATTGAGACAGATTTGTGGAGATTACTCTCCACACGCCAACAGAGATATTGGAGCATGGTGTTATTCTTATTCTGTCCAGCACAGTTATCAGCATTGAAGTGCACATGTTGTTCTCCAATCCCGTAGTTTTCCAGAAAATGGTGGATGTAGCTTACAACAACATTGGCTCCTTTACCACAGCTGACGCCCTCATCTGCAAGGTAATTAACTTGAGCAGGCAGACCCTCTGCAGCCATGCCAAAGATGTGGCACTTTCTTTGTGTACGGAAATACGAAGGGCCAGGTTGTTGGGGGTCAGCTGGATAATGCACTTGCTGTGCAAAGTCGAAGCTGTAATGAAAAACTACAGGCTTGGAGTTCGCAGCATTTTTCCCTAGCTTCTTGATAGAATGCTCTCTCGCGACTGCCTTTGAGGCTTGACAGGCTGTCCTGTAGGCATCCCGCTCTCTCTGGGCCTCCAGAAGATGCTCCTCCTGCCTCCTGAGTGCCTCTGTCTTCTCTTCATCAGGAACATTGACCTGCAGACATGAGGGAAAAAGCAAAACAAAACAAAAATCTCCTGATTAGTCGAATTTTCTCATCTACTATTTTTCTTTACAAATTAAATATTTTTTGTTACACTACAAAGTAGATCATTCTCAAATGGAAAACACCAGCTCACAATAAAGTAAAAGTTGGTTGACTTGGAAGAAGAAAAGAGTAAATGTATTGTAGCAAATTTCATTTCATTAAAACACCTGAAATTTGGACAGAGCTTTGTAACGTTTTCCTAAGGATCCAAATTATAATATTGATTATGCTTGGTACATTAATAGCTACATACATGTATATTATAACTCTACGTGAAAATACTTTAGCACCATTGGGGGCAGCAGCGTAAAACAAAATGAAATTTAAAACAATCGGTATTTAGCCAACACACACCTGTCTGGTGATAAGGTTGTTGTTCTGCTGACATGTCCAGCAGAGATCCGTGGCCGGCTTGGCAACAACCACATAGGAGAGGAGGTCGCTCCACAGCTTACGGAAGGTAGACTCAGCTACGGGTCCATGCTCTGGAGCAGCATCTCTGTAGAGCCTCCACAGATGCGCCTTGGTGACGTAGGACGGCAGCAGTTTCACATCAGCCGATTTGAACCCTGGTATCCTGCCTGGTAGGTGAATGCAGTGTTCTGCGGTGAAATTCAAAATAAATTTGACGACCGCCTCTACCTGCTCTAGCTTGAGAAGTTTCTTGCCTCTCCGTCCTCCTGGAAAACAATGAACAAATATTGAACAAAAGTAAGATTTATTATGATCAGTATTGTGTCGGAATAGATTGAAACAGTAAGTAGAGGGATTAGATGTCAAGTTTTGAGTCCAGTTGTAGTGAAAATAACTGTCAAAAAAACCATCGCAATTAACCTTTGGTAGATTTACTATGACTAAATGCATCACAAAATGATAATACAAATTATTATGAAGTCACACCTGAAGATAATAATAATTCAATATAAATGTAATTAAAATAATGTTAACTTCCATTATAAATTTCATCATCTGTGAAAGGATAAGAAAACCACCTCACCTGACTTCTTTCTCCTTGGGATGAGTCCATTGCTGGCATACCACTTCTTGAGATTCGTAAACTTCTGTGGCCCAATCTCCATCAAGTAGAAAAACGTATATCTGCAGATCCGTTTCTGCCCATAGCAAAAATTCCGCATCCTTGTGTTTTTCCTCTCCGTTGGCTTAGATTTCTTCCCCTGGGTCATATTTCCATCATTGATGGAAGACGAAATGATACCCAGGAGAAGTAAATCCTTTTCGAACTCTGTGAGCTCTTTGGTTGAATATCTGAAATGGCAAAATAGAAATGAAAAATAATAATGCTACTAGTATCTACTTCCAATGATAATAATGATAATAAGAAAACCAAATGTCCAACTTGTTGTATTTTTTTCTTCATAAGATACCAGTAGACTGCAGTTTAGTGGTGAAGTATTTTATAAAAGCATACATATTCAGGGTCTACTGATTAATGCTGCAAAAAAGGAGAAAATCTAATTAGCTTAGAATAAATGTAACTATATTTTGCATTAAACTGCAGCTTGTACATAAACATCCAGTCCTTAGACATTATTTTAAAGAAATAGGAGTAAATAGTGACAGATCCAATCATACCTTATGGACTCTTGTTCGGCTACAGAGAATTGTTCTATACAGCGTCTTCCATTGAAGATACGGCGGTTGCATTTATTCACGCGATCCTTCAGCGGTTCCAGATCAAGATCTATTTGTTGGGCCAGATTTGTAGCCGCTGCCGCCTCCTCCTCCACGTCATCAATGACAGGACCCGGTCTCCGTATGACGCTTTCATTGTCACTTGACAAATCCATAGGCTCCTCTGCCTCATCGACCCAATCGCTTTCATCGCCGCTTTCATCGCGGCTTTCACAAGGCTCTGCTGGTCCTGGACCTGCCTCCTCGAACTCATCAGACTCTGTTAAGTACAATTATAAAATAGAGATTCAAAAACTAATATCAACAAGAAGTCTAGACTCCGCAGAGATTTTTTTTATCGGTATGAGAAGCTTCATAAATCATAATCTAATTTAATTATAAATTTTAATTAGAGTCTAGAATCTAGTGCACTTAAAATAAAGTAATCTTAGATTACTTTATTTTAAATCTAGCTTTTGTTGCTCGAAACAAGTCTTTAATAAATAATATGGGCGTAGACCTAATTAAGTAACTTGATTACCTTTTTAATAATGATAATATTAATAAACCTACCAGATTCAGAGTCGGAGCTAGGCCTAGGAGAAGAAGGAGTTCCTCTCTCGCCCGCGGCCAGGGGCTCGGTCGGGTTCGCGAAGTAGTCAGCCAAGTGTTCGGTCAAGCCATGCACGTCCATACCGCACGCCGATGCATCATTCAACAAAGAAGCGACGGTTTTATCCGTTAAATTCCTCTTTTTCCTCGACATTGTACTAGCCACTCGACGAATACACGTATTTCACTTGATATATGAAACTCTAGCTCATTAAAAACAAACTTCTGAACAAGTTTTCGAAGAAAAAGCTGGTGTTTCGATGCGAGAATTTGACCGCTGAACAATCACAACAACAAGGCAATGACGTCATGTGCGAATATTGGCGAATCAAGTGTCTGGATTTGGATCACGTGGCTGGCAACGGGCTTTTGTTTACGGCCTGCTTGACAGCTTATCGAAATGATGTCATCTTTTATGGCATTTTTCATTGGACAATTTTATTTAGGACCGCCCAATATAACCATATTTGGAATAACCGATCCTTTCTCGTTATTTTCGTACCAAGTACGTCAGGGATCGACTCAAACGTGATAAACTGAGAGGGAAAACAACAAGCGATGAATCGCGAACTTTCCCCTCTTTTGACCGCATTGTTTCAACTAATTTCACTGGACAATGGAGCACATGATTAGATACAAAATATAATTAAAAATACTTCTAGATCGTCTTTTGAGTTCATTTTTTCTCTAAATCAATTTATAAAAAATAGACTTTCTGACCATGCAAAAATCTCAGTTGATCCCTAAATTCGAAATTTCATGTTCAAACGGGCCTACAACACAATGGGATTTGCCGAGAAGCGTCGGGTTTTGCCGTAGCGGGTCACATATATGTCTTTGTTTTCAGTCATAGACATCCACTGAAAGTTTTAAAACTTGTTTACTTATAAAACAGTTAATCCTCCAATTACATGTATAAACCGAAAATAATTCATTTATTGTTTGGGCTTTGGGGGTGGGAAGGGGTGGGCCAGTGCATAATGACATACCTTTTGCTCTACTTTTACTAGATAAGATCATAAGACTTAATATTTCCATGTACTTGACTCATAATTGAAACTTGAAGAAAATCAAGAAACTATGTACAAATCAATGCTTCTACTTGTCACCTGCAACAATAGGTTCGATCCTTGGAGACATTCTTAAAAACAGCACTGCGATACTAGTCCTCTTTTTAAATATCAGTATATCTGTTCCAAAAGGAGCTAAATATATTTTTGTAACTTCGGAGAAAAAAGAAATTGTTTACCAGATTTTGTACAGGCATCTATTGAAAAGTGATATTAGAAGGTGCATTTTTTCATAATTGCTCCCAAAATTTATGTAAATAATTTTGTTGAAAGACGGGTACTTAAGTGTACAATGTTCTGATATCAATAACTCAATTTTCATCAAAAGTGGATTTAGCTCCTTTTGGAATTAAAGGAAACCAAAACCTTTATACTTAGTTACTTTTATTGTAAAGTTTAAGATATTTGAAAAATATCAGTGAAAATTTGAACAAAATCGGGCAAGGAATAAGGAAGTAAGAGCTTTTTTAAATTACTAGTCACTAGAGGGCGGTATTCAATTTGATGACATCATCTCTGAACAACTCTCCATGCCTTTTGTACATAAAATTTCACAATTTTTTTGTTTTCTTCATATTTATTTGTGTTCTTGATCCGACTTCATAACATGTGAAGTAGAATATCATTTTGCATTCTATATCTTGCTTTCAGGGGAGTACATTATCTCAATCACAAGAAAGAAGGAAAAACATGAAATTTGATGTACAAAAGGCATGGAGAGTTGTTTACAGATGATGTCATCAAATTGAATACCGCCCTCTAGTGACTAGTAATTTTAAAAAGCTCTTACTTCCTTAATCCTTGCCCGATTTTGTTCAAATTTTCACTGATATTTTTCAAACATCTTAAACTTTACAATAAAAGTAACTTAGTATGAAGGTTTTGGTTTCCTTTAAGCTCTTCATATATTGAAAGACTAACCTATCAAACATGATGGAGACTCTCTCCATGGCAAGTAGTATTTCTTCCGGGTCCTGGGGTTGCATCTGTTGGTGGATGTCATCATCATCTGACGAAACCCCTCTGCCATCTTCAGCAGTGTACATGCTTGTCAGCAGCAGACCTAATGCTGACAGGGCATGCATGGGGGAGGGCAGACACAACCTGGAAGAGCCAGATGCAAAATATTTAGTATACATTCCGATTCATAAGATAGTAAACATGTATGTTCCTTCAGAAAAGATGTAAACAATAGTAAGATGAATAAGACTGCACCTCTAATATGCCTCTGCCCTATATGTACATTCACTAATCCATAAACCTGTGACCTTTAACACCTGACCTCACAAATATAAATGCATTTCTTTTTGTTGTTGGTAGTTTTAAATACTTGAGCCCATCATCATCATCCTTGTCGCCATCGTCGTTGTCGTCGTCATCATCATCATCATCGTGATCTTCATCATCATCATCATCATCATCGTGATCATCATCATCATCTTTATCATCAACATCAACATCACCATCACCATCGTCATCTTCATCCTCATCCTCATCATCATCTTCGTCATCATCATCCTCGCGACCACCATCATCATCATCATTATGACTATCACCACCTTCCATTTCATCAACATCACCTTATCTCAAGATGTCTCACCTGTCAACGCTGAGCTTTTTGAGCATATCTCTCTCCTGAGAGCCCAGTGCATGAGCCACCAGCAGTCTCTCAAAGCCGACCATAATCGCATGGTAAACCAACCAGGATGTAGATTCATCGCTCATAAGCACCATCGTTACACATTGCTGAAAATGAAAACACAAGAGGGATTTTTTACAATCAGTCATAATGTACTTACATTTATGCATATCTTTTATTATCACTTTAAATGATATAAACGGACATTAAGTGTAATATAATTAATTATTTATATACAGCATTTTTTTTTTCTTTTGTTGATCCTAAATACTCTTCATCTTCCTCATCATAATCATGGTCATCATCGTTACCCACATCTATAAATATATATGTATAAATATGATCATTGATTTCATTGACATCATTATCATCACAAGAAGCTACTTGTATCAATCCCAAGAATATCGTGAAAACACAAAATATAAGTTAAGTATTCCACCGAACAGTTTATCTTACTACATGTCATCATCACTGTCATCATCATCATCATCATCATCATCTTCATCATTACCACCACCATCACTGCCATCACCATCTAACAGCAATCATCAAAATCATCCCTAATATCACCACAATCATCACCAGTACCATCATTTTCTTCATTATCATCACTACCATAATTACCAGCCACATCGTCCTCTTCCAATGCCCATCATCACCACCACCACCACCACCACCATACGTTATCACTTCCAACATCAAACCAACATCCTGATAAGAGAAGCTCAAATACATATCTGTACACTGTATCTTACCTGGAGAATGACTTTAGTGAAGTCTGATCCTGAAATCTGACAGCATCACCAAGCATCCTCATCACCACCAATCATCACCACCACCACCATATCTGATCACTTCTAACATTACATTATATCTGTACACTGTATCTAACCTGGAGAATGACTTTGGTGAAGTCTGATCCTGCTGTAAGATCAGAGTAGTACTCCATGATGTAAAACCCTACTGAGAGCATCACCAGGACATGCTTCTGACAAGCTGAACTACTGCTACTGCAAAATCAACGATATTATAAAATACATTTTAACAAATAGTTCCAACTCTTCACTTGCTTACATCAACAAATGGGACAAGCATCGGATTGCCACTGTTATTTTGTTCACACATAGAGTGTACAAGTTTATATATGTGTATCCTATACTCCAGACAATGTGGAAGTCCATGTTTTTAATCCACAGCAAATAAAAGAGTCACAAACTTTTTACATACAAGTAAGGCAGGTCGCAACAGTGAAAGATGGACCCGAGGCTTGAGTTGTGCATTTGTAACATATCCACGCTTTTCCAAAACATTAATTAGGAATCATGATTTCTGAGGAAGCAAATTATTTGCAATGGACTGCCAATAGAAAAGGTTTTCAAAACAGTCCCCTTGTATCAGACACACGTGTAATAGCTTCTTTTATCTCAACCCAAACAAATTATTTGAGAATTAAACATAGAATTTGAAAAATATACATATTTTCTTCTTTTTTTCTTCAGCCCTACATATAATGAAGCCCATTGGCTACGAAAGCAGGTAGCTCCTGTGAATAAAATAATTCAGTCGTAAATGGGCTATGTGTGTACTTTCTCAGAGTCTCTATTAAATAAAAGAAAGAAAGATAAATTGGGGGTCTTCAATTTCTATATTTTTTGTACGCTTCTGGTAATACCATTCTTCCCTTATTTATATGATATTAATGTAATTTCCTTTTGAAACTTTGTCATTCATAAGCCTTCACTTACTTTGAGATGGCCTTGATGTTCGTAGCGATATAATCGGTTACCATAGGAACAAAGACTTGGATATCCTCTACAGCATCCGACTCTAGGATGTAAAGCACCCCGTAGAGCGCCCCCACTCGGCTTGGAAGATGTGTGCTCCGTAACGTGACCTCAAGTAGCTTGCTGACCTTCTCAGAGACATCCTTGTCCTGTAACAGAAGCATGGGATGAGTTGATAGTAATAATGAATAATAATAATAATATAGGATATTTTTATAGCGTACGTATCCACCACCCAAAGTTCTAAAGGCGCTCTAATATTACCCCAGCTCTGCTAGGCTACCGTTTTTGGTGCACACAACATTTAAGGAACTCCCTTCTACGGCTACCCATTTATATGTATGGCGCAATACATATGCTGTGAATCATCATCATCAACACCTGGGTAGAGAGTGGCAAATGCAGATTAATGACTTGCCAAAGGACGTTAGTGCCGCAGAAGGACTTGAACCGCAAACCATGTAATCTACAGTCCAACAATGTATCCATTAGACCACGACACCTCTACTAAGTAGTTTTTTTTAACTTGCATCTTCGTGTGTAGTCATTGAGGCTACCCAAGAGAAACAGGGACAAATTGGTAACTGTAGACAGGTGGTTATTCAAGACATGTTCTACAACACATTTCTTTCTTGAGGGAGACAAAAAAATGACCACTAAGAACAGATGGCCTTTAATGAGAGGTGGCCACTAAGACAGTGTTGCCTGTACAGTGAAACCTGGCCATAAAGAATACCCAAGGGAGACGGTGGGTTGTCCTAATCTACAGGTTTAGTACATGTTTCAATGAGAAACCATTTACAGGGGGGAAAAAAATGTGGTCTTTCTATACAGGTGGTCGCTAAAGCAGGTTTGACTGTACTTGTCTTGGGCCCGCCTGTCAGTACAATCTACCCCACATCTACCCCCACAAAATACATTTATAAAGAGGTGATGACCTACCATTCCTAAAACGGAAGCTGCTTTACAGATGCCTGGAATCACATACTGCGTGACTAACTCGTCTTCCACAGGATGAATCTTGTTAAGCTCCAGCAAAGTCTCATACATCCATTCAAACTGAGATCGCTCAGTGAAGACATCAGAAATTAGCAGTACCTGTTTGAAGGGAAATGGATGCAGAATGTCATGTCATATTAGTCAATTTTAGAAATTTCAATGTCATACAGTTCATTGCAATCAAAATTATCTATATATTAGCTTATTATCTTTCCTAACTTCAATGGTATAATTATCATTTCCAACTCTCTCCTTCATTTGCCATTGAAAAGCATTATCTCATATCATAACATTCCCCCCCCCCCTCCCAAATAAAGAAAGAAATGTAAATGAAGAAGTTCTTACCGACTTGATTGTCTCACAGAGGAGCATGAGCGATGTCCGGCGGGCCGAGCCAGGGGCAAGCCACTGACCATACACCTCAAGGAGTAACACCAGACAGGAGTGGACATCGAGATTGGACGGAACCCTGCTGAGGGCAGCGGGGATGGCCGTACGACCCAGGGGGATGATGCTGGCTTCTGACCGGTTCTGGTTCGGGTCTTCAGTGAGTGGTAGCATCATGTTGTTGATCGCCCAGATGCCATGGACAGAGATCTACAATGGAGGTGGAAAACAAGAATCACAATGGTATTCTGTTCTATCGTTTCCCTTTTCTTTTCCTTTTTCTTTTTTTTTGCATGAAACATGTATATGTACATTGAAATATTAGTTCTGTGCAAGTTCATTGTAATTGGTCATTTTTGACACATACATTAACAACGACAAAGATTTTTGTTGTTGAATTACCGGTAACTCACAAGTGACATTTTCTTGTTCTTCAGTACAAATGACCACAAATATCTAAAGATCTTTTACATATAGAGTAATCCCACTTTGTGCATTTTGAATTAATTACTGCCAAAGTCATGGATGAGCTTAAGGAATACCATTTGTTTTCCCTCTCGAGAAGAATACTTTTACCTGTGTTCCATAGAATGTACCGTTGGTACATAAATTAATAATGATTAAATAGCTTTCATGAGCACATATCCCGTATTCGCCTAGGTGGGTTTTACAATTATTTTACAAATGATCTTTATCTACCCATGCACACAATATCTACAAATTGGCTTATTAAATCACCATCTCCACGATAGGCCATTTTCGTAATGTAACCAAATTTATACTTAAAGGCTTCGATACGAATCAATGTATGCAATTCGTATTTTGACTATTGAAGTACAATTATTCTAAACAGGTGAATGAAAGAATTTGTATCAAGGTGCTTCACAAAGGCATATGCATACATTTAGTTACATAACTAAAATGGTATCAGTGTTTCCACCAAGTGCCTGACCTGTCCCAAGGTGAACTGGTCCTGAGTACCCTCCGTTTCCATGTTAGCTGTCAGCATCTCATCAAACGGTCCTTCCATGGCTGTACTCGTAGCAGGTACCAAAGTCTTTTGAGACCTGTGTTTAATACCAAAGTCAACGACATTAAGTCTTACAGTACCAAGCATGTTTTGAGATACTACCAAAACTTGAACATTTGATGCTTACTTTTAAATGCCTGCACTTCTTTAACCATGTTACCATATTACAAAATGTTGTGTAATAAAGTTGTAGAAAATGTATCATTCTTTCTAATGACACCAAATTTCATTTATAAACATTACCGTACTATAAAATGAGAATAAAGTTTTCTTTTAAGATGTGAGTTGGTCTAGCTGCACATTTACTTGGTCAGCTCTCTGTCTTGGCCTACAAACGTAAATAATCATTTCTGATTGATACACGTCTGTAAAAACCCAATTACACACACACACACACACACACACTTTTAGTCTTTTACATTGATGGTCCTTATTTGTTCAACAGTGTCAAATGTTAAACTAAGAAAAGTTCCTGTACAAAATCTGCAATTTTCTCCAACTAAACATGCTACAATAGCATACAATGATTATGTGACATTTAGAAAGATTGATATGCTCTAAGAATTGATAAAAATGACCAGCAAACACACGGCCTAACGAACGAACGATTGGACAGAAGAACGAACTGATTAACCAACAAGCAAACAAACGTGACTGACCTAGTTGACTGCATAGCTTGCATCTCTCGTTCCACGAGTACCCTGAGCCGACCTAACCTCTGACCCTTCTGGGTGGCGAGGAAGGGCAAGCTGTCGTGTCGTGGGATACAGAGGGGTCGACTGTTGATGGGGTTACCGGCAGAGGGGCGTAGGATGGTGTTCAGGAGCAGGGATGAGATCCCTCGTATGGCTAGACACATCAACTCACTCTGCTCCATCTCCTCCTACAAAAGGAAATAATAATAATGGGTTCTTGTTTAGAGCTCGTGCCTGGCACATTTGCACTCCAGGGGAGTGTTTCACAAAGACTAAAATCGACTTTAATTTGGACTTAAATATGGCAGGCTATTCATGCCACTGGTTGCTCTCACAATTGGTCTCTTAATTACGATGTTTAGATAACTTTTTTTCCTTCAATAATGATCTATCAAATCAGGCAAATTCTGTAGATTTGTGACCACGATTTGTACGTTCCTTGATAAAGCAATGCCAGGAATGGTTAGAGGAACTAGTGGCATGAATGGCCTGCCATAGTTAAGTTCAACTTAAAGTGGATCTCAGTCTTTGTGAAACACTCCCCTGGTGCTACATTATCATTATCCACTTAAGCATTTCAAGGATTCAATTCTTGCCAGGTATCTCCAATCATTCACAAATTTTGCAGTCTCCTATCTCTTATGTACTTAGTTGTAATTGATATTAATCACATATAAGTTGCAATTAACCTGTACTGATTATGAGACAAGGCTTTGGTATGTTATTAAGGCTCTGAATCAAAAGTTATTGAGCCAAACCACAGAAGGAGGAATGCCAGTCTTGAAAGGGATAAACAAACTGTACATGTAGTGAGAGTAAGCCTACCTCCAACATGACATCTTCCGGATTCTCAGCAGGATTCAACAGGCCTAGCAGCGAGGCCCATGTCTCCTCAAACTGGAACCGACTTGTCCATCCTAAAGAAAGAATAAAAAGAAAGGGTATTCAATTAAAAAAAAGGAGGAGATTCCATGAAAATAGAAACACTTCAATTTGATTTTTCTTGTACAGACCACATTTTTTGTTTGCCTTGAAAATGATTTCTCATTGAAACATGTACCAAAGGAACCTGTACATACAGACTACATGCCTATAAAGACCACTTCTCATGTCTCCCTTGGGTGGTCTTTATAGACAGGTTTCACTGTATATTGTATACATACATTCATAAAATCACAAAGGATGCTATTAAGTAGTCGAACTTGTCTTAGTGGCATCAACAACAAAAATACATGAGAGCACTAAGCAATTTAGCTCTGGAAAGCTCAAAAAAAGCTCAGGCAAAATAAGAATAAAATAGTTCAATATGACTGTGAGAAAATTGCACCTTTACCACACCAAATCCTAAAGAGCTTACACGAACAGAAAAATATTTGTTTTTCAGTGGTCACTTTTCTATGGTGGAAATTTATTTCATTCCCCTCAAAAAAAAAATTCTCCAGATGTTGTGGATTCTACAGTAGTGACAAAAATGTGACAGAATGACTTACCTATTGAGTTGACCCGCTGTATGAAGCTCCTGAGCACCGGCTTTTCTTTGAGGAACTCTAATGGAATAGGGGGCAGGTTGGTTTGAGCACGCTCCAGGGGGCTAGGACACCACCCCATCTTCCACAGAAGGGGAGGGGTCCTAGCGAACCCATTAACCAGGGGCAGGCGGGCGAGGCCAACCATTACCCTCCTGATGGGTTCTCTGAGGAATTGAGACGTCTTGGTGAGGTAGGCTTGTTCATCCTTAGGGGACGGGTTCTCGTTCAAGAGTTCAACGAGTTCAGATATCCGGTGACAGGCTTGGAGCTGGTGGTCAAACCCTACAACAGTAAGTCACAAACAAGATTGTTAAAATTGTCTTAATTGGAATTATCTCTGAAACTTTAATCCATTCACTGAATTATCTTCAAATAAAGTTTATATGTATTCTTATAAATTATCATTATTTTGTTGGCATCATCTAAGCCCGAGAGAGTAAAATCACCATTAAAGTGACTCGGTAACATTGCCTCAGATTTTGAAAAAAAATCTTGGATTTGGGTCATGCTGCAATGATAACTATAAACCTTGAGGTCAGTCAGGTATCCCATGACTTTTACAAGCCGAGCGCCGTTTTGTTTTTGTTTCAGAATCAGAGACAAAGTTACACAATCCTTTTAAGGTCCTCTCTGTAGAAACACGATTTTTAAAAATAATTTTTGAGTGCAATCAATACTCCATGGAAGCTAGAGGCATACATGTACATGTACATGAAACTAAGAAGCCCATAATGACCCTTTTAAGTGATGAGAAAAATGATAAATATTTTAGAATTAAACCTGTATATGTAACCGTTACATGCTGAACTGACAGATCTATCTTCATTAATATATGTACATAAACGTAAACATGCAGAAATTCCGACATGAACAGAAAAAGGAGAGAATGATGAGAAATCTGTTTGCTTACTTGAATCTGAGCCGGGCATTTCTTGAAGCTTTGGCACCGTGAAAGGCTCGTGTTCTTCCTTCCACACTTTCCCTGATAAATGGGTAAATAAAAAAAAATTCATCAAAAGGAAATACACAGATTAAATATGAGTAAAACTGCCTCTTCCCTCTTTCTAAAGGCTCATTCAAATATGGTGCAATAAACTGCCGTAAAACAGATTACACTTACACGTCATTGACGTGAAAAATATTGCCGCGGTTTTGCCAGGTCATCTCTCAACAAGCCTTAAAGGGTGGTGAGTTTAATGAAAAGAAAATGAAGTTGAAATTCAATGCTCATAAAATGGACAACCATAGAATGATTTTCTTAGGAAAGTGATGAAAACCACAACCATTACACACAGAAACAATTATATGGAACTACACACTCACACAAGTCAAAGTTTGGTCCAAATTTTTTGTAGTTTCTTATTGTATTATTCTAACATGAGGGCACTTCAACAGAAATCCTTTTCACAGGACATTTCAACTTCAAGACTTGGATAGTTTACATATTATTTGTCATCTTCGCTCAGAACTCAAACCCTCTCTTGGATATGCAACCCACCTGCTTGGATGATGTGATGGATACAGCCAATAGCTGAACAGAACCAAGTCACATGATCGGAACCACCAATCACAATTGAGAGCTCAGGGTGCTGGAGTATCTCAGCGATACACTCTATGGAATGGAGAGCTTGGGCAGAGGATATCGGCTTACCCTCTGATATACTCCAACTCACCAACTGTACAACAGAAAAGAACAGATGCAGAATAAATTTCCTGGATTTGTTGTTTTATAAGGGGCATCAAAACTACAATAATAGTGGGCATTATAGCACACCCAACTGATTCAAAAAGGTATCCATAGTGCACAATATTCTACAAATTACATCCACAGAAAAATATGAAATACATAAAAATCAAGATGAATAAGAAATGCATTAGACTATATTCTATTTGTATTGATCAATGATCCTGTGACCCTTTACATCTTACCTCACGAATCCGAATGATTTTCATTTTTATAATGGTTTTACATACTTGATCCCAGTTTGGTTGACATTGGTTGAATTTTTTGTTAAATTAACACAATAATAAAATATTTTCTCAGATTTTAAACATTTTAATGGCCCTGAAAACTTTAGTCCTCTTACAACCAAAACCTAATCAGTTCACCCATGCATGCTCGTACACACTTCATCCAACTTTGGTTTATTTTGCTTCAACGCTTTTCAAGTTATTGCGGTAATGAGGTAATATTTGGTATTTTTAACACTTTTATGACCCCATAACCTTTTACCTTTGACGTTTTACCTCTTCCACCCAAAATCTAATCGGTTCATCCTTGCATGCTCATACATACTTCATTTATATTTGTATATAATGAACTGCATATAGTCAATTGCAATATCTTTGAAGATACTTTTAAAAAATACACAAAGTACAAGAACAACAGCATTAAATTAGTTTATAATTTTTTTAAATGAAAAGCCTCGAGTCCTACCTCTAATGCTGAGATAGTAAGAGACATCATGCTTTCAGAAGCTTCCATATCAAGATCAAGCTTTAACGTCCTACAAGCCACGAAGTATCGAGATAACGCCCAGATGATATCATCCAGCTGATTGCACCACAAAGGATCCTGGAAGCATTCCATCATCTTGGAATAGTAATCCTTCGCCTCCTGACTCTCCGATGCCGGTTCCAGGATCTGATGCGGCCGTGGGACGAGGGCAGCAAACGCCTTCAGGTGCGTGATGAGGGTTGGCATGGAAGCCTTCAGGAGGGCGTCGAGGGGCGTGGCCTGCGAGGGGTGTTCACCACCTGATGATGGTGCGGTGCTGGATGGGGTAGCGTTGGGGGGCTGAGCACTGGATGGGGTTTGACCGTGCTCAGATGCTCCAACCTGGGTGCGAGCTAACCCTAAGCTGATGCACTCGCCGATCAGTGTGTGGTCAAAGTCCTTTAGTAATATGTGATAGATAATGAAAGATTTGCACGATTATAATCAGGTTTTTTGTGAAAACGGAACTTGAAGCAAATCCCATGCACATGATTTGTATATCACTTAGAGGCTAACTTCATTCCATTTGGTAATAGTATATTTGTAAAGCGCTTAGAGACATTTGTATTAAGCACTATATAAAAGCTAACTATTATTGGTCTTTGTGTCAGGTCTGGTTACATGACCTTTCATGAAAGATCAGGTACTTCACATGTTTAGGTTAGGTAAGATGAATGCAAATAATTACAAATTTTTCACTCCTTTTTTGATATTTTCAGCCCCCAAGCATAGCACTTTCAATTACTCTCAGTTACACGTTGTTGATACAATTGTGTCCCCCTCCCCCCCCCCCCCCCCTCCTACCCCACCATACACCAGCATGGTTAAAAGTGAGAGTATTCTTTTACCTCACGCGTCATGATGGCCAGGATGTCTTCATAGGAAAGCCTGGACAACATGGTAGCACAGTCTCTACTGGATGATGCCGGACCATTTCCACAGCAACACGACTCTACGTGAGATACATACCACTCCTGAAGGCAAAAACATGATTCTTGGTTAAGATCAAATAAGGTCAAATCCAAGCGTTATGGAATGAAATTTATAATAGGAAAACTAAAATCTTGTGGAAGTACCGGTACCTCATAAAAGTTTAATACACGTATATGATATCTCATTCACTAATTTGTACATTTTTATTGAAATGTCTACAATATTTTCTATTCAAAATTCAAAATTCTCAGGAAATGCCAATCTGTAATGCTTGGAATTGACCTTAACTCTACGTCCACTTAGACTGACAAAACAAACAAGCAATGGAATGTTACAGCCAACTTTTGCCACACTCACAATGTGTATGGAACATGTATTCCAGACAAAAAGACTTACAGTCTGCAGCTTATACATTGTAAGTAGTTGATTAGTCATTTAGAATAGCATCAATAGTAAATGGGTATTGCAAAAACTTATGTTATAATACAGTACATTGAGAAACCAAAGCTGTTCTTTTTTTCCGCAGCAGGGCATGGATGAGAAGGGTTATAGGTCACTAGCAAACAAGTAAGTTATACCTTATCCAGGAACACATCTGCAAGATTCTTTGGCAAGTCGGTGGGCAGGTCAGGAGGAGACTGAGCTGGCTCCTCCACGGTCAGGTCAAGCTTTATCCTACTCAGTAGAGACATCAACCTTTGGTTCCTAGAGAGAGATAAGAGAGAGATAAGGCATACAGTACATAATGAAACAAGAAATAAGAAATAGGAAGGACAAAGAAAGGGATCTGTAATGATTTTTTTTTTTTGGGGGGGGGGGAATCACAACCATGGTTCTTCATGTTGCAAAGGAAAAATGAAATCTTCATGAGAAGTAATGTGCAAAAAATGCATAACACAAGATGATATTTACATTATTGATTAAAGATGATTTTAAAACCAACTTATATTGGATACAAGTTGCTTTATTCATCTACCTGTAGGTTTCATTTTGTCAATCATGATTTGAATATAATATTTTGTATAATAAGGGAATCTTTGAGAAAGATCTTTATAATCCTTTCAGATCAGTTTAGAATTTGTCCCATTTCCAAAATTAAAAGCATGTTGATGTAATTCATGATTTTAAAAAAAAATGCACAATGCTTGTTTCTAGGCAATTAAAACTCAATTTCACTGTTTATGACAGAGTATTTTTATCCTCTTACTTTTGAGCCAGCCTGTTTGAGGTTATGAAGCCTTCCAGCTTCGTCAGTTCTTCATGGGTGAGCTGTGTCTTCGAGTGCTGATCTACTCTCTCAGCAAGCAGCATCTCCACTCTCCTGCATGCTAGCCCGCTGGCCACGCGGCCAACCGACTGCCAGTGGGTCGTGAGGAACTTCTCAATCAGAAGGGTGAGAAGCATACCTGTATGGAGAAGAGTTAAATCACTTCAGTCAGCCTTGATCATAGCATATTGAATAAAGTTGACTCTGTGGAGGTGTCTTGGTCTAGTGGATCACATGGTCTGCGGCACCAAGGTCCTTTGGCAAGACATGAATCAACATTTGCCACACAATTGACCCAGTTGACATAATAGGTACCTCTCAGGAACAGATTCCTTGAAATGCTAGGACGCCACAATGGCAGCAATTCTAAAGCCAGGGTAATAATCATGGAGCACCAGAAGTGTCAAGACTGACAGGCTTTTTAGGTGTTACATCCTTCATAATTCTCAGTGCATATATTTATCCATGAGATTTGAATGAAATAAATGAACTATATTGAACAGAATTGAATTGAATTATCCTACATAAATCCCCATCATTTTCAAAGTATTATCACATGGTGGCGTATAGCATTTTGACAACATGTGCGAACCAATTCATGTGACATTGCATGAAGCTTGATGAAGGATTTGAACCACTGACCTGACTGTGTAAGGTGAATGCCGTCTAGTAACCTCAGGGTCTGTCTCACGAGACATGGGTTGTTCATGTGGCTGAATCGAATGTTTATTGCACGAAGGAAGAGACCGCTAGCGGCCGAGTTGCGATGAATTGCACTAGAGGAAATATAAATATGTTGAAGATTTATAAGTTTTCTATTAAGATTCATGTATGATGATACACACAGATAATGAACAGTGATGATAGGCAATGATTATAAGTGATTACCTACAGATTATTCAAGTGATGATTTAAATTCATCAAAGAGCAGTGAAATGTAGTACAGGATGCACAATGTACCACATCTTCATTCTTACAAAAAACTATATAAGAATGAGGTGTTCATCATAATTAAAAGGTAAATACAATATTTGCAATGTTAAATTGCAAATGGCTTGATGATCAGAGTCATAGAAGGTTGTCTACATGGAAAGAAGATGAGGGGAAGATCTTGTAAAGGCTTTCTAGATGATTTAATTACAGAATGTGGAGCAACAGGGTATGAAATGCTGAAACGGATGGCTCAAGACCGAGGTACTTGGAGAGACTTGTAGAGACACTTGATGGAGAATTCTGATTGGGTCACTGAACCCGTCGTACACTGACAGACCACCATTGATGATGATATCGCAAATATGGGAATGAGATTATATGGTTAATTTGACCTAACTGTTTATTTACTATATACAGTAGTTTGTAGTTATTGTTGTGCTTTGATACAAATAAATTTATTTACAAGGGTTGGATTGCCCTTTAAGAGTGTACTATACTGCGAGCTTACCTTACAAGATCTTGAACAGGGAGTTCATATGAGAGCTGCACGATGTCGTTGACGTGGTTGACTACAAGCCATGATAGAGGCTCAGCATCAGCCTCGTTCTCACACTACAAATAGAGAATAAATGACATCCAAACCTCTCTCTTAGTAACTAACGGTGCTAAGAGAACACATTACGAGTATGGACACTAAAATATAGTTATAAAGGATGTAACAAATAACAAAGTATGCATTAGGTAGAAGATTTATAATCAGTGCACAATTTGATACACATGTATTTATTAATAATTAATAATTAATAAATTAATAATTATTATCCCTATACCCAGTTAGGCTGACGAGTGTGTATTTATATTGTATAAGGGATGTATATGGATGTATAAGTATATATATATATATATATATATGTGTTGTATATGCATGTGTATAATTATGTAAATAATTATGTAAACATACATGTATGTATGTATAGGCCTATGTTGTATAAATGCATGTACTTGTAACAAAGTAAATATATATGTATATATATATATAGATGTATATATGCAGTCTAATATTTCAACACTACACTCTTCACCTATGTCTTGCCATTATGTTGTTTATGCATGTCATACACTCCATTGATACTATGTTGCAGTCCTCTTCTTTTCCTCTCTTCTTTTCTCTTTTTCCAAGCTCTCTATCCTCCTCTCCTCTTTGCCTATCCCTTTCTTCCTTTCTTCCTTTCCCCCATTTATAATGTATAATTGCATTTATATATTCGGGCGTACCCACTACAAGCTATGCTTTTCGGGTTTTGCGCGTTCTTCCTTGTAATACAAGTTCTTTAATTATATTTATGTTCCTACTTATAAATTGTATTGTTTAGAAGAAAATAAATGTTCATTTGAATTGAATTGAATTTCTATTGCAGTATGGACATGATTGGTCTGAATCATTTGAATAGTTGATAAGTAAAAAAAAAATCCTTTAAACAGCAACATAAGATTATCAATCATAATTTTCCCCCTTTTTTGTAATATTTCTATAGTTTCATAGTTTAGGACAGCAGATAATGTTGATAAAAACACTTTTTTGTTGTTGCTATTAATGCAGATTATGATTGATCCAGAATCATAGAAATTGATAGCAAATTAAATCAATTCCTGGAAGCATAGTTCCAGGAATTGATCTCGCGGAGAGGTAAGTTGAACTGTACTTCCAGAAATTGATTTAATTTGATATTAAGTAGCTATTAATGTGTATCAAATGTTCATAATCAATTATAAGTACATGCAATCCAATAAATCATAAGTGATTCAATGCACGATTGGTAACTTGGAATAAATTTTGGAACAAATGAAACTCTTTATGACGTTGGGCTTTGGGTTTGAAGTATTAAAGAACGCTTGACAAAACGAATTGATCACTGATTCTACGCACCACATAATCACAGAAAAGGACGAGGGCTCCTTGCTTGACCACCTCCTCCGCAGTGGAGAGCTCTGGCTCCAGGTTTGTCTCCAGGTGATCCAGGCTCCCTGAAGACATGGACTTGGAGAGAGGGGGCTTCTTAGGTGTGTGCAGGATGCGCATCCACCAATCGGTGGAGTCGTAGTTCAGCAGAAGGAGCAGCTGGAGGGGGTATTCAAGGAAGTGAAATGGTACAGTGTCGTGCTCATCAAAATCATTATTAAAATCATTACAATCGTTATCATAGACAAATCTTTATCATAATCATTAAATTATCAATAACATCATCTGCAACATCATCATCACCATACTACCATAATCATCATTATCATCATCAAGTTTATCATCATTAGCATCATCATTGATTACTCAATCATTGCCATTAATATCAAAATCATTACAATCATCATCGTCATCATCATCATCATCATCATTATCATCATTACCACTGTCATCCACTTCATCATCACAATCATCACCACCATTATCAACAATCCTCATCAATATTATCATCATAATCATCTTCTACTTCTCCTTCATCATAATCAATAAGGGCCTCTTGGGCGTGTGCAGAATAAGCATACACCAATTGGAGGGGCCGTAGTTCAGCAGGGGGATTCAAGGATGATAAATAGAATAGTGTCATTCTATCAGAATCACCATCATCATCATAGATAAATTATCATCATAATCACCACTAATTCTTATTCATCATCATACACGTTATTATCATAGACACTATCATCAAAACCACCAGCTTTATCCTTTCACTGCTGCCATTAAAATTGTCCATTCTCCTGCTCATCTTCCTCCTCCATTATCATGACTCACCTTCATCAGCATCAACACCACCACCAGCACCAGCACCACCTATACCACAACACAACCAGCACCTGTAGCAACAGACAATCACCATCATCATCCTCACCATCGTCACCATCTCCATCATCATACCACATGTCTTTAATACCTGACACCATTGTAGCACCAGTACTGGGTCTGTCTGTATCAGTGAATGGAATACTTCATTGAGATGATCGAGAGCAAACCAGCATTTGGACTGCTGAGGTCTGGAGATTAGACTAGCCATCATTACTCCAACTTTCCTGAAAGCTCCTGATTATAAAGGAATAGTATTTTTAAAAAAAGCAAGTTTAATATCATTTGGAAATAGTTCTACCAACAAAACAAAAATTATTTGATTCATGAACTATAAATCAGCCTTTCATAGATTCACAGAGAAAAGGAAAAGAAACTCAGAGAAATAAAGAGAGAAAGAGAGAGAAAGAGAGAGAGAGAAAGATAGAGAGAGAGAGAGAAAGAATTTTTTTAAAGTCAAGACAGAATCAGGAAATATAGAAGTACATGGCAGTGACACTATGCAGAGAGTCAATCAAAAATAAGAGAGAGAGAGAGTCAAAAACACAGAGAAACACAGAGAGATACTGCCTGGCAAACTACAGCATAACATGGATTTCAAAGATGGACAGATAGATGGACAGACAGACAAAGAGAGAGAGAGAGAAAGAGAGAGAAATAGATCTTACCAGATTTGAACATGTGTGTCATAGACAAAAGCAGCCTGGACAGCTCCTGTGCTAGGAAGTCATGTGACTGAACACCTGACACATCTATAGACTTGGAGAATCGTAAGCTCTGTACGGTGGTGACAGTGAACCCTACAATTTGCAGCAAGAATCTACAGAACAACGCAAATAAAAGAAATCAATTAATGTTATTTGATAATGTAAATGTACACAATGTATAGCCCAGAGCCCCATTTTATAATGAGTTAATATTGATCACAACTTTGTACATAAGAAAAAGGGGACTGCAAACTTCTGATTGACTTGGATGAATAGCAAATGTTTATAAGACAGGGCCCTCATCTTATGACTCTTATATCATTTATACCAATATGCAATGACCTTTGAAAAATTAAGTGAACACTAAAGTATAAGGACAACTATCCCTTGGACTATCACCCCCTGGCAACTACCCCCAGAAAATAATGGCTTACAATTATGTCCTTTCCTAACCACCCCCCAAACAAATATACAAACACTCAGTCAACTGACCCCCCCCCCCTCCCTAAATCCCCCTAGCACCCATCTTAAGTACAACTATGTGTGTATGTGTACCCCCTTGGAAACCTATCCTCTGAGCATATGACCCTAAGACAACTACCCCTAGGCCAATTACCACCTAAAGAACACATGTTTAGAGTGAATGGAATGGGATAAAGGATTGCATTATGTTGATATACATTAAAGGAAATGATATCAGTTGAAAAAAATTAATTGATTTGATTAAGCTGGCTACTTAGCTGACCTCGCTAGAACCTCCTCAGGAGGGGTCATGTTGGCATTGAGGGCATCCTCCTTAGTATGCTGGGGGTCCAGGACACAGATGAAGAGGTCAGAGGTCAAGCCTAGCTCCTGGAGACGAGACAGGATGGTTTCCTCCTTGGACTGTGTGGTCAAGACACCCAGCAGGGCTAGAGCCATGGCAAGCCAACGCTGCATCGATACGATGCTAACCTGTACATGGATGATAATAAATCAAATTAAACACTGATAATGATGATCATGATGACTATGATAATGGTGATGATGATGATTGTGGTGATGATGATGGCGGTGATGACGACGGTGATGATTATGATGATGAATTGATTATAGTGATTATGGTGATGATGGTGGTGATAACATAAATTGATGATGCTGCTGATGATGATGCTGATAAAATTATGATGGTGGTGATGATGAGGGTGATTATGATGCTGTGATGATGGTGGTGATTATGATGATGATGACAATTATAATGATGATGATGATGGTGGTGATGGTGGTGATGATGACAATTATAATGATGATGATGATGGTGGTGATCATGATGATGATGACAATTATAATGATGATGATGATGGTGGTGATGGTGGTGATGATGACAATTATAATGATGATGATGATGGTGGTGATTATGATGATGATGACAATTATAATGATGATGATGATGGTGGTGATGGTGGTGATGATGACAATTATAATGATGATGATGATGGTGGTGATTATGATGATGATGACAATTATAATGATGATGATGATGGTGGTGTTTATGATGATGATGACAATTATAATGATGATGATGATGGTGGTGATTATGATGATGATGACAATTATAATGATGATGATGATGGTGGTGATTATGATGATGATGACAATTATAATGATGATGATGATGGTGGTGATTATGATGATGATGACAATTATAATGATGATGATGATGGTGGTGATGGTGGTGATGATGATAACAAGATAGGATGGTATCTTCTTGTTTGAGATGCTATGGGAATGTATTGTTTAAAAACCTGTGACACTACTGTACAAAAGTGTCTCTCAAGGTACCTTACCTGATCATAAGGAACTAAGAGAAGAGCCTTCAGAAGGATATCAACAGGCCTGAGGGAGCTAGGAGCTACAGTCCCTAGGAGATGGTGAAGAACATCAAGGGCAGCTGGACTGTCCAGGTTAATCTGACAGAAGAAAGAACATCAGGTATGAATTTCCAATGACAATCAATCACAGATAGAAATTTAAATCTTCTCTTGTCTATCTGGAGAGACATTCTTTACTAATCAAGTCTTGTAATTACACTAAAAAATAAAGTCTTGCTTCTTCTTCTTCTTTTGCTGGCTATATGTACAGGTATATCTTTAATGAAATATTTTCTACACACTGTTTGTTATTGACACATGATATCAAAAATATAAATACAGTTTAAAATGAAGTATTCAGTATTGAGACAGCTACACAAAGCACTAACATAGTTTAAATTAACAAATAAATTAACAATTTAAACTTTTTATTTAATTTAATAGATTTCCATATATAATACCTGTTGCCTGGCCAGAAGAGGGAGTATCATATCAACAACTTGTCGGGAGAGCCGTTTCCACTTCTCTTCATTCTCACGATGTGCCTGCTGTAGAACTGCTGTGAACATCTCCAGTACCTTAAATGTTTGACAAGATGTGAAATTGATTTGTAAATGTGTATGGATTTGTATGGTTAACATTATCATAGGAAAGTTGCTTTCTTGAGCCTTTTCTTGTTTAACATACACGCACATCTCACAATTGAAAAAATAAAGATGGTATTATTGACATCATCAACAAGTCAATATTTAATCCTTTATAAATTTAACACAGGGGGCCCATCATTCAGTCACTGTAGAGAAACAATTTCTTAATGATTCACCTGATAACAGTCCCATCGTAAAAATGAACTTCACTTGTGCAACTGATAGATCACATTCCATTCACAAATTTCAAAAGAAGTGCCCTGTCAGGAAAATTCATCATCATAAATTGCTCATCTAGAACTATGACCAAATGGTCTCAACTTCATGAAAGGCAAGGTCTGAGTCCACAAGTTTTACTGTACCTAGGAATTATTGGGCATAAGTGGTAGTGGTAGTGGTATTGGTAGTACTAGTGGTAGTGGTCGTGGAAGTGGTAGTAGTAGTAGAGATAGTGGTAGAGGTAGAGGTAGTAGTAATGGTAGTCGTAGTGTTAGTAGAAGTGGTACCAATAGTAGTGGTAGTGGTAGTAATAGTGGTGGCGGTAATAATAGTGGTAGGGGCAATGGAACTTGAAGTTTTACCTGGCTGTAGTGGATGAGTCTGAGCAGCATAGAAACCACTACCTCCCTCTGCGTGTCTAACTCCTTGGCTGATTCTGATTTGTTGTTGGCTCTCAGAATGAAGAGATCGTGTACAAGGGGCTTCAGAGCTGGGACAACTGTGAAAAGGAAGAGTACAGGTAGGGTCCAAGCTTTAGGGTACATCTACATTGCTTTTGACTGATGATAATAAATTATTCTTCAAGGCTCCTTCTAAATGCAGGAGCATAGTAATAATGAGTGATGGAAAATAGCCCTATCAAAAAAAGATTCATATAATTGTTATCATCACCACCATCACTACCATCATCATTATCACTATCATCATCATCATTATCACCACCATCATTTTCATCATTACCATCAACATCACCATCCTCATCACTAACTTCATTGTCATCATTACCATCATTATTATCATCGTCATCACTACCGTCATCATCATTATCGTCATCATCATTATCACCATCATCATCATTACTAACATCATTATCGACATCATCACTACCATTACCAACATCATCATCATCATCATCATCATCACCACATCATCATCACCATTACCATCATCATCATCATCATCATCATCATCACCATCACCACATCACCATCACCGTTACCATCATCATCAAAACCACCACCACCACCATCATCATCATCATCATCACCACCATCACCACCACCATCACCACCACCATCACCATCATCACCACCACCACCACCATAATTTTCTTGAGGGAGCACTTACTATGGGTCGAGGCTTGTTGTCCACTGGCCATGATACCATCACACAGCTGAATGATCTTGGGCATGGCGATGACCGGTTTGCTGTGGAACCTCTCGTATGACAACAGAACTAGGAAGTTGAAGATGTGTGGAATCAGTACTTCATAGCCCCTGGATAAAAAAAAATACACATATGAGTTTATGTCGGTCTTTACAGTCCTAAATTCTTCATTTTATAACAAGTTAAGTGCTCCTGTAAATCAAATCATTCCTATCACTAAAAGTAAGGAAGCTTTATAAATAGAGAAACATACTGGCAAAAACCAAACAAAATTGGATTATTGTTGCCAATCATACTTCTATCTTAATATAGAGGAACATGTACATGAAGATCCAAACCATTAAGATGTTAATCTGGTCTAAGCTGTTCACGTACAAGTACTACATGTACCCTGATTAGGTTTCATATTACCAACACTTTCATTTAGATTTGTCAAATAACAACTTTTAATTCAACGACATCACTAATACACTTTTTATGCATTTCGCACACTACCAAATAATTAATTTTATGAGTTTCTGCTTGGGTATATTAAATCTATTGGTTATTTCACTGTCGATGGTTCACTTGCTATTAACTTCAATTTCTTTCTTTTTTGGAAATAGAACAGTATGCAAATTACTCCATAAATAAATGTTTGTATATGTTTATAACATGATTTTGTTTTTGCAACAGAGTATCACATTTCTAGATACAGAAGTACATGTACATCGAAACATAAAATACTTACTTGACCAGTCCTTCCTCTAAGTACTCAAACTGTTTTATAACAAAGTTCAGGAAAATCTGTCAAATAGAGACAAAATGATGAAACAGATATCAAATGGGTATAGGAATTACAATTTTCATTTCCATTCCAAACATAATCATTATTGGAATATTCTAGGTTTTGAAAGTTGCTTTAATTCATTGCAGTACAATGTTATCTTCATTATCATAATCATCACCACCATCATCATCATCATCACCACCACCACCACCACCATCAATACCATCATCATCATCATCATCGTCATAGCGCTCAGTGCATTCAAGGAATGAATCCTCCCAGGTACCCACTGACTACACCTGGGTCAAGCATGACAAATCTAGATTAATGTCTTGCCAAAGGACATTAGTGCCCCGGCGGTATTTGAACCCTGTACCTTGTGCAGTTGCATAATGAGCAAAAACTTGGGGGCAGAAAGAAAACAAAGTGTTTTATACCAAAAAGTGAGAAAAAACCATGGGAAATCATGTCATTTCAGCAACAATTGTAAATTACTGGTATCGAATTACAATTAAACCATGTTTGATTTTTGTTTGGGGGAGGCAACTGCCCCCTAATCCTGCCCCATCAGTAGTGGTTCACAGTCCCAACCCTTATCAATTAGACCACAGCACCTCTACATGACCCATAATCAAATAGAGGTGACATTGCAGTTGCTGTACCTGATCTGAGTCTAGCAAGCAATAGTTGACTCTGAGCTGGACCAGCTGGGCCAGGAGATGTAGGACCTGTTGCTGTAGGACCACACAGCTGCTGACAGTGTACTGCTTCAGGGCCCGAATCACTAGAGGCTCAAACAGACGGATGTAGTTCTGAACTGCAGTCTATACAGATATGAAAATGAGCATGTATTAGTAGTAGTAGTGGTTATTTTACCTGACTGCTAAGAAAGCATAAATGCTTGTTAGTAAGCAACCAGAGGACCGACGGATTAAAGTCTTCTCCGAGAGACCTGGTAATGAGGATTAATGCCTTACCAAAGGGCACTAGCGCATCGCCTTGGTTTCGAACCAGGGACACCAGATTAGGAGACCACTGCTCTACCGACTGAGCTATCGCGCCTCCTTTAAAGCATGGTTATAGATGTTTCATGGTGTTGATTGGAAAGGGAATGTGCAGGGGTCGCAAGTAAGATTCAAAGCCTGGTCAAGTTAGTGTTTTTATTTGTCCATCAATGACAATCACTATCGTATAAGGGAACCATGACAACCAAATTCTATGAAAGTCCAACTCCTTTAGTGATGCCCTTCAGAATTAATGAAACAGAGATGAACCCACAACAATTCAGTCCTAATATGTCTTGTTTACACAGGGTAGGCTTTCTAGCTTTCAAACTTTGTCAAGTATGTGTCCTCCACTATCTGCTCAGATTCTTAGGAATAATTAACAATACAAAATACAGCGTACATGACAGACCTGTAGATTAGTTTTATAAACACACTCTGTAGCTGATTCTTGAGATCGTATGTGAAGAACTGTCCTTGGGATAATAATAATAATAATTGAATTTATATAGCGCCTTTTCCAGAGGATACAAGGCGCTGTCCCTTAGTCGATCAACAAATTAAGAACTGTAGAGGCATGTTTTCAGTTGTTTCTTGAAGTTGTCAAGTGAAGTACTATTTCTTAGAAAGGCACAGAGTTTATCTTATAGGCGTGGGGCAACAGATTGAAAGGATTTGAAGCCAACCTGTTTTCGGGATATAGGAATGAAATTGGAAATGAACATACATGTATGAATGAATAATGTAAAGCTATTAGTTCCTTTCGATCATGTTTTGAAATCTACAGGGAAACAATATTCCCCTCCCACTTACTTAATCCTCCTCTTAACAAAAGAAACATACAGGAGCTTATCAAGCATGTACATGTAATCTGAGAGAGCTTCGATGAATGTTTGAGGTACTGACCTTGTCTTTACTGCTCTTTGCTGACATACTAGCTCGTCTGTCTGCTCTTGTCTTGATCCAACCAAATACCCTATGAGGACAAAGGACATGAAAGAGAAAGGAGATGAAAGGGGAGGAGGAGGAGAAGAAAAATTGAGAAGAAAACACAGAGGAAGGATAAGGAGTATTACAGTTAAAAAACAAAAGTAGAAAGAAATAAGATAAGGAAGAAACACTTTTCAGAGTTATCATGATTGTTATACCGGCTTGCAATGGAACAGTTTCTTAATTTTTTTTCACATGAAACCAGTTCAATATAAATCTCAAATAATAGATAATATATACAACTAGCCCACTAATTAGAAAGAAGATAGAAAGGGTTCAAATAACATACGGTTTTACATGTTTTCCACATAAAAGCACAGATAGACAAAAAAGGCCCACATAAAAGATTCTCTGCCACAACTAAACCCCCTATATCTAAAAAAGAGATGACAGTGATGCAACTTACCCAACGCTTTCATTCTCTGTATCCGGAGTAGTCGTCAGCTTAGGTCCCATAGAAGCTAAGCACTGAGTGTACTGCGTGTAGGGTGCTATGAAGCAATCGTGATACAGTCCCGGTTTCATGTTGGACGTCAGACGAGCAGCTTTACCAGTCTTACGAGCATGGTGAGGTGAGGAGAGATCTTGAGCACTGGCCATGTTGGTGAAGAACAGAGCCTTCAAGAGCTGGGAGTAGATTAGAAGTGCATATCAAGAAGAGAAAGAAACATTTTAAAAGCAATGATCCAAAAGTAGCTCATAATAATGAGGATTACAAACAAATTAAAGGCATTCTTGATCATGCTATGTACGTAAGTCAATCATTCTTCTTCTTCTTTTTTCTCTTTCCTTCTTTTCTTTCTTTCTTTCTTTGTATCTACATGTATGCTATTTTGAAAGCTTCTTTAATATTTTGCATGTAGATAGTCAGTAACTATTTTCAAGAGATTGTGCTGCAAGTCTCTAGTGTCAAAATAGCTGTTCAGCTATAAATGTGATATTACATTTCAAAGATACAATTTGTTAAGTATAGGAAATGCGTTCAGTTTTAGCAGCTGATTCGAAAAACAGAATATGAAGCAAGATTCATGCACACAACCGTCTAGTGTTATCATACATACCTGTTCAACACACAATATGGTCATCGTAGGTTCAATGGTGACACAAGACTTGAGATAGCCCAAAATTTCCTCAACATACTATAGAAGAGAACAAACAACAAATACATTCTCATTAAAACTGTAAATAAAAGATGCAATGACAGACAAAACATACAACTGAGATTTGAACAAAATTAAAGGCATCACCTTACTTGTATGAGAAATATGCAACGATTTAATATCTAAATGCTGTTACTATAAAAGTAAAAACATAAATAGGCAAGTACTTGTCATAATGGCATCTTGAAAAGCAGGCAGACATTTTTTTTTTTTTTTTGTTGCAATATCTATTTCTTTTTACTTATTCTAATTCTAATTCAAGCTACATGTAATATGTTTGTTTTTTTAACTTAAAGAAAAAAAGGGTCCATTAGGGTTTCCAATTCAAGTGGAGAAGTTACACTATTGCATGAGCAAATCCTTGTTTTCTTTGAGAAGCCTGAGTTAAAAAGAAACTAGATGGAATTTTGACTGCGCGCAGTCAAAAATGATGCCTCCGCCATAGAGCAACTTTACAAACCAAAACGGAAGCAATTTTTAAAATTCAAGTTTGATTGTAATCGATCTGTCGGTTTTAATAATAATGCATTCACAAACATTTTATAGTCATACATAATGAGCCCCATGACCTTTGACCTGATGACCCTAAAATCTAATCAGTTAATTGCCTCTGCAAGATACATATATACATGTCTTGAGTTTGATAGTAATATGTCTATTGGTTCTCATGATAATGCGATCACAAGCTATTTGTGCATACATAATGAGCCATGTGACCTTTGACCTCGTGACCCCAAAATCTAATCAGTTCATTGGCTCTGTTAGATACAAACATGACCCAAGTTTGGCAGGAATCCATTGACCGGTTCTTGAGATAACGCGATCACAAGCTATTTTTGTATACATAATGAGCCCTGTGACCTTTGACCTTCGACCTCGTGACCCCAAAATCTAATCAGTTCATTGGCTCTGTTAGATACATACATGACCCAAGTTTGGCAGGAATCCATTGATCGGTTCTTGAGATAATGCGATCACAAGCTATTTTTGTATACATAATGAGCCCTGTGACCTTTGACCTCCGACCTCGTGACCCCAAAATCTAATCAGTTCATTGGCTCTGTTAGATACATACATGACCCAAGTTTGGCAGGAATCCATTGATCGGTTCTTGAGATATTGCGATCACAAGCTATTTTTGAATACATAATGAGCCCTGTGACCTTTGACCTCCGACCTCGTGACCCCAAAATCTAATCAGTTCATTGGCTCTGTAAGATACATACATGATCCATGTTTGGAGAGAATCCATCAATTGGTTCTTGAGATAACGCGATCACGAGAACGGGACGTACGTACGGACGGACGTACGGACGGACGGACAACCAGAAAACATAATGCCTCCGGCTACTTTGTAGCGGAGGCATAAAAATGGATTGCATTGATTGACTTACATGGCCCACTTCAGTAATAGAAGCTAGCTCTAGTAGCTGACCGAGACAGGATAATGACATCTTGAGCAAGAGGCAGAACTTGTCAGGTTTGGTGAGTTCTAATGTAGCCTGTGGATGAAAAGTGGAAAGTTATGTTAAATGAAGGTTGAAGGTTACTCAACGGGTCACAGGAAATAACATTCTGACAAAAAATTAACATCTTAAAGTATACCCAAAACATTTTTTAGTGCTAACTAAATATCAAGGTGGGCTTCCCCTCTATAACTTGCAAAATTTCTTTGATCCTCTCGTATCAACCCCTGGGGTGGAGCAAAATCTTTGAATTTGGACTAAATCTAGACAATTTTCTCAACAGGAAGCCTGTCTCTACCTTATAGTTTTTGTAAGCTCCTCTCAATGTTTCATATATCCTCATGTAGTGTGCATGCTGGTAGAAGGATCCATAGCTAGACTTCGTAGACTTCTTCTCCTCGGATGTATCAGATTTATCTGGAGGGGAGAGAAAGAGAAACACAGGGATGATTATTCCTTCAGTCAGTTAAAATGCACAAAAAAGTAAAAGCAGTTTAATTTGTCATGAGTCTAATTTGCATGAATGAGTATAGCACATATAGTAGACTATCATGTGTAATAATAAAGTAAGTTGCTACTTTTGAATTTCTTATGTTTACTTATTGCAATTTCTTGAAGCACTTTGGAAGAAAAAAAAATCAAATGACATACAAACGTCATATTTTGTGAAGTGCTATTCATCCATTGTCAGATTATATTAGTTTTCCTGATGTTCTAACCAGAAGAATTACTAATTAAGAAAGTTCCTGTTAAGTACCTTTAACATTATGACTACTCAATTTTCTCATTCTCTTAGACTTAGCACAGGAACTACTTAGCAACGGTAAGCAATGTGTTCACTTCAAAGTTTGACCCCCCAAACCAAGTACTTGACTATTATAAAGATTGAGTGGTTGAGAATCATGGAGTTCTTTACCTGGTGTTGGTTTGTTGGGATTCTGAGGTGTTGTTGGTGATTGGTCTGGTGTGTCTTTGTCCCTTCCTATCTTACTCTTCCTCTTGATAGGACTAAGAGAAGGGCCAGCTGGTAGGGACGGTAGAGCAGTCTGTTGTAGATACATAAATACACACACATATGAGATGATTACTATTACAAAATCAAACTAGATGGAACTTCGACTGCACGCAGTCGAAAATGATGCCTCCGCCATAGAGCGATTTCACAAACCAAAACAGAACCAATTTTTCAAATTCAAGTTTAATTGTAATCCATTTATAACAGGTTCTCAGAATATCGTGATTACAAGCTATGTTTCATATACCGGTACATGTATCACCCTTTTATCTTTGACCTCATGACACTAAAATCTAATCAATTTATTGGTTTTGCAAGATATATACATGTCTTGAGTTTGATGGTACTCAGTCCATCGGTTCTAAAAATAATGCGATCACAAGCTATTGATTCATATATAATGAGCACCATGACCTTTGACCTTTGACCTCATGACCCCAAATCTGATCAGTTCATTGGCTCAGCAAGATACATACATGACCTAAGTTTGGCAGAAATCTATCAATCGGTTCTTGAGATAACACAATCACGAGCTATTTTTGCATACATAATGTGCGATGTGATCTTTGACCTTTGATCTTGTGCCCCCCAAATCTACTCAATTCATTGGCTCTGCACGATACATACATGACCTAAGTTTGGCAGAAATCTATCAATCGGTTCTTGAGATAAAGCGATCACGAGCTATTTTTGCATACATAATGAGCACTTTGACCTTTGACCTTGTGCACCCAAAATCTAATCAATTCATTGGCTCTGCAAGATACATACATGATCTAAGTTTGGCAGGAATCCATCAATCAGTTCTTGAGATAACGCGATCACAAGAAAGGGACGTACGGGACGTACGTACCGATGGACGGACAACCCGAAAACAGAATGCCTCCGGATACTTCATAACAGAGTTAATCGCAAGAATGAACAGAAAGCCAAAATAAGACAGAACATAAACTCAAAGTATGCCTTGTTATTGCCTTCTCAAATCATATAATAGGGAGCTTTGATTTGGAGGACCGACTAGATCTACGACATAAAATTTACTGTCACGTCTCCTCACAGGTCCCTGTCTTACAAAAAACTGTTTCATTGTCGGACTAGACAGCAACGGGCCTGTTCATATGACCATTGTGATCACGTGACCCACTCTTGGAGATCAATCTACAACTGAAGTTCTCGTTTTTATCAGAGCACAGATTTATCCTGAATGCAATCGTAGGATCCAGCCAACGACACATATCAACTTGACTCATGCGCAGAAGGTTTCAGTGCCAATTTTATGTCATAGATCATGTCGGTCGGGCTAATCGAAGGCTACCTAATAATGAGAGGGACCGTCTCAATAAAATAAGTTAAATTATTTCCTTACACACCTGTGACTTGGCGGGGCCAGGCTGGTGGTTATCGATCACATGACTGAAGATGCTGACCAGGCGCGTGACATGAAGCAAGACGCGCTCCACGATGGGCACCAGGAGCCGATTGTTGAGACATTGCCAGCTCTCTCCGCTCCCCTCCCCCTCCTGGGATGGAGAGGTCGCAGGGGAGGTCATCTTCTTGGAGATGCTGCTCTTGAGAGAGTTGGCAGCAGCACCTGTCAAAGGGTCAGGATAAGTTTAAGAAAGAAAATAAGTCTTTTGTAAAGTAAAGTTTTGCTTTGCAGAAATAACTGGTTTACCTTTTTACCCGAAGTAAGTCTAAACCTTAAGCCAACTTTGGTTTCATTTGCTCCAATTTTTTTCAAGTCAATACAGTACGGAAGTATTTTTAAACAGTTTTATTACCCAGTGACCTATGACCTTTAACCTCTTCCACCCAAAATCTAAGCAGGTCATCCTTGTATACTCATACATATTTCATCCAAGCCTTGTTTGAAATTGCTTTAATACTTTTCACGTTATTTAAGTAACGCAGGTGTATGAACTGGCTACCTGGTAATGCTAGAGTAATAGTAATTGAAGGGGTCAGTGGAAGAGCAGTGTAAATACGGATCAGGTGACCCTCTGCAAAAATATTACTATTATAGCACGTTGACTACAGAATTCCCTATTTCCCACAGGCATAATACAGGGACAGCTCAGTTCCAGTAAGCAGTGGGTTAACATTATCACGAGGCTACTAATTTATTTGTCTCCTCACCTAGAAGTAGATTGGTTGCCAATTGAAGCATGTCATGTTGGGCTGCTAGGTCCAGCATAGCTACAGAGGAGGTGAGAAGAGAGACAACCAGTGGTAGACTCCCGCATCCAGTCCCTCCAGCCAACTCCTCAGGACTCACTCCACTTCCTGTGCTCCCAATGCTATGGCAATAAGGTGAAAGGAAGAAAACCTCTGGATGATAGAGTCTACTTTGTGAGCATTAACAAGGTTTAGGAATCATTCTTTTGAAAGGATACTTTATTCGAGGTCAGGAATAATATTGGGGGGATTACATGTATAGATATATATAGCACAACTAAATTTAATGTTGATAATCCTTTGTCACGGCAACATACAAATAATAATCAAAACAATTGAAATAAGAATCCTTGAGAATTCTCTCAAGGTTTTTTATTTCAATAGTTTGTTTTTTTATACATATACACACAGTTGTACTAGGGGCAGTGAATCTAAGGATAATGGTGGAGGGAAGGGCTTCCCTCCTTTTCCAAATGAAAAAAAAATACCTCTTTCAATGCTTAAAGATTGTCCCTTTACTTCAAAATTTGCCCATGAATACTACAAGAGAAAGCCTTGTATTGAGATAGACCCTTTGAACTATTCAACAAGGGAGTGAATGAAGAGAATAAGATTATTAGTCAGAAAAGGAGATTTGAAAGAAAGTATGGATAGAGAAAGAGATTGGAAAAGGAGATACATGGGAAAGAAAAGACAGCATGGTTAAGAAAAAGGAATAAGTGTGAAGAGAGACTGAAAGCCCCTGTCAAAAACACTGAGCAAAGTACAGTGAAACCCGTTTGTAAAGACCACCCAAGGCAGATGGTCTTTATGTGCAGGTTCCTTTAGTACATGTTTCAATGGGAAACCATTTTAAAAGGAAACAGAATAAGTGGTCTTTGAAAACAGACAGGTGGTCACTAAACCAGGTTTGAGTGTAGTTACCTAGTGCCTGATCCTCCTTTATACGTGAGACTGCTTTGCCTCTGTAGCTTGGGATGGCTTCCTCCGTCATGAGAGCGAGACAGAGAGGAAGGGTTCTGAGAGCATCCCCAAGCACTTGGGTGCTGTGTCACTGGGAAACTGCTTGAGAGCCTTGCGAGGGCACGTACACACCCATACTGCAGTGGGAAAACAAAGAAAAAAATGTTAACTTTGTCCTTTCTTTAAAGCCTGTCTGCACAGGTTTGACCAGGAGGGATTAGACCTCCCTACGTGGTCACTGACAGGTGGTATCTCATCAAATCAGCTCTCACTTAACATAAGTAAAAGGGAATCATGGGACCAACGGATACTGCTTAGGCATTGTTTGCTATATTGAGGGCGCAAGTAGCTACAAGTAGTGCAGTCCCGCTTTAAGATAGCGGTACATGCATTTCACAAAGGAACATCTTTGAAATCATTTAATAATTCTCATTCTATGTCTTAGTACAGGATTTCCAAAAAAAAGTTTCAGGAAGAAAAAAAATCATAATTCTGTAGTGTTGCCAACTTTCTAAAGTATTTGTGTATTCTAAAGTGATGTTCTCTTGAACTGTTATAAATCACACTTGAGACTATCATAAACTGGCATTGTGAGGTAAAGCTTCATAATTATGCTCCTTCTGACTTTTGGGCTTTTCCTCTATAACAAAGATTTGAGAAGGTGTTTCTCAGTTTGTGCAAGCTAGCTGGCAAGGCTTATACGACATACACTTACATGGAAATACACATACTTCTTACAAGTGATGCAGGGTACATTATAGGTCTGAGGAGATTTTGGTATTTTAGGTATTTTAGCAGATATTTTTCAAGCAATCTCATTCACGCTTGTGCTTTGATTAAACCAAAGAATGAGGTTGCATTGAACCTAAGCACTATTCAATTTCTATTTAATCATCTGCATTTGTTTTAAAACAAGCATTTTTTTATCACAACCCTACTGTGAAGACTGTTTTGTGCCAGGCATTGTTGTCAGTGGATGAGGTTGTTATATACAAAGTGAGAGAACTGTATGTTTATGACTTCTTCTTCTTCTTTAGGATAATCTGCCTCATTCACTGCTGAAGATTCTTGAAGATGATTGTGTAAGTGCATGTGTGTGGCGACATGGGGATGCCAAGGTGTGAAGGTGAAAGGTGTATATATACATAGTGCCAGTAAAAATGTTGCCAGAATTTACTTCCCGTCTGTCTTTAGTTGTTGCTGGAAGGCTTCCAATGACGGAGCCATGTTGATACATGACTTATCATTGAGGTACAAAAATGGAATATAAAGAACCAAGAGTTTGACTCACAGTGCTGTATCTGGACATGGTGTTGCTCATGACATCAAAGAGTACAGAAACCATCCTGGAGAGAGCCGATTCAGAGAATGCACATCCTCCCTCTGAAGATCTGCTTTGGAACACTGGCAGGCTTTCCATGGTGGCTGTAATGGCCGGCGTGTAGGGCTGGAGGTCCCTCATCACAGGGTCCAGGTAGCGGGACACATGGACCTTGGCTAGGGAAGAGATGGATTCCTGGTGGGGTTGGTCCACTGGGTAGAACAGCTTTGGTACAAGTCTAGACATAAAGAGATTGATCATTCAAAGTATAGATCGATGAATCATTTCTGCCTAAATGTACAAATGCTTTGCAACATTATACTTGCATAAAAACTGGTACCTACAAGAACATGTACCAGCATATCCTTACAGGCATACTTCAAATAAAGTAAGTTAAAAATACATTACATACAAATCTTATAATGCTATATTCATTGCACCAACAGTAGAACCAAGTTAATCTGAAATCATTCCTATCTTTCAACAAAGAAGAACCATCAGCAAAATAACAGTTCCAAATTTAAACTTAACAAAATGATATCAATTCACAGTGATATGCATGTGATTGAGGTCAGGTTTCTCTTGTTTCTTTGGCGGTTATTTGTAATCTCACAAATGCCTCTTCTTTCAAACAAACCACAAATATATAGACAGAGGAATCATTAAAAAATAAAAATTAAATCAGACTCTGAAAAATAAAGTTTTGATAAAGTGATAATAAAGAAATAAAAAGAGAGAGGTAGGGGGCTGTCTCCTGACTTACTTGGAAAGTGCCTCTCCAGCTGCAGTTCTGACCCTGCCATCTTCACTACCTATGAGCTTGAGAACCACCTCCTCTAGGACTACTCTCTGAATATCTTCTCTCTGTAACAACAAAGTAAAAACAACAACAATAAGTAATAATAATATTCTGTTCTTGTATAGCGCAAAGCACATTGTGATATAACATACCTGCACATATGCGCTTCAAAAGAGCTTTGGAATTACCTAGACTTTAGCTCCGCCCGCCGTTATCGATGCACAGAGTATTTCAAGTCAGTATTCTTGAAAGTTGAGTCAGAGCGCCACTGTCAGTATTACAACACACACTCCGGCAACATTTATTCAGTCTGTGGTAAACTTTTGGGGATTCAACATTTGCTCCAGGAATAAAATTGCTCTGGGCATTCTTTCATCAAAGATATAGGGTTAGTGTTGGTGTTGCAATCCAGATTTGAATGATGTTCTATTTGTGTTGTGAATTCTTGAATTTGATAGTTTATCATTTCAGTGTAACATCCATTTTGCAATGTTTGCTAAAGCTATATCATAGAAACTTCAAACAAATTGTGAATGGGGGAAATGTTCCTAGCCACTATATCTAGCACAATTTATCACAGATTGTTTTCATTAAGACAAGCTTACCATGAACGTGTATCCTCTCTTCAGCTCCTCCACTTTCCTAGCCTCAAGATAGTGAAGCAGTCTGTGCATAATCAGGACAATACATAGAGAGAGACAGCCAGACATATATAAAGAGAGAGAGACAAACAGACAGACAAACAGACAGAAAGAGAGAGAGACAAACAGACAGACAGAGAGAAAGGGAGATAGTGGGTAAAGAAACATTAATAAGACAAGAAGGGAGCTAGTGGAAAGGATGCATTACCTTTTTCTGAGATACTGCAATTAATTTGTTTGCCATTACAGATCATATCAGAACTACTGCCTGTTTTGCAGATGTTATATATTTCCTAGCAACTTCTGTTGCAACTTCGTATATTCCTAAATGTAGTATTTTGAACTGGGGTGGTATTATGAAAACTATTGGTATGTTATCTATTATGTTTAGTGAAAAGATGTACATTGTCATAACAAATCATTATTAGGAAAATTCAGTGATTAATATCTGCACAAAGTCGGCTGAGTAGACATCTCTGCTAGCACCAATAAAATTGTTTATTCCGCAACAATTACAGTTTGTTTTGAGATTTAACATCTTTTATCTAACATAAAGATAGCGTTTCATAATATGTATCTGTATCTATAGTATATCTATGAAATATGGGTTTTCATCTATCGTCACTTACTTGAAGTCAAATCCACTAATCAATTCCATTAGCTCCACTTGAACCAACCAATACGTGGTACTGGACAGTTTCAAAAGGTCATAGGTCAACGTCAGGCCTAAATTGCCATGACAACTTCTGCATAGCTCTTGAAGGCACAGCTGTATAAAGACACAAAGCACATTTAAAAGACTGTGAGTATAAGCAATAGTACAGATATTTAAAAATATATATATCGTCGGTGGGGTGACAAAACCTTGTATCTCAATTTTTTGAGATTTTTTTTCTTCCCATAATTGTGTACCTAATGGCCTACGACACCACCTGATAAATCCATGGAACACCTCCTGTCTCGGTTTTTTCACAAATTCCACACAAAGGACGGTGTCACAGCACTAAATCTGTTGAGACAGGAAATGTTTTTTCGCTCTCCTGAGAATTCATGATTTTTGAGATACGAGGTTTTGTCACCCCACCGACGATATGTATAATCTGGTGAACTTGACTGATAGTTCACTGTAGCCAATATTTGATAAACCTTTACATGTCAACCTGTAAATGTAGATGCTACAAGTGAAACAGGACCTTCAACGAAAGACCAGACTCATAGTACAGGGAAAATGGACAAGAAATGAAAAAGATAATGGTGGCAATGATGACGATGATGATGATGATGATGATGGTGATGATGATGATGGTGATGATGATGATGATGATGATGATGATGATGGTGATGATGATGATGATGGTGATGATGATGATGGTGATGATGATGATGATGATGGTGATGATGGTGATGATGATGACGATGATGATGATGATGGTGATGGTGATGGTGGTGGTGCTGATGATGATGATGATGGTGGTGGTGATGATGATGACGATGATGATGATGATGATGGTGATGATGATGATGGTGATGATGATGATGATGGTGATGATGATGATGATGATGGTGATGATGATGATGGTGGTGATGATGATGATGAGGATGACAATGATGATGATGATGATGATGATGGTGGTGGTGGTGGTGAATATACTTTGAAATTTTGTACTTATTCCCGTACATTATACTTGATTTGAAATATTTTATATTTTATTTTTTTCTTGTGTGGAATCTACTCTTATAGGCCTGTATACAAAATATAAAAAAAAGAATTTAAACGTTTTTTTATGTAAAATGTGGAATAAATAAACTTCAAACTTTAAACTTCAATGATGAAGATGATGATGAAAATGATGGAGATGATGATGATGATGTTGATGATGATGATCTGGTTTAGACATACCTTGGCCGATTGACATATACTTCTTGCAGTGACAGAGGAATCATCCGAGACCGATGTGGAGAGCAGGGACACCAGATACTCGATGCTTACTGGATCTGCACAGAACAAACATACAGTAATCACAATTGATCCAAATTGACAGCAACTTAACTTTAAAAAGGTTAATTACAATCACATCTCTTAAAGCCTCTCTAAAGTGTTGGGAGCCCCAAAGATTTGATGGCAAAATTTCACTTAAACTGTATCATAGTTTGAAAGAGGATGTAATTTAAGATGGATTTTCAAAATTTCAAAAGTTGAATATTGTTGAAAGAATACAAATTTTAGGTTTTCTGCATACAACAAAAAACCCAAATTATGTATTCTTTTATCAATATTTGTCTTCAAAAACATTTGTTTTGAAGATCCTTGCAGAAATGTGTCTTAAATGACATCCTCTTTCATATTATGATACGATTTAAGTGAAATTTTGCCATCAATTTTTTAGTGCATTTGAGGCTCCCAACAATGTAGAGGGGCTTTAACATAAGAGGGTAAAAATGTAGAGGGTTTGTGATTGCTTTGGATAAATTAAACTCTTCATAAGACAGGACCAAGATACTATATCAATACTAACTGATAATTGGTAATGCTCGACATGAAATTGCTGAGATGACACTGATTCAGATATTACTGATTGACAGATCAGGGCCCTGTTTCATCAAATTTGTTATCAATAACCAGTTACAACTAACCGTTATAAGCTACTGAAATCATGTTATTTGAATGGTTGAAGGCAAATTTGTAATAGATTTTTTGAATTTGTAAGTGATAACAAGTTTTACGAAACAGGGCCCTGGATCTTTTCTTATAAAGAGTTGCAATTGATCAGGATTAATCGCAAGTCATCAATCAACACTTACTTCTATCTCTGTAGTACAGAGTTGCGATTAATACCAAGCTGTGATCAATTTTAATAAATCGTAACCGTTTATAAGACCAGGCTCAGGTTCTCATTTCTTTCATCATGTACATAAGAATAAACATCTGGATCTACCTGACAACACACAATCTATTATCATTATAATTACCTCTTTAATGTGAGACTTACAATTGATGAAACAACACATCATGAATATAAATGCTAGCAGATGAAATTCTGCAATAATGGTTCTTATCCATGAAGATGACAATACAACAATTTTGAGGACAGAAGTAGGACTATCACAACGGACCAAGCAAAACTAAAATAACAGCTAAGATCTACTGGGATAACTTCAAGGAGCTGCTAAAGGGATTCACTCCAAGATCTAATGGCGATAGGGAAAAAATATAAACAAAAATACAAGAGTACTCCATAGTAGAGTAGAGGTACCTACCTGTATTACTTTCTTCACATATCCGCCAGCACCAATCAGTGTACAGGTAATTAGATTCAATCAGAGAAGCCTTCAACATTTGACCAATCAGCAGTAAGGTTTGTCCTCTCAGCTGGGGGTCAGAGTGACCCACATACAGAAGAAGGTCACGGATGTATTGCTCATCTGTCAATTGAAAAAATCAAATGTTGTTTATTCATGCCTTCATTTGTTTAATCATTAATTTGTTCACTCACTTATTAATTTATTGATTTCATTATGTCTTCATTCATTTCGTCTTCATTTATTCATTCAATTATTTATTATTTTTCTTTTTTGTCATTTATCCATTTTTATTATTTATTCATTAATCCATTCATTTATTTCTGAATGATTGCATTAAACATATCACTTACATACTGAGTAACTTTGAGTAACTTTGTTATTTACACAGAAATACTAAACAAATGTATCATTACTGCTTGGGTGGCATTCATTCCAAAATGGATTCTTCTTCCGTAAAATTACAAGTATAATGCGCTATACAAGAATCTACTGATTATTTTTATCATTACAATCTCATCACTTGTCTGTCAAAGTACAAAAAGAAGCAACAACCACAGACCAGCATCATCTTATCTATTAAACTAGATGATACTAACCTTCTACTTTGGCTCCTCCTTCTGTTCCTTTGAAGAGACGGTCAAAGAAAAGCCTGGGGTACATGCCGATGATATGACCAGCACAGCCCATGGCCAGTACCTTCACGCTGACCCTAGCCTTGCGGTCAGGGATGAGTGACCCCTGGTAACCGGTCAGTAGGAAAGAGCTGGACAGTAGACGTAAGAGATGACGCAGGGGCAAGTCCTCATCAGTATAGCATCCTGTAATGAAGAAGAAGAATATTATCCCATTGACTGCTGAATTATCTCATTCTCATAGATTTTCTTAAAGGAGCTACACGGTGTTAGTATGCAATGGGTGAAATTGTATCTGCACAGCGCATATCACATGATATAACACCCCAACCCATGTACTAACCCTTTCGCTTTAGCTCCAGGAACAAGTATCAGCACAGAAGGTATTTCAAGGAATACATCCTTCCAGGTACCAATTAACACCTGGGTAAAGAGAGACAGCTATAGATAAGATGTCCTTGTCAAAGGACATATGCACCAGGAGGGTAGCAGGTCATACAAATTACAATGACAAATATTTTATTTTGAAATTTGTGAATTGAAGCATACAAAAGGAGGAATTAATCAAGAATGAATGGATTTTGCTTTGTGTCATTAACTTTGCCGACCAAATGTTTATGCAAGGGTCACTCTGTGGCCTGGACCCACCCTCCTCAGAGGTCGCCAAATATCGACGTCGACTCGACGCCTAAGCCTGACCCTGACCTATTTGTTGTTGTAGTGAAGTCCTAACGTTCGTTTTTCTTCATTGGGTGAAGCTTTACTATACAAATTGATGAAATGTGTGAAGCTTTGACGAGTAATTTGTTTTTTCTGGTGATGTGACATCGAATCCAATCGGTCGCCTTGTTTGTTCAGGTGATGTGACATCGAAGCCACTACCGGTCGCGTCGAAAATATGTCGAAATCATGTCGAAATCGTGCGTTTCAAAACAACTATTTAATTTTTATTCCGGTCACTCATGCACTCGCAGAGTGATCGTCCTGAGGTCACCGAACTTTTCTCCAGCGAAACTGATTTCGAGATTTCACGAGATCGTTTTCGAGTAGTCTACTAGTCTCCTACACATAACTAGTTGCGTGAGTATTCGCAGTATACGTGCCTGAAAGGCCAGCCTCAAGTCTGGAAACGAGACTAGTAGCCTACGAGCTGTCGGTATTGTACCCAGCATGCGCAGCGCAGATCGTGCCAAGTTTTGGCCCCAAGTTTTTGCGAGGTGAGTTGAAAAAAAATAGAAAGTTCAGAGTTTTCCGATCATTTTGAGACGGTACTACTCCGACCCTGTTTTACGATTGATTATTAACGAAATCTGTGCATAAAACTTAGCCTATATTTTCGCGAGATTTCAATGTTGACGTATTCCACAAAGGTATTACGCCACAGCAGTGCCGTGCGCTCGAGTCGAAGCCTTACGAATATGGTGAAACAGTGGTGAAGCTTGAACTATGCAAATGGCCAGTATGGTGAAACAGTGGTGAAGCTTCAGACCGGCCGAAAACTTACAAAAGTGAAGCCTCACCTATGGAAAACTGACACAAGTGAAGCCTCACCTATGTAAAACTGACAAAAGTGAAGCATCACCTATGCAAATAATTCAAAGGGTGAAGCCTGGACTAACACATTTGCTGATAAGAGTGATGCTTTGCCTTTGTTTTTTGTAAAGCACATGAAGTGATGGTGAAACCCTGAGGTTACAAATAATTGGCTCAGGTGAAGAAAGGTGATGACCTGAGGAGGGTGGGTCCAGGCCACAGAGTGACCCTTGCATTAATTGTTTACGCCCTGATTATCATCAAACATTCCTACTCACCAATATCTCCAGGTCTAAATGTTACTTCTACATCAGGTGAGCCTTCTTCAATGGTGGCAGTCCTGTCCCGTATAGGACTGATATCATCTGTATCTCCTGGACTGTCCAAGACCTCATCACTAGAGGGCGTTGTAGCAGCGTAATCATCTGCCTCAATGCCTTGCTCTACCTCCTCTCCACCATTCTCCATTACACCCTCCGACCCTACCCTTCCAACATCTCCTCCATTGTCCTCCACACCACCGATCGCCATATTGGAGTAATCGGACGTTCCATCATCCATGACGAGCTCTGAGGTCTCGGTCTCAAGATCGGCCAGACTGGCGTTGCTCTGGTCACCGAACGCGGAGAGGTCACGGGAGGTGCGGCCCGATTGGGCGTCGGCATACAGAGAGGAGGGGATGGACTCTAGACTGGTGGTTGAGTACCGGGCGGAGGTGGGTGTGGTTGCTAGACCGGAAGATGAGGTCTCTGATGGTGCTGATGTAGAGTACTGGTCTTCATCGAGACCCGAGTCGGTCGTGAAGGTGCTACCTTCCTCACCTTCTGTGGGATGAAAACCGATATGCTCAAGATATCGTAACTTTCATTCGTCTAAATATGTACCACTCCTTACATAATTAATAAATCTCAATCATATTTAGAGTTCTTTTGACCTTCAGAGGAACATTTTTTGTTGACGTGTCATGGTCTTATGGATACATGCATGTACAGATTCTGGATCAACTTAAGTTCACCGTTATACAGAAGAACAAGAAGAGAACATGGGACTTTGGGGTCACTGAAAGCAAATGAAAATCTAAAGAGTCCCCTTTATTAAAAAGAGTTAGTATGGAACCCTAGGTGTTGAAATCTACCAAGCGCTGAAGAACTTTTCTTCTGAACAGAAGTCCAGGGGGGTGTTTCACAAAGATCCTAAATAATAATAATAATAATAATAATAATAGCCTAATAGTCCACTCCAAATTTTATTAAACCGAAACGGAAATTCTTTTTGCCCAATTGATCGTGAGCCCGGCAGCCACTGAGCAGCGCCAGATCGACGTTGCTCTATCCCTTATTGTTGAACGCCAAACAAGGTAGCAACAACTCCCATCTTTTAACGTCTTTTGGTAAGACGCGGCCGGGGTTCGAACCCACGACCTCCCGGTTGTGAGGCGGACGCTCTACTTACTGAGCCAACACTCCGGTATATTGAACTTATCTCTAAGTTGGACTTAAAAGTTTTGGAACGCTGTTAACATCTATTATAATATTTTGTAAAAAAGTTATTTTAAGAGGCTTAAAATGTTGATTCAAATCATTCATAATTTTCTATTATGAAAGAGATTTCATATTCTTGATGTGGAATTTATGAAAAGTCTAAAATACTTCAATTTTACTTCTGAATGTATTTCATTATAAGGCTACAAATGGCTTTCCATAATATTTAAGTTCAACTTAGAGATAAGTTCAACTTAGCATCTTTGTGAAACACCCCCCAGTCTGTATTATTCCTACCTGTGGTTGATCCAGCTGGCCCTTCTCCATCCTTCGGAGACCCTTTCTCCTTGTCTTCATAGATGCTGATCTTGGCAATCCCCTCCTTGGACATCAGGATGTCCAGTAAGGGTTTGGGAGGGTCCTTCAAGAGCTGCTGAAGGGCATCCAGTGTTGCAGTCAGGACGTTGTGGTCAGCGTGCCTGGTGCAATGGATCAAGTACTCAAAGATCTGTGTCAAAACAAACGCATATGAAAATGATGATAAATGACTGGAACAAACTATTTAAAAGCATTTGGGGGAATAACTTATGACTGAATAGACTAAACCCTTGAGGAGGAGGTGAGTTGGCTCATTCGGTAAAACAACTGACTGTCGAACCAAAGATCTTGGGTTCGAATCCCACCCTGGCAGAAGATTGAAGCCTGCGTTGTGTGTTAACGTGCCCCTCACGTTGTTTCATAGACGCAGGCTATGTTAAGTGGAAAACACTCAGTCCCTCGTAGAGGACGTTGAATGGAGGCCCCATGTAGAGAAGAGTCACTACTTTAGCACTTTAAGAACCCACTGCACTATTTGTATAAGTGTAGGGGGAAACCCAGGTGTAGTGGTCCACCTGCACACCCCCAATCAGTTATACCGGGAGGAGAGACCAGAGGGTTACAGTGATTCAGGCGACGCCTAATTAATAATAATAGTCCCGATATTCACATCATAAATGACATTGAGAAGCATTTGATTTTCTAACTTAATTTCATTTTAACTTCCCCAGATACAAGGTATCATACAAACAAACATAACTCTGACACTGATGAAGCAAACATACCTTTACAAGTTGTTCATCTTTGACCCCAGTCTCCTCTTCCTTCTTGGTGACCCCAAAGCTGCCCTTTAACCCTTGTTCCTTTGCTCTCTGCATGACCAGATGAGGGACGGTGTAACGCAAGCAGAGCAAGACACCAAGGTGGATCTGAACAGGGAAACTCTCCTTCACAGGTATTACAAACACTACAAAAAGAATAGAATGCAAACCACTTCATTACACACTTAGTTGAAATTGGGTGCATAAATATCATAGCGATGAATGTTTTTAATTGATTAAATTTCATGAATGTGATAGTCCTTCACTTTATCCAACTTTCAGACTACACTTTCTGACCTAACATTTCGCTTAATTCCTCCATTTTTTCCATTTTTTAACATAATTTACCAACATCCTTCAATACAAATACTACGATGTCGATGATGTTAATCTATGTTTTCAATTAAAAAACATCCACTCAGTATGAGAACCTTCACAGAACATAAATAGTTGCTACATGTATGCCTGGCATTCCCCAATTATACATAAAAATAATATTTTGATAAGTTAGAGGAGCAAGTTCTTCATTCATAACTACATGAAAAACGTGCAAACAAATAAAAAAAAAATTAAAAATATACATTTATAGGCAAATATAAAAAGCTTGAGTGCACTTTTCTGTGTAAAATTGATTTTGATCTATGATATCAAAGAATATGTCATCTTGTAAAGAAAAAAATGTAAAGATATCACAATGAGACATGGTTTATCTTCGTAATCACTATCAAACTCACTGAGTAGAGCCTGCACAAGCCATGAGAAGTAGAGGGCAGGCTTGCGACCGTACTGACAGATCAAGACAATACACCTAGCTGCTGTTCTCCTTGTGGTGGCCGAGGTGTGCTTCAGGTTCGGGAATAACACCTTCATCAGATTCTGTAAGATGATTTCAAAAGATATTGATCATAAACTCTTAGAATGTGATATATCTTTCAGGACTATTAGTTATATGGCTTGAAGATTTGTTCTTCATAAAATTCTGGGGAAAATGATCAAAAGACATTAAGGACTTTGATGCAGAGATAAGAGAATGAGGCTGCATAGGCTGGGAAGCCACATCATTCTATTAATGTTCAATATATATAAACATACTTGATCCGTTATCCTTACAAGCATACAACATTACAAAGTCAATGTTGGTCTTGTGATGTAATCTGGTCAATGAATCCAATCTGAATGACTATCATTTTATCCACATAGGCAAAAGAGGTCCAAATTCCAATTAGTTGTTTCAGACTTGCACGTTTTGAGATTAGGAGAATGAATGTATTCTATGGAACGACTTACCAGGTACCTGTATGAAGATGAAAAAAAAATCGAAAAAAATGTAATAAAAAGAGAAACAAATAATCACCTTGACTTCTGTGTCTGTAAGAAAGGTCCCAAGAACTGGAAGAGTTTTGATGAGGAAATTCATCAAGGCTTCCTGTAAATTAGAAAAATAAAGTTCATCATGTTATTGTACTATGTAAAGGTAACCACTCAATCAAAAAGCATTCCATAACATTTACTAATGTAAGAAACTTGCTTTCTGGCAAATGCCAAATGGAAAGAAAATGTCATGAAACAAGACTAAACTACTCATTGTCATGTCAATGTATGACAAAATTTACATATGGTACTTCAATGACTTACTGTAACAGAATATGAAAATAGAACAAATATTTTTCCTGCTGGTTTTCGCTAAAGTTTCATGAAAACTCATAATATATACACTCATGAGTCTTGAGGTGTTCATAACCATGACATACTATGCATTTACACTAATACTCAAGGTACAATAGTAACAATAGTTTCAATGCATGTCTGATGATTATTTCAATTAAAAACAAGCATTGTGAAAGATTTATTTCTTCTTTTTGTTTTTTTAAGCTCAGAACAACCAGGGGATTTATAGCTATGATTCCCACATTTCCTTCTTTCCAGAGCTAGACTGACAATGGAAAATATCATTAGATTATTTGGTTTAAATGTTGAATAGTTGAAGGCCTTGGATGGTTCTCCAACACAAGCTCCAGGCTTTATCTCATCAAAGACTTAGGGTTAGACCTAGGGCTGCGACTAGGTGTTACACGTAGGCTAGGTTTACCTATAGTTAATCGAGTTAGGTCCAGGATTGAAAGTTAGTCTAGGAAACTGACTGCAGAGCAATAGTAACTGGAGGATCTTCTGTCATAAACCCTTTAGGAGCCTGCTGCATAAAACTTACCACTAAAAATAACTTTGCCATCAATATTAAATACCATGGCAACATCACTCAAAAGCCAATCAAATCAAGGTTTCCATGGAAGTTACCATTAATGGCAAAGAAACCATCAATCCTAAGTTTTACGCAACAGGGGCTCTGACATCCTATCCTCACCTGAACAATGTCCTCCGGTCTCCTGGATATCCTGGCGATACTAGGAAGGAGATTGATGACGTAAGGTCTGCATTTCTGAGGGCGGATCAGGTGGGCCATCTCTGCAAACCTCCATAGGGCTGCACGAAGACTTCGAGAAGGTCCATTCTGGATGTGAGAATATATTAATGGCATGTGTACATTAAACAAACCTACATGGATCTTGCTACACGTACACACAAAGAGGCATGTATGAAAAGGTACAAACCTGAAGTCAGTAGGCCTGAAATGCTTTCTGTAATCATGATTCTTTGATCTGCATTTTATGAAAGTTTGTTGTGTTGTTTGTGGTGGTGGCTGTGGTGGCAGTGTTTTTCTTTCTTTCCCTCAGAAATTCCTTCATGACTTTGATTTAAACACTAAAGATGAATCCATGTATAATCATTCTTCTTCATCTAAAATGGTTGGTTTACTAACACATTCTCATTTTATGCATACTTTGGAAACAAAGGTTTTTCTTGAACACCCGATAGCTTGCCTGAGGCTTGCCAACATAGCAACGAGTAATGCAGACTGGATTCCAAGTACTATAGTTCATTCTTAATAACAGGCTAATGGAATAACTCGTCACTAGGTCCACAGGAAAGAAACTTCAATTAATTTGAATACGTAAGTAAACCAAATTTTCCAAATTTCCTGGAGTTAAAATAGATGCTATATGTAATTCTTTTTTCTTTTTTTTACTAACACATGAAGTGATTATTCATCAGTATTTGATTGTGTTCTTAATCCCTGGAATATTTCTTATAATCCAATTTTCTGAAATCTTCAAATCTGATCATAACATACCTTCTTAATTTCTTTGTACAGCTCTAACTGCAGCCGACCTAAACTGCTTTCCATGCAAGCCTAAAAATATAAAAAAGAAAAAATACATAAAAATATATTGTATGACAAAATCACAGACAGCAACCTGATTGATAATAGTTATTAATATGACTTTGTAAAGTGAGTTCTTCGGTTATAGCATTTGGGATCATGAAAACAAACTCCTGAATAAAAAGCAAATCATTTCATTGTTCCATATCATATTCTGCATGCCTGCATGTCCCCCCCCCCTCCCCCCTCCCCCCCCAAAAAAAAAAACATGACAAAGATATTTTAAATAAGATACCCGACTATTAATGAAACATTAATAGACGTTTGATTATTATTTCAATAAATAATCAAAAGGCTCTCGGTTATCAAACATGATATACATGTACATATAGATTCATTTACCTCATATGAAGATTCTACATGTATGCACCTAATTGGTGAAGCTGCAGGCATGAAATTGGCTGACTGCTGGGCAGTGCAGTACAGTGACAAATATTTGACCGGGCATAGTTCTCTACTTGCACATACAACTCAAAGAATGCAATGGGCACGCTTGAAGTTAACAATGGGTATGCACACTGAGACATGCGCAATGCTCTTAGACTCTACAAAGAAATACATTTTGACAGGCATATTTTGAGGTAATATATCTTTTTGACCATTGACACTGAGGATGGGGTAAATAAAACAAACATTGACTGCTTAGTTAAAACTATAGCTCCACTGTGATCTCGAGACTGCAATATGCCCCTCGACTTCGTACCAGCGCATAGTACAGTTTCAAGATCACATTGGGCAATAGTTTTAACCGTGCCCTTCAAAGCAGCCCATATTTAGTATAATAACACATTACCTTTATGACCTTGTTGAGACACTCATCTGCTTTCAGTCTGATATCTGACTCACTATCATTGCAAGACGTCAGAAATATCTCCATGGCGATCCCAAGAAACTTGGGAAATTCTCCAAGTGATCTACAACAAAAATATTTTCCAAAACGATTAAATTTAAGCAAAGACATTTCTGAATAGACAGCTACCAAGGACCAAATTATATAAATTCCAGCAATATCTCCTTGTCTATCACTGAAATTTATGGGTTGTAGATCTAACATAATAGTAATATCATAGATATGATATGATATATAGAGAAAGAAAAAATAAGAATTTATCTCATAGTAAACTAGGAACATGTGTGCAAAAACATCTCCTAAAATCAGAGCACCAAGGCTAGATTACAAATGCCATCTTAAAATGTTGTGAAAACCATGACGTTAACACTTGCACCAAAATCTGAGACAAGCAATCATATATCAGGTATGGGTTATGTCAAATGGAACTTAAAAAATGGATCAGCCAGTACAAGTTTACATCTGTATCATAATTAAAGATGATTTGTACTTTTAAAACAATGAGAGTTCATACCTGAAATTTGCAGTAGAAATCCCTTCTGCAATCACGGTCAGGTTAGCAATATAATCCTTCTTGGTTAGCGTTACATCTTTTTTCCTAGAAATAAAAAAACACAAGATGTAAGAGATTTAAACTCATAAACAAAACCAATGACACCAAAAGCCCTAAATAATGACTTGAATCTCAATGAGGGCTCTCATATGGGGCTCAACATTAGCTTTCTTCACAGTGGTCCAGATTGAAATTGTTGGGGTTTATGTACGCTGGGCCGGGCCCCATCTAAATGTCAACATTAGGGGGTCTCTACACTGTTCAGAAACTTTGACATTATAGCATTTTGATTTTGCAACTGTTTCAGCCTACAAACTTTTGCAGTCCCGAGACAGTAGATACCAATTTTCTGTTTCAATTTTGACTGCATACTTTGACAAATTTACTATCTACTTTTGTTAAAATCTACATGCAAAACAAACTGGCTTCTGAACTCAGTGAGGTAAAATTTCTGCTAGAACATGCCTTGTTATACTGGTGTTCTTTCTATTATTCTCATAAAGCAAACTAGACTCCAATAACTGAAAGAGTTAGAGTCTTCAAGACCATCTCTCATTTGGGAGAGAGCCCCAGCCCAGGCTGCATCAATTTCTCAAATCATCATCAAGTCTAACTCTAAGTTTGTGGTCATCTCATAGGCATAGATAAACAAATTACATTAAACATGTTTCAATGCAATGGGATGTCCTTGAAAATAGACTTATGACGATTTTGACACGACATATGCATATTCTTGGTCGGTATTGACTATTGGAGGGGCCTAGGCTGCGCATGAACATGCAAGCCGAGAAGCCCATTCAATGTACCAACCCAGGCTGGGCAGAAAATACACACAAAACGGTCAATGATTTTAAGTTGATCGACAGCCCGTCTGGAATCTCCGCAAAATGTGAAAAATTGAACAGCATAGGGTAGAGTGCCCAGTATTCGGTCACTTTATGAGGAAAAATCGCTAATATTTTGAATTATTACCTCTTTTATTTGGCAATCTACCCATCAAAAGAAAAGAAATTTATTCCTCTAACAGGATTTTATAATCACTTAAAATATAGAATAATGATAAGCAAAATACTTCCGAAAGAAGACAGAGCATTTTTCTGCCCAGAATTCGGTCGCGCCGAATGGAATTCGGTCGCGCCGAATGGAACTCGGTCACACGATTTTTGCGTGGTATCTCCGTTGCCAAGGTGTGAAGCGTATTTGTGCACTATATGGGAAATTATGGGTATACGGGCCGCACGCATGTGCGTACGTCGGGTTGCTTTGCCTGGTCGCACGTACGTACATGCGAGCTTGTATATAAAGGGCTTTCAGCCCGCTGCCCGGGGCAGAATTACCAGTAACCAGATAACAGAAGTATAGACTACGCATCGGAGTGCACTACAAGCAACGGAGATCATCACAGCAACCAGCAAAGGACAGCATCGACGGATTCTGACATATAGTGACGACTCTGGTGAGTAGATTTTACTTTAGTGGCGCTGCGAGTCTTCACTCGTTTCTGCGCAATTAAATTGAGCGAGTTTATCGTTGCGCTTGATATTATTGTGCAACTTGTATTTGTAGTCGTAAATTTGTAGCAGTAAGTTTCGAGCCGTATTTTGACTTGTTATTTACTAGATCTATATCGATCTACGGCGTTCTCGCGGACAACTTCGTGGACCCGAGGAGAAGTAACAAGTCCGTATATCGCTTGTTATTTCTTCTTCTAATTATTGTAGGTCGTAATTTTAGGGTTTTTTCCGTAGAGTAGTAGTTTAGGACCCGTTTTCTTAGCGATTTTTGTATTATTGGGTGTGGCAAGGGACGCCACGTCGGCACGCCCTAGACGCTATTTTTGCATTCCTTCTATTGTGTACCGCACCCCATACCCTATGGTACCTTATTGTTATACTGGGTTGGAGTTTTTCGGGTGCGTACCTTGTATGAGTGATTGTTTGAGGCTGGGTTTATCCCTTCATTTACCTTAGCTTTGGCGTATTATCTTTGATATTTTTGATTGTTTGGGAGTGAAAGTATTTGCTTGGTGTGATTTGGGGTTCATTCACCTCTTATTGAAATTGTTTTTTCCACCCAATTTCGGAGTGCCGATATTTTGTGAGTGGGGAGGGAGAGTGAACCACAGTGGTTATTGCATTGCTGCTGGAATTAAATCTTCGCTAATTTAATTGATCATCGCTAATTTGATTAATCATTTTTGAATTAGAGTTGCTCTCCTACAATTAATTAATCATTTTTGAATTAGAATTGCTCTCCTACAATTAATTAATCATTTTTGAATTAGAGTTGCCCTCTTACAATTAATCAGTTTGGAAGCAGAGTTGCCCTCTTACAATTTTAAGTAACGGGCTTCTCGCTCCGAATGATTTATTGGGTTCAATGATTGTAGGCAAGGGCATATAATTAAATATACTGTTAGGGTTTATATTTTATAAATCGTAGTTAAGTTACTGTAGTGAATACAAATATATATTTAAAAATACAAGTTTATCAAGCTGTTGAATTAGGTCTGAATGTTAACCGTGACATATAATCAACGGCTGTGAATATTGTGTTTGAATATATCGTATTTAAATTTATTGATAGGAAATTAATTTATTTATTAATCGTAGTGTAAGTTACTCCGCCAAAGATATATTGCGGGGACATACAAATATTTCTAAAGAATACAAATTCATGTGAGCGGTTGAATTTAGTCTGAGTGTCCACAACCAGGGACATATAGGAAATTATGGGTATACGGGCCGCACGCATGTGCGTACGTCGGGTTGCTTTGCCTGGTCGCACGTACGTACATGCGAGCTTGTATATAAAGGGCTTTCAGCCCGCTGCCCGGGGCAGAATTACCAGTAACCAGAGTCGTCACTATATGTCAGAATCCGTCGATGCTGTCCTTTGCTGGTTGCTGTGATGATCTCCGTTGCTTGTAGTGCACTCCGATGCGTAGTCTATACTTCTGTTATCTGGTTACTGGTAATTCTGCCCCGGGCAGCGGGCTGAAAGCCCTTTATATACAAGCTCGCATGTACGTACGTGCGACCAGGCAAAGCAACCCGACGTACGCGGAAAGCTGGGACGCGCAAACTCCAACCTTTTCAACGAGAGTACACTTATTTAACTTCGTCACTGAATGTCAGTCATCAGATTTCAGTTTTATTACAACTACACAAAACTCGAAGTATAGGTTTTGAGAAGAGAAGAAGCTGTACAAGCAATCTAATTCATATTAAACCCTCTGTCTCATTGAATGTGAAGAGAACTTATGATCTACCAATTCTTTATTTGATGAACGCGAGGTCAATAAAAAACAAATTTGATGAAATTGTTATTGCAGTTAATAATTATAACGCTGATATTTTGGCGATCACGGAAACCTGGCTGGATCCAGATACACCGATTGATTACTTCTCGATGGCCGGATACATGTCTTTCTCCAAGCCAAGAGTTGGGAAGAAAGGCGGAGGAGTAGCAGCTTACATCAAGCATCGCTTCAAACCACGGGCTCTCCCGATCGACGTACCTGATGGGCTGGAAGTCATCTGGATTCACCTGCGACCACCGCGATTACCTAGGAGAATCTCGGGCATCATAGTTTGTGTTGTATACTACCCTCCTAAGCACCCGACTTCCGATATATATATTGACCATATTGTTTCCACTATTGATCATTTATTAATACAATATCCATATTCCTCCCGACTATAAAAACAAGCGAAAGATAAAAAACAAATAGTCTTTAGCTTGTAAATAGAGCCGGATATTGGGAGGGTATACAAACTTAAAAAGGGTGGGCTCTCGAGAGCTCCAAACCCTCCGGAAGGGGTGGGCTCTGAAGAGCACCAAGCCCCCTCCCCATACCTCCCGGAGCGGGAGGGCTCTTCAGAAGAAGAGCACCACGACTCTCCCCTACTCCCCAGCTGGGGCAAGGGAAACTTCTCCAGCAGCTGAAGCCGGCTGGGGTGATTCCCGGTCAAGGCTACATCCAGCTCCACAATGATTGGTCACTCGAATAATGATAAGCAAAATACTTCCGAAAGAAGACAGAGCATTTTTCTGCCCAGAATTCGGTCGCGCCGAATGGAATTCGGTCACACGATTTTTGCGTGGTATCTCCGTTGCCAAGGTGTGAAGCGTATTTGTGCACTATTTTCACACAATTGCGCAATAAAGCACTGAATGTCAATGCGTTAACCGAATACTGGCCGAGCGATACCGCATGGCAAGGGAATCGTATAAATACCCCTTGCACATCGGCAAGTGCGTCATTTGCAAATTTGCTGCACTGGAGTGAACACGGAAGTGATTCTCTTCACACACATACTAAATTCTTTGCGACAGCACACCTAGTTGTTTTGCAATAGACTTCTACATATGGCTATGCATGTTAGCGCATGTGCTAAGACTTGTAAGAGAACGCGGAAGTGCAGAAAGTTGTGCGACACTGACCAATTTCGAGCTTAGTTGGAGATCTTTCCGGGGCCTTAAATCTGATTTAATTTTGAGAGTTAAGAAAAGTTGTTCAGCTGCCTGAATTGTGCAAGTTTCGTGGCTCATCAATTATTTGTTTAATTTTTACAGCTGTTGAAACGGCTGTCTGACCAAATACTGGGTCTGGGAATGGACCGAATACTGGGCGCGCTACCCTAGATTTTTTTTTCCTCCTTTCTTCTGCTTCCATATTTTGTTTAATGCAACTTGAATTCGGCATAAATATTCATAAATGAATGATACACGTCAATAAAACTAAAAACAACAACATACATGTAGATGATAGATCTACACCATACACCGTCACGCCTACTTGAACGCACAACCCACATTGATTCAGTGCAGGCTTCACTGTGACTGTGAGCTGCTGTGGCTGCCCTACAAATCCCCATTAGGATGAAATGGGAGTGAAATGGATACTCACTTCGCATCTTTGGTGCTCGTATCATCAGCCGATGTCGAGCTCTGCTGGTGATTTTTCAAGGCCTCAAAGGACCTCGCGAGCTTCTCCATGTTGGAAACACTGACCGCTCGATTCATGATGACCAATTGTCCTCAAATTCACTAATTATCTCGTAATTCCAACCATCATTAACTAGAAAATTTACGGTAATTCAACAGCTGATCATCCTTAGCCACGAGAGGGCAGCAGATGTTTTAAGTTCTGTCATGTAGGTCTCACATCGAGAGAAAAGAAAATACAAATTATACAGAAATCTCTAGTTTGATGGGTTGGTTGTATATATTGCTTAATCTTAAAAATAACCAGAGATTTGAAATTAAAAATAAAATCAATTTGATGATATGATAGATAGGAACAATTGAACTAGTTTTTAATTCACCTCGAAATATGAAGCCAAAACGTAAAAAGAAAAAAAAAATGGGCGTGTACATCAAAGGGGGAATTCGAAGCGAGATGCCACAGGAGTAAATGGCTCTATATTATGATCAAAATATTTTATTTTGTTTAGCTGCATCTCTATGCTAAGGGTTGTGTGCACTGCCGACATAACATCTTAGCGTTATTATAATTGTAATTATCCTAATCTTATGCACACCCCCCCCCCCCTCTCTCTCTCTCTCTCTCTCTCTCTCTCTTTATCTCTCATTCTATCTCTCACCGCTCTCTATCTATCTATCTCTCATTCTCTCTCTCTCTCTCTCCTCTCTCTCTCTCTCTTTCTATCTCTCACTCTATCTCTCCCTCTCTCTATCTATTTCATGTCTCTCCCTTTCTAGCATGTTTATTTAGCTATATTATCCATCTATCTATTTACTTCATCAATCTTTCTGTCTATCTATTTATCATTCTATATAGCTATCTATCTACTTTGAGAAATAAACTTCAATCGTAAATAACTGACTTCTTATTACAATAAAAATTTTCGTCAATCGTTTAACTGCACTGATTGTCAAAGAAAAAAAATAGACAACAAACAAACACAACGACATCGAACATAAATGTATTGAAGTATTTCATAATTTATAGCTTTAGTGTTAAGTTGATAATCACAATAATTTTCCAAGGGTTTTGATATTTTCTGACTATTCTTTGAAATTATCGGTACGGATTCGGTTATGTCGTTCATTGGCTCAATCTCATACATAACAGTTTTGTAGTTCATCATAATTATTGTTAACAAGCTGTTTGTACTGTAAGTCATTCAAATCTTAGTTTTGTTTGTTATATTCAAAAAGAGAAATCTTTCTTCCATGAGACGTGACCAACAGTTTCTGTATCTGGATCTGGATGTGTACGATACAGGGCCCTGGGCATAAACGCATCGGTAGAGAGAGAGGCCTAGGCGCGGGTAATTAGAAGGCTCTGCCAATGGCCTTCCTGAATGTGCTGGTTGATGTGGAGTTTATATGGTGTTTTCGTCCAAATGGTTCCATTCAATGATGGTAGATGGGTAGAATGAGCTCCTGTTGTTTTCAGTTTGTGCTCTGATGGGGTTGTAGCACTTGCTGTAGTTGTTTGTCACTCGTCTGTCTATGATATTTGAGGTATTACAGTTTTCAAATTGTCTTGCAAGAATACGTCGTTTGGATTTGATTGGTTGAGCAAAGTTTTGAATCGGGAGAGCTGGCACCAGCCCCCGACCACTTTGAAGAAGAGGGTGAGTTTGGGGTTTCTTCTTCTTTCCTTTAGGCTAGGGAGATGGAGCTCGACAAGCTTGTTGGTAAAGAAGCCCTCATCTCTGGTCACATATTTTCCTGTGATGAAGCGAACTGCTCGTCTTTGGACGTTTTCAGGTCTGTTGATGTCCTTCTGCAGATATGGATCACAGGATGTAGCCCCATATTCAAGGAGAGATCTTACAAGTGCAGTGTAGGCTGTTCGCTTAATGTCTGCAGGAAAGAAGTGGAGGTTTCTGCGAAGGAGGGATAGGACCCAGTTTGCCTTTTGGGTGGTGTTTGCAACCGTGTTTCTCCCACTTCAAGTTCTCCCTGGTGAGGGATATCTTGGACATATTTCAGGATGTGGCCACTAAGTTGGTAGAAGAAGGAAGACTTGTTTGGGCCATTCGTACTTTATATTAGTACTCTGCAGGCTGCCTTGTGCTTTATTTCTGTAGCTTGAAACTATCTGCAAATTTCAAGCTAGGGTCTTTGTATCATGATGAAAGATTAGTTGATTTTGTCAAGAAGTTAGAAAAAATCTTTGATTTTGTTGCAAGTTTCTTCTCCATCACTTTGGCTTCGTTTCCTTCTCGATTTGATTCCTCAATATATATGTTTCTGAGATAAATGTCATACAGACGAGGTTTGTCTGATGTCATCTCTAGTTTATAGGCTTTGTTAAACCATGCCAGTATAGTTTTGGGAGAACCGCTGATAAGAAGACTCCATCAACTCCTCCGTGAGAGGCTGAAATGAAAGACGGCTCTCCACCTCCATGTTCATGGGACACAATCTGTTTTTCGACCATGTTTGCCAGTTTTCTGTTAACAGCACTTTCTTGCCAACTGCATTAAACTATCAAAAGCTGTGCTAAACCATTTTTTGTTAAATTTATAATGGCACAATTCTAATCGTTGGTTGTACTCATATGCACCCATATGCATCTTCTTCTTTCGTATGAGGTAGTAGTATTATATATTAAGCTATTTCTTGAAGCTGGGTAAGCCAGTTGACTTATGCATCCTTTGGGCTTGACAGATCAGTTATCCCGTCAGGTTTTTGATGAGAAGCACGCGATAATTATTTATTCTCGATCTACATGCATTATGTTGCTGATGTTGCTTTAGTTCCCTGCAATGGTAAACAAATTGAGAAAGAAGAAAAAGTGATTACTTACTGTACATGACATAGTAGTTAAATCGTTTTATCTAATTTATCATAATAAGAAGGTTAAAATGTCACAGTTATATTATCAAGGGTAAAGACAGAAATAGGTTCGTCATTAAAGATTAGCTCACATTATTCTCGGACTTTTTAAGGAAAGAGCTAGAAAATACTCACTATGGAAATAGGGTTTCCTCACCTCGATTCTGCCAATGCAACAGACCACCATCATTATGATCCCAATCACCGCGTTTATTACCAAGGAATAAACTTGAGATGCAAGTTAGCTAGGGTCCTTGCATCTTCTCCATCACTTCGGCTTCGTTTCCTTCGCGATTTGTTTCCTTATTGTTTATCTTTCTGAGTATAATGTTAGACGTACAGACGAGGTTTGTCTGATGTCATCCCTAGTTTAGGCTTCATATTTAAAACCATACCAGTGCAGTTGGGCGCACCGCTGATAAGAAGATTGACTCCATCAACTCCTGCGTGAGAGGCTGAAATGAAAGATGGCTCTCATCATGTTCATGGGACACGATCTGTTATCTTCGACCATGGTTGCCGGTTTTCTGTTAACCGCACTTTCTTGCCAACTGCACTTTTATCCAAAGCTGTACTTAACCATTTTTGTTTTTAATCTAAAATGGCACAATTCTAACTGTTGGCTGGACTCATGATAATACGGTAGATTGATGAAAAGCACGCGTTGGTGATTTATTCTGGATGTTGCTGATGTTGCTTTAGTTTCCTGGTAATGGTAAAACAATTGAGAAAGGAAAAATGATTACTTTATATACATTGTATACACAAAGTTAAATCGTGTTGTTTAATTTCTAATCATAATACGAAGGTTAAAATGTCACATGTATGTTATTAAAGGTAAAGATAAAAATAGGTTAGTCATTAAAAAACATTAAAATTAACATTATTCTCAGACTTTTTAAGAAAGGAGCGAGATAATACTCAATATGAAAATAGGGTTTCCTTACCTAGATTCCGCCAATGCAACAGGTCACCATCATTATGATCCCAATCACCGCGTTTATTACCAAGGAATTAACTTGAGATGCATCCAGGTTCATTCATGCTTATTGTCGAGGCTTGGATGTTACACAGTGCTGTCATGTAGCCGATTTGCAGGAGGGTCGGCTGGTGATGATGGCCGCTCGCTTATGCTGCTGTTTAAATGACATGAAAATGCAGAGTAGGGTTCACTAACTTGTTTTCAGTGATTATGTTTGTATATTTTCTAAGCTGTGTGGCATGCTAAAAAGACGGTGCTCCATGCACATATTACTGCTGCAGAAGGGAGGCTGACAATTATTATATAGGCCTAATAATGTAGAGCATTATCATTGAGATCAATTTTGATTATATTTCATTTTATTTCCTTATTGGAATGATTATAGAATATTTAGAACAATAATGTGTTGACAACGAAAAGAACAACCTGCAAAGACTAGCCTATGGAATTTCTTAACTTAAACCATATTGCCAACCACTTTATTAACTATTAACATCTGAAAGTATATAAACCCATCATGATGACCAATCAAAGTGGGGCGGGGGCGGGGGGGGGGGGGGGGTAATGCTCACCGATGATTGGCTTACATCTTTGTTTTCACCAGAGCAACAAAACAGCTTCTTGATGATAGTTGTATCTCCATCTCATTCCTCCTCGTCCCTGATATCCAAGTGGCTGCTCCATGCTCGTCGAAGCCCGTCTTTACCATATATACTCCTCCTCCTCCTCTTCTTCCTCCTTCTCCTCTTCCTCCTACTCCTCCTCCTCCTCCTCCTCCTCCTCCTCCTCCTCCTCTTCCTCTTCCTCCTCCTTCTCCTCCTCTCCTCCTCCTCCTCCTCTTCCTCCTCCTCTTCCTCCTCCTCCTCCTCTTCCTCCTCTTCCTCCTCCTCCTCCTCCTCCTTCTCCTTCTCCTCCTCTCCTCCTCCTCCTCCTCCTCTTGCTCCTCTTGCTCCTCCTCCTCCTCCTCCTCCTCATCTTCTCCTCCTCCTCCTCCTCCTCTTCCTCCTCCTCCTCCTCTTCCTCCTCCTCTTCCTCCTCCTCCTCCTCCTCTTGCTCCTCTTCCTCCTCCTCCTCCTCCTCCTCATCTTCTCCTCCTCCTCCTCCTCCTCTTCCTCCTCCTCCTCCTCTTCCTCCTCTTCCTCCTCTTCCTCTTCCTCCTCCTCCTCTTCTGCCTCTTCCTCCTCTTCCCCCTCTTCCTCCTCCTCTTCCTCTTCCTCTTCCTCCTCCTCCTCTTCCTCCCCTTCCTCTCCTCCTCCTCCTCCTCCTCTTCTTCCTCTTCCTCCTCTTCCTCCTCCTCCCCTTCCTCCTCCTCCTCTCCTCCTTTTCCTTATCCTCCTCTTCTTCCTCCTCCTCCTCCTCCTCTTCCTCCTCCTCCTCCTCTTCCTCCTCCTCCTCTTCCTCCTCCTCCTCCTCTTCCTCCTCCTCCTCCTCTTCCTCCTCCTCCTCCTCTTCCTCCTCCTCCTCTTCCTCCTCCTCCTCCTCCTCCTCTTCCTCCTCCTCTTCCTCCTCCTCCTCTTCCTCCTCCTCCTCCTCTTCCTCCTCCTTCTCTTCCTCCTCTTCCTCCTCCTCCTCCTCTTCCTCCTCCTCCTCTTCCTCCTCCTCCTCCTCTTCCTCCTCCTCTTCTTCCACCTCCTCCTCCATCTCTTCTTCCACCTCCTCCTCTTCTTCCACCTCCTCTCCCTTCTCTTTCCCCTCCTTCATGGTGTCGTAGATGAACAGAGAGACGCTTAAGCAGATGTTGTTGATGACGGCCCAGAGATAAGATGTAGATCCTGACTGTCTCTCAGCGCAACCCGATTTAAAAAAAAAAATGAAATCATTGACTATACCTGAAGGTATGATAAAATAAATCTTTCAAATCTTTATCGGCCCGATGATTCTATTATTTTTATACTATCATATCTGATTATTTGTATAACAAAAGTCATATTTTTTTGTTCTGCCCCTAATTTAAAGGAAACATTTTTTGGGGGTCAGTTTTTAATTTGTTGTTGTTATTGTTCTTTCTTTGATTGATGTTTTGTATTCGTTCCTTTGACTGTTCGCCTTATTTTGTGATACATAACGCATCTTTCTGTATTCGACCACTGATAAATAAACCCTTCAATTTTCTTTCTTTATGCTTCTGATTCATATTAGCACTGGCGTACTGCCCCCCCCCCCAAAAAAAAAATAATAATAATAATAAAAATGATAATAATAATAATAATAATAATAATAATAATAATAATAATAATAATAATAATAATAATAATAATAATAATAATAATAATAATAATAATAATAATAATATTAATAATAATAATAATAATAATAATAAAATAAATAAATAAATAAATAAATAAAAAATTAAAAATGGTTTAGTTCTAATTCGATACGAATGATCTACAAATGTTGCTGAAATGACACAATTTTCCGGGGTTTTTTTCTTTACTTTTTTGTAAAATATAACTCATTGTTTTTCTTTCTGCAACAAACTATTTTTTTTTAATCATTAGCCACTGCTTTCTACCAACCTAAGAGGAGTGCGATCTCCTGTGTCCTCACTACCGACAATGGTGCACTCCTCATGGGCGGCGTCCATCTCACCCTCATCCTTCCCAATCCCGATATTCTGGACGAACTGGAGCCCGGTCTGGTAGACGCTGTCGCACGCGTTGCGAATATAAGCCTGGATATTAAATGTGAAGTCAGGATATCTTTCTGGGTGGCCTGATTGAGAAAATAAATTTAAATTCATTGACTGAATGAGATGGTCGCTTTAGGAAAGTAGTATACTTGTATTTGATAATCGTTGTTATTGTAATTGTTATTATTATTATTGTTATTATTATTATTGTTATTATTAATAGTATAATTATTAATATCATAATCATCATTAATTATCATCATTACTAGCAATAATTATCATGACTATTATCATTATTATTATTATCATTATTAAATTTATCATGGACAAACCTTTGGGGTACGATATCTTGTCTCTCCATGGACGACCACGGCTCTCTCCTCGCTGACGTCCATCTTACCCTCACCTTCCCCAATCCCGATATTCTGGAGGAAGTGGAGCCCGGTCCGGTAGACGCCATATACTAAGGGGTTGCGGATGAGGGTCCAGATCAGGGAGATCAAAAACATGGTCTCGATTTCATCAACACGAACTTCACCAACCTGTGACGTTGTCTCATCGTCACTGGTGACGTCATTTCCTGAGGGGCCGCTAGACAGGTAGCTGCTGCTACCCTCCTCTATTTTCAATAAGAAATTTAAAAATATATATTAAAGGGTGAAAATCTCAAAACTTGTAAAAAGGGTCAACATGTTGGTGTGTGTGTGTGAGAGAGATAGGGAGGGAGAGAGGGGAGAGAGGGAGAGAGAGAGAGAGAGAGAGAGAGAGAGAGGAAGGGGGGAGGGGGAGAAAATTTATGAGCATGTAAATCATTACATTCACAGCCGGGTGAGTCAATTGGATAAACCTCAAAGTAATATCATTTTATGCTTTATTATCAATATATTGTAGAAATTATACACGTATTTGTAAAATTGAAATATAACAGTTAATAACAACAACAAAAAGCTTACCTGTCTGATCCAAACTCTTGGCCTTGCTGATCTGGACAATGTCACACTTCTTGACCATCATAGTCTGGTCAGTCTGTGAGCTGGTCTCATCCTCACTGGTCTCATCCTCACTGGACTCTTCGCTTGTATACTTGATCTCACGCTCGGCCTCCTGATCAACACTGCAATCGTCGTCGGTGTCTTGAGATGGAAATAATGAAGAATACCACACAATACAGATTTGACAATGAGCCATGTAAAGTCATTTTAAGATATTACTAGCGCATCAAGAAAGAAGTTTTATATTAAGACTCCCAGGCACCAAATTAGTATTTCTCCTACCCCACCCCCTCACTCTCTCTCTCTCTCTCTCTCCCTCTCTCTCTTGTAAATCTCCATTTGAAGAAGAAAAAACATATCCCTTGATATATTTTCTCTCCTCTCTTTTTCCTTAGTGTTTATTTTTGGTCTATCTATTCCATGTCTGTCCTAATTCTAGAAATCTCCCGAAAAAAATATATCTCTTTTAGTTTTATTGAATTTTCTTACTCAGCATAAGTTAATTATTCTCGGTTGCCCTTCTTTTAATATATTATTTCTTATAATTACTTACATTCATCCTCAGAATACACAAGGCCAGGGCCTGAAGCCTTGTCGTCATCAGCGTTGGACTCTACATCGGCATTGTCCGCATCTTCGTTCCCGTACTCGACATCGGATGTCACCGACTCGTCATCGTTCTCCTCGTCATTGATGAAACGATCTATCGTGAGGGACGTGAACTAGACTTAACATACCGATTTCTAATACGTATGTGAATCTATTTTCTCCTCTCAAAGATTAAGAATTTCTTATCCCTTATTTATTATTTCTTCTTTCTCCTTTTTCTGCTTCTCCTTCATCTTACCTTTTTTCGAAACTTAATATCACAAATTTTGACTTAAATATATACTTAACCGTTCAGACTGTAAGTATTGTCTCGTGTTGTTTTATGCAAAAGCAGCACAATGAATGCATAAAGAAAATCCATAATATTCCTTACGAAAAATATGTTTGATTTCATTCACACATCGTCAATATCATGTTTTCTTTCTTAGATATCGTGCAGAAACAAGACTATTTGGTATAACAAACAATTTATAATAAATAGAGTGTTGTTTAAACAAATATTTATTTTAAAAAGACACCTTCAAAGCCACAGCTGTTAACGAGCAATTTTTGACACTTGCAAAGAGAACGACCGCGCAACTTACGGTAGGACAGGAAGTACTGAGAAGAAACCCTCACGTCCTTCGGATAGGACGTAGAGGGTAGCTCTTCCTCGACCTTGCTCAGTGCTGCTGGCATCATGGCCTGGTGGCGATCTTGGCCAAGTACAGCAGGGGCAGACCAAGATTTCCGAAGTGCCCATGGCTCGACGCCAGTGGCTGAGTGGATCGAAGTAGCAGATGACTTGCTGAAGTCGTTGACAAGGACGGCCTCATCATTGTCGTCATCACTGTCCATATCGTCCTCCATCACGTGCAATACCATCGAATTTGGCTATGATAATTTACCATAAACAAATATATTATATGATATTGCATATTGTGGCATGATATATCTGTATATTAATTTTGAGATTGGAGCTAGTTCGATTCTTCTAAATTGGTGGAATCAGCTGTACAGATTGTTTTTTTTTCCCTTTTTTTTTTGGGGGGGGTCTCTGTTTGTTTCGTCAACCAAGGCATGATTTTTTTTTTTACTGAACCTTTAAAGTATAAACTTTTATATGTACTTCCTAACTTATGTCATATCAATCTAAAATACTTGCATAGAACGATTGTTCTTAACAATACGAATATTTATAATTCTAATATAGCAGCCTGTCTCTCTAGTTATACTGTGTAATTGTAAATGTTAATGTTTTAGTGACAATGCAAGGCGATTGCATTAATCAAAAAGTTATTTATATAATGTTAAACTGGTCATGAACAGTTTCATTACTGAATTTCTAATTGTAAACTAAATTTTATTACTGGTTTTATAAACATCGATTGTAAACTTTTATTACTGTCAACCATATTTTCGTATTCTTCCATTCTTTTTTTGTTTTGTTTATGTTTTGTTTTCTCCTCCTTATTTTTCTTCTTCTTCTTCTTTCTTTTGATTCCTTTTATCATATCAATTTGAATACTGCATATCTTAATTTCATATCAGAGTATATTAAAGTGTACTATTTGGATGTATTTTAGTCTATATGTTGCAGTTTTATTTTTAAATTCAAGATGTGACAGTTTAAAGCCGTTTATCAATAAACTTTATCGATTCAATTCGATTCATTTCAATAATTAAAGCTTGCTATACGGATTTAGCTATCTGAGCATTTCATGTTGTATAAACAGGTATATTCTGTCAATTTAAAGAACAGTTGTCATCACTGTTCATTTCATCCCCATTATGTGCAATTATAATACAATAGCTAAACAAAATTAATTATAGATTGAAAGTACTTTGATTATTTCAAAGTTGTTGAAATCATCCATTGAAATTTCATCAAATTTTTATCTTGCATTATCCCCTAAATAATGTAATTCACGGCAGACTATATCTAAGACAAGAATGAACAGTATCACACTACATGGCTTAAATAAGTGGTTATATTTAATTAACAGACTTTGTATCTAATTGAAACTTCATTCTCTAAACTTCCAACAATTTTGTATATATTAGATCTATGTATCGCCAGTCGCATTAATTATTCGTTAAATATATGATTTCTTCGACAGACACCTAGTTGCAGATTGAATTCAAAATATGAATTTATAGGTCTACACCTTTTACAAAGGACATGGCATATCAATTATCAGTGGTGAATCTTAATAAAATCGTCGATAAAATATAAGGGGCAAATCCTGCCAAGAAATGAAGGGACTAAAGTATGGGGAGCCCCAAGCCCCATTTTTTGCTGGATACGCCACTGCAGATTGGGTAAGAAACGGAAAAAATGGGACTTTGCAAACATTATCTGCCCTTACCTTCTTGCTCTTGGAGAACAATTTTCTGATTCCTGCCCAACAGCAGGTCTCAGGGGTCTCAGAATGATCTTCAACTTCCTCATCGAAAGACAAAGATCGGGGTCTGGATTTAGCAGAGCCCATTTTGAAAATTGCCAAAAGGTTTCGAAAGAATTTTCGAAAATCGCTCAAAAACTCTCCGAAAGCTATGTGCGCAAGAGAAATGAATTTAGATTGTCATTTTTGTGTGGGCAGTGCTAGTGGTTACCAGAGATATACGCATGCGCATTGTTAATCATGATGCGCGCTTGCCTCTACGTCAACAATGGTAAGGATGCGCGCGCAGCAAAAGTTTAGTAAGTTTGGCAGGTGCAGCGCAATGTATGAATCTTAAAAAGAGTCATGCAGGTCAAATATTTTGATGTCATTTCTACATCATGATAAGTTGGATAACTCTAGATATCATATAATATTCTCAAACGGATTATTTTGAATTATATCGTTAAATCTACTTTGAAATCAAATCACTTTGATAAGGTATGTAAGTCAACAATGCACCTAAAATATGCGGGCAATATTGGGAGGACTGGTCACTTTACTTTACTATAACCGGTTACTTTATAAGATAATGAATTGAAAAGCGTCACTAGGCCTTTTTCATTTAAAGCACAGTAAAATATATTATATAGTTATATTTACCTCGTTTTCACTAGGACTGAAATTCATGAATATTATTGACCACCTTTATATTTACTCTATTGTTGATTTCTTTCTTTCTCTCTCTCTCTCTCTCTCTCTCTCTCTCTCTCTCTATCCCCTCTTTTAGCCATTCACTAATCAACACTCTTTCTCCTCATATCTACCATGACCGGTCTAATTGGCTTTAAAAATATATAGATGTTCCAGAATTGTCTTGATTTCTAAATGGTTTATATGAATATTTTTAAACGTGTCAACAAAACAAAACAAGATCACATGGCTAAACACAACCCAACGCAAAATAGGCACAGTATTTTTATCTAGATTTTTATTTATCGAAGAATGTACAAATAAATATACCCTAATTCATCAATATGATTTCAGCTCTAAAGTCTGTTATAAAGTACTGGTCTACATTTTGAGGGCCATTAATTCCTCTACTAAGTGAACCTCCTATGGAATGCTGCCTGTGGAATATCCAAACGAGCTAATATCCCGAACAATATTCATTCTTATAGCAGCATGCATGCTAATTTGTGTCCAGTGTTAATTACATCAAATTGGTCCGTCCGGGTCATCTTCGGCCCTTTGATGCTAACGTATTTCCCCCCCGCATTTTATGCGCGTCAGAGGTTGGGATATCTGGTTATGTATATAGGCCAGACATAAACTTTCGTCACCCCAATCCTAACATAATCTTAATGCCCATTAAAAATTGTAGTTGAAACCAATAGAGCATAGTCCAATTTTGATTTTTTTTTCTTCTTTCAACTTTTTCATTCAGAGCAGCATTCCACGCACTTACACTAAAATGGCATCAATATGAACAATCTTCCTCCTACCGTATGATAATAGTTACTACATTTAAATATGTTACAAAATAAAACTTGTTCAAATTTGGCAAATGGTATTTTGGCAATGTCTCGAGTGCAAGTTATAGATATATACATACAGTATAATGAATCGTACAAAAGAAGTATCTTAAAACTGAGATCTATTTATACAGAATGAGAGCTAGTATATATACATATCAAATACTCAAGTTTCTAAATAGTCTCTAAATGATGAAATAGTAATGTTAAAAGCGCACCTATGAAAATAGGCTATATAGTAAAGGGATAAACAAGGACAAAAATCGTGTTATCTGCTAGCAATTCCCAAATGTTGTACTACGGTGAAGCATAGGCAGTGGTAGAGCAGATATGACGCTCACTCTGGCTTCGTTAATCAAATAAAAGAAAACATATATCAAAATTAACAGGTAGGAGCTATACCTCAACAATTCATAAGTAGAGTTCCTTCAGATGAATATGAAATATACTGTGATACTCGAAATGACAGACAATAATAAATTAAAAGGTTTTTACGGAAATTCCACTTGTCAAGGATACACAAGAATGTATATTACGTTATTTTGACCTTATGTCACCCAATAAAATTAAATAGAAAAATTAAAAAATATTTCTTAGCTATTTCACTATAGCTAGCTAAACCAACATACTAATGATTGTCTGCAATTTTAAGATTCAATATTTCATTACGTTTTCTTACTCCTCAAGCAAATCCATGGCAAAGGAAAGACAGCATGGTTTAAATTGACTTCATTTTGCTTTTTTTAAATCTTTATTATCGTACATTTTTGGTGACGTAAAGATTAATTATTTGTTAAATAATCAGTCATGTTCAGAATGGTGGTTGATAATATTATTGTTTTGTTGCACACTTTGCAATGGCCACAAATATATTGCACGGTTGTTTCCATATTTTAAGCAATTTTGTTAATTTATATTATTATGTAAGAGATGGAAAGATAAATCATGACATACTCCGCCATGTCCAATACAGTTGCAACCATTACACATTTGAGACAAAATATGCTATTAGTTCTTTAATGGTTGTTTCCGCGTGGCATAAAAATGTCATTTTGTTAACTCTTGCCAGAACTTGATATTGATATTAATATCCTTGTTAGGACGTTTTTAGCATTTTTGAGCATGAGACCTAAATTTGTGACCAGCTCCAAGGAAACATTTTTTTTATGCGCATATAGCTTATCTTTGTAACACTTATCTTTGTAACAACAATGACGTTTCATATCAAATTAAAAGATAAATGGCAATCTTAAAGAGCAAAATTGCCTACACCCATATGTAATTGCCAACAGCCCGTGCTACATTATTATTTCTGCCAACGAAGTAATTAAGAATATCGTCATTTTAGTAACAATTTTGTGGTAAATTTGGAGACACTTGACAGTGCATTTAGTGCATCATTAAACTGATTTAGTGAAAAATCAACCAAACAACAAAGTGTAAAGAATAATTATGATAAATAATTTTTAATCCTAATGAATACATTTTAGTTGACATTTTATGACTGTAAAGCATTAAGTTCCTCATTGAGAAAATCGAGAAAACTACCAATAGGGGGCAGTTCCGAGAGAGCTCCCTGGTGCAACAGGGCAGCTGCTCTGCTTTTAAAATCGGCATCATCCAGGCGGAAAGTTTTCTGCGCCAAGCAACCGGACTTCGTGCTGGCCAATGGACATGGCAGGAATGTCTTCTGAAGGTAGCTAGGATTTGACCCACCGACAGTATAGTCACTGGACCCACGGACAGCTGATTCCCACTCGGACAAGACGGACTTGTCCTGATAATGCTGGAACGGTTTCTTGTCGCATTGGTCGTAGAGGTCTCTCCGCGAGTACGCTGCAGACGACGACGGCAAATACGATGACTCGTAGTCGGTGTAAGGATGGTTACCCGTCTGTGCACCACTGACAAGCTTGACCTGTACTGCACCATTGACTATATACGACGCACAATACTCTGTCCTTGAAGGAACATGTCCTGTGCAACAGTCCATCGCGTAGCCACTTTTGCTACAATCACCAGACGTGGTGCTAGCTGTTGTCAAAGGGGTTGATGTTGTCCCCTGGTAACCTGACGCAATTGGCGACGGTGGCGGTGACGGTGGCGCCGTCACCCCACACATGGGCTCGCTAGGCATGTACTGCACGTGGTAGGAAGATTCTCCAGGGTAGGCAGATGGTGGCGATGTTTGTGGTGTTGGTGGCAGGTGATATTGGGAGCCGAAGCCTCCATGTGAAGCGATGAGAAAGTCTTCTTGCTGCATCTCTGCGCTGATACGCATGGCGTGCTTCCGATACGAATCAGCATCGTACATCTCAGGAGGAAGGTGCGCAACCATCTGGTACATCGACAACGGCTGGTGCTCAAACCCGCCGTACAATGATGGATCTCCATACCCCAACTGCGGTGGGCTGTAGTAACTGCTTGCCATGGCGTATGGAATGTCCGTCTGTGGCATTGTCCCAACACTCATTTGGAATCCATGATCTTCATTCATGGCATCTTCTTGAATCTTCCTCTTGGCTGAAAACACTCCATGCTCAGGGTTGTCCTGACCCTGATTATCCGATGCCTGATGAAACGTCGAAGGACAAGTGCCATGTGGACTGTGCAACGACACGGAGTAGTCGTCTTTGAGCTTTGGGCCTGTCTGACTCGCTACTACGTATGTGTCATTACTCATCCACCTCCTCCGCGGTACACTGTCCATGTTGCTCGTACTCGTACTGCTACTGCTTGACGGTCCTGCACTGAGTTGGTCAGATTGATCCGTCGACTGCGTTGTCATGAACATCTTCAAAAGGTCCTCCTGTCCGTAACGATTCCTGGATGTAGATTCTTGGCGCAGTAACTGTATGTCTTCCTCTCTGAAATATAGATTAAAAAGAAACTTGAAGCCTCCACACACAACGCCTACATTTTGGTCAATATATTACGCTCAGGTAGAGGAGTCTTTTACATGTAGCCATTCCCTTCGGCAGAAGCCGGATGTTTAAATTGTAAAGAAGTTAAATTTAAGAAACGACAGATATAAATATTTTTTTGAAAATACAGTTCCAATGTTTGTCTTCTGCTTCTTCTCCTATTCTTCTTCTGCTTCTTCTTCTTCTTCTTCTTCTTCTTCTTCTTCTTCTTCTTCTTTTCTTCTTCTTCTTCTTCTTCTTCTTCTTCTTCTTCTTCTTCTTCTTCTTCTTTTCTTCTTCTTCTTCTTCTTCTTCTTCTTCAGTTGCAGTACAGGCCACCGTCAGGTGTATTGTCGTACTGTTGAGGTGCAGTGAGAGGTTTTGCTTGGGGTTTCTTTTAAAGATCATATACAACTCAGAGACTGTGTTGTCCATAGACTCCATACAACATAATATGAAAGCACTCTGTTCTTTCTTACCTCACTGGACTGTGAGCGAAGACAAGAGAATTCTTTCGGCCATTCTTGGTGACCGCATGCCCTCTAGTGTGGAGCCATTGCCAGGTGCCATCCAGACGCATTAGGCGAAAGAACATCGTATGGACCTCATCCGTGTCTATCACTACATGGAGAGAAACGAAAGGAACCGAAAGATGGGGTGGGGGGGCAAGGCGAGAGAGAGAGAGAGAAAAAGAGAATGACAGAGTGAGTAAGAGTTTGAGATAAAATGATGTTTACTTTTGATAACCACATTCTATTGATAACCACTGTCGTCCCTTGTCCACTCATGTGAAGCATGTATGAATGTTAGCTGTTTTCATTTCTAGTATTCATTTTTCCAAGTAAATATATAGGCCTAAGATTTAATAGCAGAGTTAAAGATTTTGCTGCAAAATTGAAAGTGAATCATAGGAGAGGGCAATAATGCGCTGTAAAGAGCTTTACAACAGGAAAGGTGGTATTAAAAAAATATCAGTTATCATTTTTTATCATTTGAAGTTATTTCAAAGAAATCCTTTACAGATGCCACCACCCATATAATAAAAAAAGATCGTACTGCTTTCCACAAAAAAATTATATTAATATCAAAATTTTACCTTGAATAAAGATAATACTTACATGTTTTATGGCAGACATAGACGGCTAGCAGATCGTCAGGATGAATAAGATGATACAAAGATTTGCCTTCCAGATGTGAGGAGTCTATACCAGTAATCTCACAATACCTGGTAAATAAAGGAAATAAAATAATATAAGACCATGAAGATATTGCAAAAAATACGCCATTTTATTGATATTGTATTAACAATAATTGAGCTGAAAGCCTGAAAGATGACAATACCAAAATGAGTAGTCATGCATCCCAAGGAAAAGAAGAAAGGTTGACATGAGATTTGCTTTTAATTAAAGGTAAAGTTAAGATAGTAGTCAGGATGCAGTTTTTAAAAGGCTGCGTTAAAAGTTAGAAGGTGTATCGTGCCCTCTTAACAGCAACAAAAAGAAAGATATTTATTTATCTTCTTAAGAATACTTAAACAATACATATCTAAGACCACAGCAGTTATCGATCAGAATATTATTTCAAAAAGAAAAATCTTTCTTTGTCCACTTTGTCTCCGAACGTCGTTAGCAGCCGAGGAAAGAATATTGTATTTTGATCACGAAGTATTTTTGTATTACATCTACTTTTAACAAGATACAAGATAAGGCCTTTGACTTGATAGACCTTGGGCGGGTCCGACGGTAATTAAAATCTGTTCTACAATGAATCTTGAACAATGAAATTTCAAACTCGTGCATCTAATCTTTAGTGCATCATTGAATACATTGTTCATCATTTGTATAAGATTATATGCCAATCGAATCTTATTTCTTTGGAGATTTTTTTTTGGCGTTGGCTTATCGACTCCAACCGGGATGAGAGGTCGTATTTTTTGTATGAAAAACGATTGCTGTAATGATTGTTAGTTTATTGTTAATAACAAGTGAATTCATTAAATCGTACGTTTTGAAAATCAATTGCGCCAAGATATATAGGGTTTTAATGTCTCTAATTATGATGAGGTCTCAATGAAGCTGCCGACTGAGGTAGATTGCAGAATAATACGTCAGAATTAAGAATCAATTAAAGGTACGTGTGCATGAAGCAATCGTAGGACTATTGCCCACGGTGCGTCATTTTAATGATGTTTGACTGCGTAATAATAATCATAAGAAAAATAATATTAAAAATCGTGATAATAATAATAATAATAATGTTTTCGTGCAACAGATTTTAGATAAATATAAAGGAGCATTGACAGTGAGGACTATATACCTGTTCTCGACGGAGGCGACGTTGAGATCGAGGTCATGTGTTGTCCAGAATGTACCCGGCTTTGATTCTATGTCCGTGTCTGCCGAAAGGAGGATGAAAGGACGAAAGGCGGCAAACAGTACCTGATGAGGAGCGTGGCCAACCCGCTGCGCGTCGGGCAGCGACTTCATCGTGCCTGTACATTGCATTTTCTATAAAATAAAAAAAAAATGAATTAAAGAGATCAGGTAAAAGGGGATCATTGTGCATCTCATACGTATTAATTATCATGAGCAACGGTGTCTAGGCTTTCTAAAGTTCTTATTCTCGTCTTTTCGTTTTAATCCCTCTTAAGTTTGAGTCTTCATTCCCATGTAATTGCTTTGTTCATCATAGTTATTAATACTACCATAGCATATAAACTCAAAAAAGTCAACCAACAGTCAAATCCTTTTATTCAAATTTCTCTTTCTTGTCCATTTCTATTCAAACCTTTCTTCTCTTTAAATAACAAGAAATATTATGTATTCAAAAGATAACACAAAAACATTATAATATCCAAGACTTGACAGAAACATTACATTTAAAAAATAATGGCTGACTAAACCAATAACGTATTCTTTATTAACAAGTTGAGAATCTTACCACGAAGCCAGTGTTTGTGCCGTTGAAACATTTCATTCTGCAGAGAAATGAAATCTCGCGGCTTGCACCGGCACCCCTCAAGGGCATTGTGGTCTCAGCTCCCGACATAGCACCCTGTAATATAAACATTAAATTGTCTTGTTTCAAAAACTCATTTTCACGCCGAGAGGATATACTATCTTATAACAAAAGCTTTTAGATTCTGTCTTCATTTTCATTATCCTTAATCACAATATAGACTTAAGAACCAGGTAACGTCATTAGTGTTCATACTGTAAGTGTTGTAAGACTACCTTCAACGAGAGTTAAAACCGATAGTGCTAAAGATCACAAAGATCACAGAGATTTATTTGTACAATTTTTATCACAAATTTGTTTTCACAAACTCCCCCATAATCATTACTTCAAATTAATATTTCTTAATCAGATTTTGGCGTTATTTGCACGATCTGTATGCGAACAAAACTCAAGTCTGAAAACAGATCCTTAAACCAAAAGTGAAGATCCACTGCTATCGATCCGTACAATCACTATACAACCATGGATTTAAGGTTAAGAAATTAGATAACAGCTACGGACTTTTTAAGGTTATTTTGTTACTTCTATACTCAAAAATGTTGTAATGATAAGCACCTAACTGCATAGATTGCCTCTGATGTGATAAACACAATCTTCTTCTTCTTCTTCTTTCCTTTTCTTCTTTCTACCCATTCCCCTCCTTCTTCTTCTGCCATTTCTTCTTCCTTCTCCCAATTTTCTTCTCTTTCTTCGCGTCCAATGCATTTCTTCTTCTCCCCTCTCCTCCTCCCCTTTTTGTTCTTCTATGGCAATTTATTACAATGCGCACAACTTTAGGCTACTGACGGTTTTTATTACCTACAAATATAATAAAGATATCCCCATAATGATGATTGATGGGTAACCTACCTGCATGGATTGTCTCTGGTGTGATACACCCAAGGTTTCCTCCAGAATGACGCGCAGCTCCTGATGATCGTCGGGGTGAACGATCCCGTAGATGCACCGGTGCACGAGGTCGACATGATGAAAGCCAAGGTGACTCGACATGTTGTCTGTAGCGTAGAGGATTGTTCCATCCACCGTGATGACGAGGAGGAACCCGTCGAGTGCCTAAAAAGAGAGAAAAATATCACAAATGGAAAATTACCTTTTAACTTCATAATTATTATTATATCCTGCATCAAAAATTTGTTGGCTTTTGATTGGTTGAGAGCTCGTCACATGACCAGAAATATTTGACCTATTTTTAGAAAGTACTATATGAAAGTACTATTTTGGTTTACTTTTTGGGAGTTGAAAAAAAAATGTGATTTTTTTTTTTTTTAATTGAATCAATTTTTTTTCTTCGAATCTTAATGTAATGAAAACAAAATATTTAAATCTTTTTAGATAAAAATTGACATTTTTTTTGTTCTAAATTTTTTTTCTTTTGCCTTCTATTTGAGGTACTGGTTAAACTATGGGCCTCGGTGACTCCAAAAGTACCATTTGCTTCGGGGCTGCGCCCCTCAGCAAATAGTACTATTGGAGTCACCTCTTGCGCATAGTTTTAACCAGAACCTCTCAAGGCAGTGTATATTTGTATAGTAATAGTCACATTTGTATAGCGCTTAATTCTGAGTTTCTAAGCGCTTTAAATTGTAACTATCGACACATCGAGACATTGTGAGCAGCAGATGACAGTATAGTAATCTGAAGAAGTGTTAGTAGAATACTCTGCCTTTAATTCCCTATTCATTTGTCGGTAACTTGACCAAACAAAATCACTGAAATAGGAATAAGTTTATAAGATTCTTGGATAGACTTTTGTTTTGACATCATCATCATCATCACTATCAAGATAGATTATTCAAAATCATTATACAACAATCTAAAGAGGCTCATAAAAAGGCCTATTTATCATGAAAGATAATGATCAATAATATTTTAGAAACTCTAACAAATAAAGAAATCGAAAAGTGAGAGATAAAGACGAAGAGAGAGAGGGAGAAAGACAGAGAAAGAAAGAGACAGAGATCGAGAGAAGGAAAGAGAAAGAGAGAGAAGGAAATAGAAAGAGAAAACAGGAAAGAGAGATCGAGAGAAGGAAAGAGAAAGAGAGAGAAGGAAAGAGACAGAGATCGAGAGAAGGAAAGAAAAAGAGAGAGAGAAGGAAAGAGAAAGAGAGAGAAGGAAAGGGAGACAGAGAATGGAAGGGGGATAAAAGAAAGAAAGAGAGAGCTAGAGAGAGAGAAAAAAAGTGGAGTGGAAAAGGAAACTCGTACTGCATGGGACGAGACTGTTTAATCATCATTACTTAATACAAAGGGAATGCTGATCTAATAAACCGCCCCAAAAATCTGTCAGCATACCAAAAAGAAAAAGAAAGTAAAAACACGCTGGGGAAGCTCCAACTCATTGACTCCAGCACCGAGTTCAAATACGGTTACTTCTTGTGCACAATCATGACAATAAAATGCCGAAATTCGATAATGTGCTCCGGTAATACCCCAATCAAGAATGTATAAAATCGCTATTTACGGTTCTTAATTGCACGTGTAGCTTCTTAGCTTTCTACAAAGATCAGACCTTAGAATGACATCACAACCATATTGAATTTGGCAATCCGGAGAAATTAATATCTTGATGACCGGGTGCCGACACGGGAATCGCATTTTTATTTAAAAAGTCGACGAAATACAATACACAACGAGATATCAGGGAAATCTGTAACAAGAAAACTTCACACAAAATTCCTCTAGTGACCCGTTTCCGACAATTATCGTCTTGAAGCACACTTCCTTCTTGCTAAACGTAATGTTTCACTACCCCCCCCCCCCCCGACTCCTTCCTCCGCGACACCGAAGTATTTGAATGATCTAATTAATTATTATTATTTTATCTATTTATTTACCTCTACAAATAGCTTGCCATAGACAAAACACGGCGTAAACAAAAGATGGCGACGCCCACTCACCCGCTTGTGACCATTTAACTTTTATTCTACAAATATCGTTCTAATCTAGATTTCCTAGGACCAATCGTAAGCAATTTGTGTTATTTCCGTTATTTTAATTGTTGAGACAATTATCAGTGACATGAAATAGCTACGCTTCCCGTCTCCTTTCTGAATGGGTAACACGGAACTGCTTGATCTTGTCTGTTTAGTCCCGTGCCATTTAGAACTGCGTAGTGTTTAGATGAAACCCTTGATTGGCCGTCGCGTCGCTGCTGTTTAGCGTACGACTACGAAGTGTGACTTTTTGCAGAGAGGAATAAGGGAACAAACATGGTGTATGCTTTCATCATCCACACGCTACCTCCTGATACATGTCGGGTGCTGTTTTCTTGCACATTCGGACTGGAAGATGCCGGGGTTGACGACCATCGAATCGAGAACGAGGGCGATGTCACAGAAATGAGAACACTTCGGAAAGAACAGATGGCACTAGTGGCGCGTCAAGTTCAATCAGAATTCTCCTTCCAGAAAGCAGTGTCGGAGCGAGTAACCTACAGTGATGGCTTAAGCAGTGGTCAGGAGGACTGGATGCGAGATGCAGAGCTGGGGATGTTCCGACTAGCAGCCGGCGATCCCTTTAAGACAGAGAAAATCGCCGTCTGGTTAGGAGCGGGAAAGACAGGATTTATCCTTGTTTGTGAGACACATGAAAATCGTCTGCAGGTGGAAAATCAATTGCGTTTGTTGGTGAAGAATTTGCAGGAGCATGTGAAGGCAGTACGTCAACCAATTGAAGTGCTTGAGAAGGGGGACCGTGTTATGGCAGTTCTTCATCATTTCTTGCCGTCTGGACGCATTATATTCATGAACCATGCTTTAATCAAACAAACTGAGAAGGAACTTGATATTGCATTACGGATGAAATGAAGAAGTATCCCTTCTGTAATTTTTTTTTCTTTTTCATTCCCCCCCCCCCCCCCCTCTTTTTTATTATAAAATTTCATGTATAATAAGAGTATGATTTTTTACTTTGATACAAGGTATCTCTGCATATGCCATTTGTTGTCTTTTTACTGTACATTTTTTACTTGCATGTTATTTAAAGTAAAACTAAAGTGTTTGCAAGTCATGCATTGTAAAAGCTTGGATGTTTTGAGTTCATTCATTTCATTTACAGTCAATGTTTTGTTCATTTGGTTTACAAATAATACAATATTGTAATGTTAAATATCCAGTCATAATCAATTGTGTGATAACTGACAGTATAAAGTCCAATGGAATTGTCTCTTTTACATTCATGAATTTTCAAATATATATATAATTATATAGATGTCTAGCTTAGCTACATAGTTTATCAAACATGTTAAGCGTGTATGAGGGCTGTAAAGAGTACAGCACATGTAGTGTAAACGTAATTCTCTTAACCACAGGGTTTGAACACACTGTTCTTTTATTGTTACATATGGAATTCATTATGCAATGACCTGGTAGAGATTATGCCAATAAAAAAATGTGTATGTTTGTTTTACCGCTTTAGGTTCTACAGTATGGGCAAAATCTAAATCATGTGCAGGTACATATAGACGTGGCAGTCTCATCCTGAAATATATGTACAATGTTAAGTCTATCAGAATAGGCCTAATTGTATTCTCATAGAAGATGATTATGTGATATTATCTTAATTCGCCTTTCACCTTAGCCACATGCAGTTGCCATCGATAGATATAATGAGGTAGATTTAATTATTATTATGGTTACATGTTTTTTCATCAATATTGAATACATGTTGTTGTACATGTGTTCTACTCATGTTACATGAATAAAGGGTGATATACTTTTAGAATTTGTCACCACAGATTGTTATCTTGCTTTCCATCGAAAGATGTCTGTATACCGTGTATGTATCAACAGCACCCAGGCACGTTGAGTGTGTGTGGTTTATTTTTAACAAGGGAGTGGGCGGCCGGGCCTGTTTAAAGAATCAAAGTCTGAAATGGGCATTTGTCTATCAGATTAATCTAGCAAACATCAACCAAAGAGCTGCATATCCTTTTTTTTCATCTGTCTCTCCCCACTCTATTTGCCTCTCTATCTCTCTCTCTATCTCTCTCTCTCTCTCTCTCTCTCTCCTCTCTCCCTCTCTCTCTGTATCTATCTATCTCTCCCCCCTCAACTATAACTGCCTCTCTCTTTCTCTATATAATTATCTTTATCTTTATCGATCTCTACATATCTATCTCCTATGATTGTCCTCTTCTGTCGCTCTCTCTGTCATTTTATCTCTCTGTATCTCTGTCCGTTTCTCTTCCATCTCCCCCTCTCTCTCTCTCTCTCTCTCTCTCTCTCTCTCTCTTTCTCCCTCCCTCCCTCCCTCTCTATCTCTTTCTCTCATTCTGTCTGTCTCTCTATCTCTCACCCCCTCAATTCCCGATGACGGTGTTAAAAAGGCCACTACCCTTGACGTCTTGTGTACATTGTGGGAGATTTTCTCGAGTGTTTTCGACGCGAACTGAATGAGAATTGGTAAAAACATCCGACTCGTCTTAAACAAACTGTTAGATATGACGGCTAGCTCAAGAAGGTTTGAGAGTTTGACCAGACCTAAGTTACACTATTGACCCATATTCGGTATCTGAGATGTAAAGATAAGGACGAATAACGAGGAAAATCTAGTAGAAAGGAGTGAGAAGACAAGGAGAGAGAGAGAGAGAGAGAGAGAGAGAGAGAGAGAGAGAGAGAGAGAGAGAGAGAAGTTGATAGCAAAGAGACAGAAAGGCAGATAAAGAGAGGAACTGAGAAAACTTTAGAAATTAAGAATTACAGAAAAAGATGTGTCGGGGTCTTTGAAAAAAGTTATTAACGAGAGAAATAATGACGGTAGAGATATGAATTGTGATGTCAAACGTTAAGTTTGAGAAATTAGAAATATGAGTTGAGAACAACTTGTTATTTCTTATGATTATGATTGTAGAGGAGGAAACGGCGGAGATTTTTTTGTTTTTAAGAGAATGACAAGACGCTGAAAAAAGAGCTTCCGGGAATAACCAAAAGGAATTATATTCTTCAGTGATATATATATATATATATATATATATATATATATATATATATATATATATATATATATATATACCTCATTTCCTAAAAAGTTTTTTAAAAATCAAACAAGATTGTTTCTGAAATAGGGGATGCTTTGGCGGAGATTTTCGTTTTAAGAGAATGACAAGACGCTGAGAAAAGAGGTTCGTAATAATCAGAAAATAATTGTTTACTTCTGTAATATATGTTTATACCTCATTTCCAAGAGAGTTTAAACAAAATCAAAAGGCTACTCCCCCCCCCCCCCCCCCGCACACACACACCTTTATTATTATGCTACAATATCTATCCTGGGCACACCCTTACCTCCAGAGATAATTGCGTCTCTAGCTGACCTTCCAGTCGACTGGTTGGTAGCGGAGAGCCATCGGCAGAGATGGGCTGTTCTCCGGGAAACTCTTCCTTGATAATGCTGCCATCGGGTAGTTCAATTGTAGCCGCATCGGACGATGGTTGGAGTGACTCGAGGCCCGCAGCTATTTGAAATGAAAAGAAATAAAGAGATAGGGCAGGGGGTTCAGGTATTTGATATTTACTCTTTGATGGAATGATATTTGATGTTTGTTTAACGTACATCCCTGATGAATAGAATGAACGCATAGTATAGTAATTTGTATGTTATTTCTGTTTCTGCCCCCATCAAGCCCTTCAAAGGTAGCTACTGCTGATTATCGATGAATGATTGAATTTTTATTTTTCATGAGTACTGGGTAAGCAATTACATCATTGTAAGTATATTTTTAATACTAATCTTATATCTCGAAACCCCATCAGTATACTATTCCCATCTTCCAAAGATGGAGAAAAAAATTGTGGATTGTGCGCCATAAATACAAGACTCCTGAAAGTTGCGAAATGCTTTATTGAATTAATAACAATTAAGTCGTTTCGATATTCACAGCACAAGACAAGTCTCACATAACTGTCCTTTACTTTATACACCAATTCAACAAATGAAACAGTTAGTCACAATAGAATATGAAATGATTATTGTGATAACAACGTAATAGGAGAGGAACCTGCTAATGCACTTTTTCTCGCGCCGATGATAGAACGTGTACTTTTGAAGCCCATTTTCTTTCAATTAAAGATGAAAAGAAAAAACGGGTGATATTAAATATGGCGAAATTTGCGTTTAGATGGTGGGAAGCTATCCGTCCCTGAAGCCATCGGGTTCTTAACTAAACCCTCCTCCTTGCGGCGGCGACTCAAGGAGCTCTATATTATCATCCATCGCTTCTCCGGGATAGCCCGAAATCATATTTGGTTTGCGTCAAAAATCAGGGGCATAGGAAGGTGGCTAGGGCTTAGGGGGGTTGGTATTATGATGATACAGATACATGCGATAAGATCATCCTCAACTTTTAGCGTCATTATTTCTAGATCTTAGGTACGGGTATATAAGGAGTAATTTCTATATTTCAAATGAACATATTACAAACGTTACTAAGTCCATGTAGTGTGGAGTCCATAGAGTGTATCGGATATACATACACATATTTTCAGCAACACCGTATAAGAATAATTAACTAAACATACACAACATGCACCGTGTCCTTGGTTCGTTTGCTTCTTTGTATTTTTGAAGTATGTACCCATCTAATGCATCCCCTCATTTGCATAGTTATACTGATGTGATATTCTATTTCTATCTAAGGACGACGATGAGAGTTATTCGATGAGTTTTATTTCATTTCGTTTTATTTCATTTCATTGCATTGATTTTTTAGTTTTTATTTCCAAAAAATAATATCATAATAATCAATACTTTGCAAAATTTTACCAAAATGTTATTACACTTGAAATAGAGAAAATCAGTACAAAAATGAACACCCTTGGAAAAGTAGAATAATCGCAAATAAAACCTGATCTACGTGTATTTTCTGTGGAAATGGAGTGTCTAATTCACTTACAGGGAGGAGCTACACCCTGCCAACACCCATTCTCTGCGCCTTGCTTTTTGATTAATCAACACTCTAAAATGGGAAATAAGAAATGATACCTACAGAGAAAAAGACCGGAAACTTAGCCCAGGGAAATGGCCCATTTTGCTCGCCATTGTTGTTATCCCGACCAAGAAGGAATCCCCTTTCAGAATAGAGTATTAATATAGCAAGCCCGTGATTGGTTTCTGATACAGCCGATGGTGTAGAGTAAGGCGCCATTTTGGAATGAGGTAAAATGAATGATCGCACCTCTTTTCGATCAAAAGCACACAGATTCTATTGTTTACAAATAAACTTTAGTATCAATCTTGAACTAATGCATTTTAAGCCAGATGTATCTCACTAAGTTTCTGTACTATATAGGTAAGTATCTGTTTAAAAACAAATATAATAATTTTTGACCTTCCCATCACTTTATATTTCTTCGAAAAAGAAGAGTAAAAAGAAATAAACCGATCTAATCTATTATTGTTTACCAAAACGGTCAAAGCGTACATACACGCATGAATTATATAAATACCATTCTCGAACGTTTGTCGAAGAACTTTTTTGTTTGTTAATCCTGTTTTTTCTTTTATTTTTTTCTTCAATTGTATGTAACATGGATTTATCTTTTTTGTAATTCATTTTTTTTTCTTTGTAGATAATATGTAATTGTTATTGATGTTCTTTTTTGTAAAGCTGTCTTCTTTTGTGGCTGAAGGTAGGTTTTTTTTTTATACCGTATTGAAATAAAACAAACAAACGAAGTTATGAAAAACAGAATAGAATAAAACATGTCGATTTTTTTGGTGTTATTCTTAAAGTACACATAGTGATGATTTAAAGCACTCGATTGTTTTGTAATTAGGTATATCATAACTACAGTGTGTTTGCAAGATATTTGCAGTAAGAAAAGCAACATACTATAAATTCTATACATCTCCACAAGCTTTAACTTGTGGTAAAATAATTCGATAAGTGAATATATTTGTCCTTTCCAGAAAATGAGAAACAATAACACCGCGAGTTGTGCTGGTGAACACAAACATGAAATTAATGCTCCGGAATGGAGGGGGAATGGAGGCGATAATTATATCTGACCTTCTTTTTTTAGCACATAATTGGTGCAGTTTTGTGGCCTGATTATTTTCAATTAATGTGATTATCGTCACTTTTTAATCCCGAGTGGATGTCTATCGTCATGACTTTTATCGAGGTAATCGCTAATCATTATGAAAATGATAAGGCATTGGAGTCAGACACGTGAGGAAGGGGCATTGGATATCCGTTCCCCCACCTCTCGATTATGATATTGCAAAATAAAACACGATAAGAGCTTAAGTTTTTGTATCGTCCCTTCCTACATGTGATTTTAGAATGGGTTTCACGTTGATCATATAGATAAAATAGATGATATTAGTATCAAAAAATAATACTGAGTGTAGGTAAGTCTTGCGATATTAGATTCTCTGGGTAATATGTGTACATGCATTTCCAATATGCATTGCAGTGCAACACTCGGCTTATCAATCTTGTAAACACGTAGATGAAATAGAAAGAAGACTTCTGTCCTCACAAATACCTAAATATTGAATACTTGAATACTTGGTAGCCATGTCCACGTTAGGCAATGCATATTTTCATATAAAAACGATGTCCATCTCCCCCCCCCCCCATCCCCCTTAATACTAAGGAACCAGTAAACGCCCCAGATTTACAAGGGTGTATGACGGTACAGAGCGGCATATAATAATTGCTTAATTTTGCATCAAATCAAAACAAATCTCGTAAAAACAAAGGAAAGGAAGAGTAATATTTACATTTGACTGAAGTGGTCGACAAGGTTGCTGTATCATATCCACATCCATCAACTCGTGCTGTAATTAAGGAGGGTAATAACCTTTGCAGTTTGTGATTGTAATCTATTTTTACCAATTTAAATTGTACATGTTTGTAACAGAGAAATTCTGGATTTTCGTATTTTATCATTTTAAACATGTCCCCCCGAAAACGGCACATTGGTATGGGGTATTTGGTAAGTAAGAAATTATACGAACAGAAATAAATAGAGACAGAAAAAAAGGACGAAGAAGAACAATAAAAAGAAGAAAGGAAAGGCGAAGGAAATAAAAAGGAAAAAGAAAAAGAAAGAAAGAGAGAAAAGAAAGAGGGGAAGCGGGAAGAAGATGAGATAACAACGAGAAACTTAGATAAAAGATTGAAAGATAAACATAAGAGAAACAACGAGACTGTCATTTCATTTGGTGAAGTAGAAGAAAGGGGTGTATCAAATTCAAATACAACCAGAGACACAAAAACAAACGATATGGGACGGATAAATTAAGAGAGAAGTAGAGTGTATGCATCAACATACAGGGAAAGCAGAGACGTGTATAAATTCACAATGACAGATTCAGTAATTATTGTGTAAGCTTGCATAATTTTGTCAACATTTTACACCTCCTGACATTGAATGACAGCTAATATCCACCGGAAAAGATGTGTGTATTTACAACAAACTATACAACTAAATCACAATCACATATTAAACAGATACAAACGCTTCACCTGGCAAAACATAGCTATAGCATCAGCTATCATTACTATACCAAGATTTGATGATTACATAATACGCTTGATAAGAGAAATGTCCGGATTAAAAATGTCGGATTTGTGGATGTATTACTGTTTCAAAATAATAAGATAATGATGATGACATTAACGGGCACTGTTCTAGACGTGACCCATTAAACTTACAGACTAGGGGCAACCTTCGTGATCAGTTTTTGTGCTTCCAGTCTGCTAAAATGAAAGGCCTCATATTATGCTAAAGTTCTAGATCCCATTCTCGAACATTCGACTTCTGATTTGGTACGAGTGACCCCCAAATATGCAGAGATCTTTTACACATGGAGACGTCGCACTTTTTGCATTTTAGAATAGTCACTGTCAAAGTAATGAAAATGCTCCATGAATACCTTCTATTTTTGCTCTGTTGAGAAGAATACTTCCACCAGTGTATCAGAAAATGTGTTGTCGGTGAATAAATGAATAATGATCGTATAATTTTCTAGAGCACTAATTCAATATTCGTCTCGGTGGGTTTTCAATTTTGGTACAAATGACCTTTATCTGCCCATGCGCAGATTATATCTACTATTTAGGCCTAACTGGATGCCATTATAGCTTAAAGTATATATATATATATATATATATGCGTGACTATTAAAGACTTCCAAAGAAAAGAAAGTAATATCAGATATGATGGAAGATAATTTTGGGTATTAAAAGTGTAGATTAAAATTGTCATGCTCTCTCACTCTCTCTCTCTCTCTCTATATATATATCTATCTCTCTCTCTTGGTATGTACATAAACATACCTTAACCGGATGAAAAACATTCTCATTTCCAATACGCAGAATGCAATATCCATCATTTTCAAAGCACTCTTTTATTACTTTGTTCATGTTCATGGAGTGGCGCACATTGAGCGGCGCCAAATTGTATTACCTTACACACTGTCGTTGACGCCACCAAGCAAGCACATAATCATACCCAGCACAGCTCACATTATTCCCTTCCGTTCCCATCATACAGGCGTTGCAGTCGAGGACTTGGACAAATCTCCTCGTCTACTACAGAAGGACCTGATCACTCATACTTCTCATGTTTGGACCCTCAAGTATGGTGGTGGAACAACTCCGAGACACTCTAAAAACTTCCGAGACTAATACGTCATAACACCCTTTTCTATTTGAAAAACCCTCCAAAGCCGTTCATATTTTTTTAGTGGTCTGTTTTTGTCTGCATGGTGTTTTCAACTTGAACCCTGTTTTCACATGTGGTTGAACTTCAAAAGTTAAAAATAAGTTTTGTTCCTTTGGTGACATATAACATTAATATCTTATAATAAATGATAATTATGTACTGCTGATACATTTGCTATGAGTTTGATGATTCAAAATGATTACGATTACAAGTGTATTAGTGGTAAGTCACCAGCGATATTTTTTTAGAGGTATAGTAATTTTAATTTGGTCAGGGTTAAATGTTAATGATACGTTCATAGGAGAGAAATAGAAAACACCAGAAATGAACAGATAAAACGAAACAAAATAGAAAATTAGAATAGAAATACACTAGAAATTATGAAACAAATGGCCAGCATTGCCGTCACCAAAAACAAACACAAAGAAAGAAAGGAAATCAGTGCAAACTGGCGCACCTTCGCTTGTGGTATACAATTAATTGTAAATTTGAGCAGTCAATGAATCAGCAACAAATATAATCTTCTGAGGACTACATCAGTTGACATGGTTCTTATCTGACGGGTTTCCGCTGTGACCCCATGACCCCCTCTCATACTGTTTGTCTTCCGCCACAAACAAGCTGAAATAATCTTTTTAATCCGGATAAATTGAGATCTAAACGGTTTACAAATTAACAATTCTGTTTCTCAGATTCAAACTTCAGGTTGTCATTCATTTTGATTGATAGGTCCGTCTTCTTGCCAGACGAAAACAGGACAGAAAACACTGAAAAGGAGGATGCGTGTGTTTTTTTTAAGACTGAGTTCTGATAAAAACTAATGTGCAAACGAATTTGTGAGCTGTTCTTTTTATTCCGCTTGAATTGCGCTCATATTCCGAGTGCGACTAGAAATAATAAATTTTGACAAAGTTATGATTTGTAGAGTCTCATATATCTTTCACTATTTATGGCATAATTAATCTACATCAGTCCTCTTCTTCCTTCTTGTCGTTTTAGTTTTCTATCGCTGAACATAATTTGTTCTAGTCTCTAAAGATGTATAGATTTCCCCCATTTGATTACCAAAACAATATTGATTTAATACAATTTTTGTATTGAATAAAATTATTGTTTTAAGAATTGGCATGTATTCTCTATTAAAATTACTATAATATTTGTCTACAAAGTATCACTTCCGTCTTCGTGTTAAGTAATTTTCTAGTTTTTCTCATTCAACTAGTATGTCTATAAGTTCATTGGTATAACCCATATGCGTGTTTCTGATATTCCGAAGGCTTTTTGTGAAAGCACTTGAAAAAACCGAGAAATTCATAAGAACGAGTACCATAACTGGCCTTTTGAACTTCATCCCATATTCTTTTTAATTATCAGGCATATCCTATGCTGAAAAAGCACATTTCTTTTAAACGTCTGAACTATAATTATGGTTGTAATTAGTCAATTCATTTTACGTGAAGTAAATGATGTTTCTCAAAACTGAGAACAACATTCGTGATTTCAATTTAGATCTCTAATGAGTTTCTCCCCGACATGAGTCCAAGATTATTTTTCTAGCATTTTATTTTTTTATTTTTCTCTTGTGTCATGACATTGGCATTAATAGACAAAGGTGAAATAATCTTAATTACTCCAGAAATCATTGAAATTATTTCATCATGTGCTGAGATTCCCATGTTGAAAAATATCCACAATGATTCACATGTGATACAATTCTCAACATTCTAATTCCAAGAGTGGGAGAAAGTACTATACAACATTTAATGAACAGGCTTCTCTCAAGCTATTTGTCTTAAGGGTCGTACACTAATAATTAATGTTGGTGCACTTCAAACCTAATGTTCTCGCTTTCAAAATGAATTGCTCTACTTCATACCCGCTTCCCACCCGCTTCCCAACCCCCAACAATGCAAAGAATCACTCATGACTTCAAGTCTAAATTAACAAAGAAAGGTAAGATGCATTTTTAAAAGGTAATGCTCAAAGCAGGCAGGCAGGCAGGCTACGTGTGAATTTCAGTGTTTTACGAGCCATGCAGAGAATTGGTTCGTTTTTAGAAGAGCAATAATTCTTAAAGATGCTACGCATTGAAGTGGCTATCAGAGTAGCGGCGCGTGTGAGCTCTGCCTCCCTCAACTTCTCCGATGAGCCTTGGGAATGCGACACATGTTTACTGGGAATTGTCCACCCTTTCTAGAAGAAAAAAAGGAAAAAATCAAGCGCTGAAGGAAATGACATAACCTATTATACGTATATGTACAACTACATTATTTTGTGTGGGCAATTGTGTGCCTTACCTTCTTTAAATGAAATGTTTATCTAAACCCTTTTCCGGTTCCCATCTTATATATATTTTAAAGGGATTATGATCTTCGCCTTTTAATTTGGAGGACATGTTTGTGCCAATCTTCACAGAGATACCTGATCATATTCTTTTGCCAGCCAGCATCGTTCTTTGACATTTTGTGTCTCGATCAGATCATTTTTAAGAATCATGTCTTTTGAAAGTTTCTTCTCAAGAAACATGGTTTGTAGCGTATTTAACAAACATTAGACATGTTGAGGAGAACGAATTATAATGATAATGTTAACATTTCCAAATTCAGGAAATAGATTTATAGATTTGAAGTCATTAAATACACTAGGCCTATATTCTAACCATCAAATCATCCTAAAAAGTTGCTATCGGAGAAGTTGTCATGGGCTAATCGGGGAAGGGACTCTGTATTTATAGCCTTTAACATTTTTTTATAGGTATATTTTATGCATTGACGTCAACTCATTTAAATCTTAGACTATCTTTGACTACGGACAAACTTTTGTCTTTTAAGCATGGGAGCAAGACGCAAGATTGAACAGAAAGCCGAGATCGAATCCTTCAAATATTTTAAAACTTGCCATTCAAAATTTCTCGACGTTCTGAATAATATCAAATATATATTGTTATTCCGTTTTCATAATCGATTTTCCATTTGCGCAATTCTTTCTTCTAATGGCTCAAACTTGAAGATTTTATTGATGATATACTTCACCTGACTGTTAAGAAAAGCAGGTTAGACTATAATATAGTCATTTAGACAAAAGCGAGATGCGTTTTTCCCCCTTCGGAAATGAATTATATACTCCGCTGTATTTTGTCTGTAAAAGAAAGACTTTTAAGATTTGTCAGCAAAGGTACTCTTTCACTTTCAACCTCTGTCCTATTTTATGCCTCGTTCGGGTTGCTTTCTAATGCATCCATTTCGCATTGAGTGATGTATCGCTGCCTGCATGGCGTTTTGTTAAACCAAGAGGCTGTATCGTTAACGCAGTAGCTATAATATACTCCCCTTGCTTAATATTTCAGGACGATGATAATGCGAGGAAAAACCAGCGTAAATCGGTGATTATTACTCGAATGATCTATTTACTACATTGTCCCTCGCGGTAGTTCCACCCCTCGCTCTTCACTCTCCATGCGAGGAGTTACGGGGGATATTGATGACTAGGCGCTGCTAATGGTTTGTAAGCTCGCGGGCATTCGCTAAAACAAGTGCATACGCTGCCCAAGCAATTTTGACAGTCTTTTCTGTTTAAATGAAAGAGGTCTGTTTTTGTTTTGGATAATAACCACGACAAAAGCATTTTGAATAACTTCGATAACAGACATGGAAAAGGCAGAGGTCATTTGTATAGATGAGGCCGAACTAAAACAATTTTGCAGTTGTGAGAAAAGAGAAGGGAAATTAAAACGATTTTTTTTTTTTTTTCTTTCAAGGAATCGAATAAAAACATAAAATCAATGAAATAAGAGAAAAAAGAAAGAGGGAAAATAATAAAACATTACATCTTAGATGAGAAGAGGAAAAAGGGGGGCGACATGATAAGTATACTTATATCTTTCAGTATCTAGCTTATGAAAGAAATAAATTTAACATCGTTCTTGCCACTGCCTAATTGTTAAATTGTTAAAGCATTGAAACTTCTATCAATAATACATTTTAATTAATGACGATGTAAGTGATTTTTGAAGAAGTAGTCTACACGAGTATTAATACATGTTTTAGCTAAACAATCAAATACATTACTTTGTTGCATGCACATTTAAAAAAAGAGGGGAAAGGGACCCAAATCAATTAATTGTTTATGGTTTCAGTAAAACAAAATTACATGCGACTGTCTAACCCACACAATCCGATCGTTTTAATGAAATGGAATGAAATGACTTCAATTGTCCGCTCATTTAATACCGCATTCGTACGTAATGTTTCACCCCCCCCCCTCTTTTGCTCTCGCTCTCTCTCTCTCTCTCTCTCTCTCTCTCTTTCTCTCTCATATAGTATAGCAAGTTAATACTGAAATTTGTGAAAACAGTCTAGACGTACATACATCCTTTATCAGTCGTACCTTTATCTCCGCATTATGAGTGATGTCGAAAGTGAACAGTCTCGGCACTGCTAGCTGTTAAGTACCCTTCTTCTCATCGACTCATTGTGGTGAATTACTGCTAATGATCCCACTAGCGTACTGTCATTACAATCAGTCTCTGTCAGCCAGCTTAAGTGGGCCGCCATATTTTGTTTTCTATCCCACCGTCCTCCGCCCTATCTGCCCTGGGGGCTGTTATGGCGTTTGTCGAGAGGGCCCCCTATATCTTAGGATACGTACAGTATCTGCGCTTTCGAGCCGATTTCCGGTGTTCAACGTCGCCGGCCCAATCGGTCTTTACCTACCTTTTTTTTCCTCCTCCGATGTGAGATCATGCTGAGCGGTATCATCCGTCCTTTTTGCCCTCTCTCATTTCTATCTCTCTTCCCTTCTCCCTCTTCCCCACTCTCCCTCTCTCTCTCTCTATCTCTCTCTAGATTATCTTATTTGCTTTGTCTTAAGCAAATACAGACTGTATAAATCTACTGTAGTATATATATATATATCTCTCTCTCTCTCTTTCTCTTTTTATATTCTCTGGTTTTATCCCCTCTATAATATCTCACTCCCTCTCATCCCTTGTGTATGTCTACCCCCCCTCTCTCTCTCTCTCTCTCTCTCTCTCTCTCACACACACACACACACAACACACATATACACACACATGCACTCTCTCTCTCTCTTTCACACACACTCACACTCACTCACACACAAACGCACGCACACCACGAACCCACACAATATTAGATGATAATCACTTTTTTCTATCTGCTAATGTTACTCTGCACGTTTCATTATCTTATGGTGTATTTCGCTTTCTTATCTCTTTCTCTCCGCTTTCCCATGCCCCCTTTCTCTTTTTCTTCTTCCTGTCTGCTGTTCTTAAACATTAATTTTAATGAATTTCGATGCCTATTCCTTTTATCTGCGATTAAGACACGCAAAAGAATTTAGGAAATGTATGTGTGATACCAATCGAAAATCTTTTTATATAAGAGGTAAGTATGCAAGTTTGCAATCACACTGGATCAATTATTATAGGCCTGGTCCATGACTTGTTACCATTTTTTTACATTCTAGTCCTATGTGTTACTAATGTAATGTACTTACGGTGTGTTGGACTTGCAAGAATAAAAAATCTAATATTGAATATAACGTTCTGAACACAAGTATTAAGATATGCAGACATCGTTTCAAGCCAATAATCAGAATAAGCTAAACAATTGCCTATTTAAATCTGCTGAGAAACGGGGGGGGGGGGGGGGGGGGCCGTTAATTTTTTTATGTGAATGTCTACTAGTAAATTGCGTTTTAGCTCTCAACAAAAGTTGGCTGAAATTCACCATGCTCTGCAAATTTGTGTATAGTTGTCATATACATTTATAACCAGCGGTTTCCAAAACGCTCACTACTGACAGATTTGTCAAGGCAGAAAATCATACTTGCTGTAATAACAACAATTACAGTACTTAAATCAAGTTAAATCAGGAGAAATATCCATGCCTATATATTTGGTCGCCTTGCTATCATACAAAGCAATATACCGTCGTTTTATTCTGAAATATAACTATTCGACAGCCAAACGGTCATTGATTGAATTAAAAAGCACCTTGTTATTCATCCTCGTGGGAAATTGACGAGTGGATATCCACATTTTGATGAAATCCACCTTAATGCCCAGGTACTAATTTGGCATTTAGCAAAAATATGACAGCAAACAGCAAACATAATAAGCTTGATAAAGAGATCAATGCCAAATAACCCGATGATATCAGGCGATTTATTTCGCGATAATTAAAGCAGGCGCGACGCAACGTGCACACGGTCACAATGGAGGAGGCGCCAAAAAACGGTGATTAAAAAATCCCCGCAAAAGCCGTGTACGGCTTGCTGTGTAATACGTGTGGGAAAGTGAGAATGGCTTGATTAGAGCAACCTTTGGGAGGTACTTAACCTCAGATTTAGCTCAATTTAATGGAACATATCATTGCTACCGTCATCATATCATCATCAACACTTCAATGTGTATATTCAACACTGGAAGACTAGTGTGCATGTTTTGGTTATTGCTCTTCCAAATCCTGTTCCAAAGACAATACGTAACGTTGACTCACATAAACATGACTGGTGTTGAAAGCATGGGAGGAATATATGAATCATCGCAAGAAATATTACTCTCAAAAGAGTTGGGTTAATGTTTACCCAGTTTTGGGTAAAAATGATGTACCCAATATAATTTACCCACTGATTTGTAAAATTGTATACCCGACAAACATGTATGTTCCTTTTTGTACCCAACATGGGTTTAAAAAAAAAAAAAGTAACTCGAAGAGTGAAATAAAAACAAAACCAAATCGGAAAATAGCCACTTTTCGACTTTTAAGAAGGCTTCCAATAAGATATGTTTAATGCAGGAAAGGAACAAACAGATTGTAATATCAAAAAGCACTCGTTGTGAGTTTATGTACCATCGCATAGCCCCGGGATAACAAACCCACGTCGGGAGAAATTGAGGGAAACAGAGAGAGATCATGTCACTTCCTATATCACAGCGAGCAAATTAAATTCAAGCTCTAAATGCGATCATTAGCGCGAAGGCTTATCGGATAAAAATCCTTCCTTAAAGATTGCTCGCAGGTATGAACGGTATTAACGATATTTTATTTGACCGTCTCGAGTGTTTTGCCCCCTCTTTTTTGCTCTTTCCCTCTCTCTATCTCTATATCACACTCCCCTCTCTGTCACTTCCTTTCTCTGTCTGTCTCTGTCTGTCTCTCTCTCTCTCTCTGCCTCCCTTCCTCCGTATCTCCGTCTTCATCCCTTTCTACCATTCTCTGAATCTGTCTCCACTCCCTCTCCCTTTCTCTCGCCCCCTTTCCACCCCCTCACTCTCTCTCTCTCTCTATTTCTCACACACACACACACACACACACTCTCTCTCTCTCTCTCTCTCTCTCTCTTTCTCTGCCTCCTTTTTCATATACGTATTTTCATTTCACTGATAATACCTTTATTCTCCCTGCATAGCGATTGTATGGAACTCTTCATTCTTTTAAAACTCGTTAAGAATAAATCCCTCATAATTAAAGTTCAACAAAAAGATAATCGTTCTTAAAACCACGAGTATTTCTTGAGAATGCTGTTCTATCAGATCTCAATTTTCACAAAATGGAAAGTATAATATTGTGCACAAATTATTTTCATGAAAAGTATTCTAGGAGAAAGAAAATTGAAAATGTTGCATAATTCATCCATCATACACAATACTTATAATATGCAGAGTAAACATACTCCCTAATGGTTTTAGACATACGTGTACTTATTTTGCATTAAAACTCCGTGTTTCTACCAATCTGTCCAAAAGCATCTAACTTTTAAAGCGAGTTCTGAGAAAATGTAATAATCTATGAAAAATGTCTTATAAAAAAAACTTTGAAATTATGATATTTAGCACTATGAGCTGTTAATGTTGTTTACTAAGTTCACTTCGGATTATTTAGAATATTATCGTGTATCATGTTGTTATTATGTCGGGAAAAAAAGTGGTAGTAACAACCTTTGCTAAAAGTATTTGAGGTAAACATTATTTTAGTATAAAGGAACCCCGTGGAAGGGTAAGTAGAAGAAGAAAATAGTATTTTATGTGTCATATATTGATTGTCAGCCGTGCTATGATTGTTTGTTTTCCACAAAAGTCCGCTCTATTATAAACATCCCTCTGCTTCCAAACGCGGAAAGTAAAGCGAACTACTGGAGTGTAAAAAAATATCGAAATCAAAACACCACGGGGCTAGCCGAGAGGGAGACGGCGGCCATCTTGTTTTTATAAGACGATCTTCCTGCCTTGTATCAAACTCGAATATGAAAAATATGTAGACGTTGTAGTATTAAGTGTGTATTCATTCACTTATATTTTTTGTTTCTGTCTCATATGATCAGATTAATATTCAATTGTTTTTATATCACGTAATAATACAAAACGCCCAAAATGTGAGAGCCTCTCAACAAATATATTGATAGGAATCAATGCGATTTTGCTATGAACAATCTCATGATCATTTCTGACGTTAAAAAGACAGATGATTATAAAGACTAAGTAAACATGGTACAAGTCTACACAAATATCTAAATAATATATAAATCTAAATAATATTTGTCACTTTCCCTTTTTGGTTTATTTCAATTACATCAATGCATTGTTTGATTTCCGGCAAGCATAACCCTAATAGCCACATAAGTATTGGAATAGCCTATTAACAGTATTCATAAGTTATTGAAAGTTTTTTTCATTTTACCGTGCAAGTGTTTACTTTCTTCTTGTAAAGTTGTCATTTGTTTGCATGTAGACAATGTTATATTGTCTCCAAAAAATGCATTCGATCGGTACTTAATTATTATGATCAATATAAAACTAGGTTAAATTTAATGATCTTTATTAAGAAAATATCGGCTCAAAATGAAAGAATTGTTCTTTTTAATATTGTAGTTAGCGTAATACCGTAAGATATATTTTTACAATTTCCTGCATTTCGACCAACTTTGTCTATCAAAATCGACCCTGAAGATTTATACACATTACAATAATAATTCAACCGAGATTTCCTTCTATACGATTTCATTTCATCTCCATTCGAACTGGAAAATGATTTTGTAAGGATATCTTTGAGGGATGCTTTCCAGCTTGTTGCACTTTCGTTCAAGAGTAAAATACCATCCATATCTCGCTCTGGCTGCACGCGCACTACAGGAAAATAGATTTCAAAACCAAAAGAAACTCTTACAAAATTCTGAATAATACGACAGCAATTATCTTCCCATTAGCAGTCAGACGAGTAGCGAGTGGCTGCATTTCCCGTTGTTGCTATTCTTCAATCGGGAGCTGGTGGGAGTATTCATATCAAGATGTTTGAGATGTTTGTATCGCAATTAGTACGCTAAGCTTTCCTAATAGCACTAGGCCGAAGGAGAAAGGATTTCTTGTTCTCTATTTTCCCGCCCAAAGAATAGGGCGCGCGCAAAACGTGTGGACCACAAATGCGCCCATTGCTATTCAAGAAACTGGTAACGTGTACGTTGACACAATAGCATACGCGAGACGTCGCCGGTTTTTTTTTCCTCCATTATTTTTCTTCGAATGTTTCACTTAGTCCTCTGCTCTGATCATATTTTAATATTAACCGTGTTTTTTCTCTTGTTTTGAAAAAATCCTTGGCGTTATCTATTCTTGATATCATATTGCATATAATAAACTAAAAAAATTGGCCATCTCGGCATTCTTAATGTCTGCTTAATTCACGAAAAGATGTTCATTAAAATTTTGTTCTGTTCTTTTGACTGACTTTCAAGGACTAATATTAATTCAGATATCCATCACTCCGGTTTGGTCCTCATCCTCACATGTACTGCTCTGCTCTACTTTTCTTATGTCTATAAATAACCATACTTTCGAGCATTGCACGTGTGTATTTTCTTTTTCTTTCTTCCCTTCTTCCCCTTTTCCCCATTTTTCTTTCTCTTTCGAGTAATCCAAATGAATACAAACACTGTTCTCTTGTGGATCTCTCAATTTCCTTTAAAATTCGACTTAATTAATGATAATATTAAGCTTATTTATTTTGTATCCTAATATGCTTTGATTATTTATCGACATCTAATTTTGTATAATCACAAAGAAGTTTCATTTTCTATGTTATATTGCAAATTCATTTGATATTAATTTTATGTAATCATTTCAGAAAAATGTTTTGATTGAGATATGGAACTAACTATAATATTATTGAATTGAATTTGACCCCAATAAATATCAGCAAAGTTTATGAACTTCGATCCGCCCCATCATTTTGCTGTCTAAAGTTGAATTATAGCTTCTGTGACTTTTTGTTTGATGCTATTCTTGTTTTATTTTTAACGTAAGTGGTAGCAGAGTAAGGCTTTCTTCTTTCATCTATCTACATCCGTAGTTGTAAACTAATGTTATAGCTTACGAGTCTCATGTGCCCTCTTACTTTAAAAATAAAATGAAACCATACTAACAGAAAATGGCAACAACCGCCTTGAGAATTATTACGGTGATAATATTTAATGCGGAATAATTACATAAGATTTCAGAAACAATTTGCAAGATGCTATGTTCTCTTTGCTGGAAAACCCGTTTCTCGTCCTTCGTTATAATTATGGTTAAAGAAAAATCGCGGTTCGTATCCTTTTTGTAATCATCAACTCATTATTGGAATTTATTGATAAGTTTAGGGCAAATCAATTCACTTACATTTTCATTATCAAAGGAAGATGAAGAGAAATTGTTTCCATAAAAGTCTATTCCTGTGTTACTTCTTGAGAAAGACAGTGAGACAACTTGCCGACTATATTTTAAACACAAATCTTACGTTTTTTCATTACACTATTCTTAAGATTTGTTCAAAGTCATAAAGTGATGTTTTTACAATGTCAACAGTCATCTTATTTTATTTGGAGGGGACAAATCTAATCGTCCTTGTGCAGAAATTGGAGCCCCGTCGATTTGAACTGTGTGACGTACTGCAAAACAAATAATGATATATGAAATAACATTTAATCAAGAGAACTTTTGAACGAATCCTTGGCGAACTGTTGTTTAATCAAACTGACAGTCGCACGCTTGCAAGCACTACAAATCAAATCAACCCCCTTTTTGAAAGTTGAGGATGCGATTACGAGGGTAAGATGTGCGGTGGTTTTATGGTAGCCGAGCACGGATGGAGAACAGCCTTCGCGTGCCACCACTCGCTTCGATCGCTCGGTGTAGACCCGACTTATGACTTGGTTCCTACTCTGAAAGCAAACCGAGCGTGTTAATACCCCTCATATTGCCTTTGTGCTTTCATCGTCATTTCGATTTTACAGAATCATGCTTCCTAATTGGTCGCATATTTTCTTAAGCTAGGTTCGTTTACAGCTCATTGGAAATGGGAAGCGGGTCCCCCCCCCTTTTTTTTTAAGAGTGCCTTTCGGAATCTAGCGTAGGTCCTTATAAGCACTCCAATCCTAGTTTATTGGTTCGTTAATTCGACCAAAAGTGACGCAAAAGGTTATACGATAATTAATGCTGCAATAACTACACTTTAGGCAAAGACAACCGTTTTCAAAGTACATCTGATGAGTAATATGTTTGCCTTCTTCTTCCTCCTGATGAGAATTCGAAACTTAAAACACACACTAATTTTTTTAGACTAGTCGAGCGATAAGAATATTCTCTGAAAACTGAAATTCTCCATTTCATTTAAATGATAATCGCTTGTCCTTTTTCTTAATTAATCTTTCTCGTGTAGTCGATACACATGATTCAATATCAAAATCCATTGGAAGAAGCAATGGAGCAGTCATCCTTTATTGCTATGGATACCATCACATGAATCATCTCCATAACACACGTAAAATGACCTTGTGTACGTAATGTACTTAATTTTGTCAAAATTCTAGCATGACGATTTTTCATCATATTTTCTTTTCATTTCCTTTTCATTAAAAAAACTCCGACATTTAACACTTAGCAATAAATATGCGAAATGATAAAGTATGGTTTGATGGAAAAATATCAAATAAATTATCTCACACTCGTTCAAATATCTACAAAAATAATTATTATACATGTAGGGCCTATGCCTACGATAAAAAGAAATATGCCATCGACAGCCAATCTGATATTCTCACATACGTGTGAAGGTATATACACCGAACAATAAAGGGAAAGGGAAGGGGGAATGAAGAAAGACCAAAAAAGGCAAGTCATTCTTGTTCCACCAATCCGAATTTGCATGATAACATTTCAAGCACACTTTTTACACAAGAAAACTACCCTTTTATCAAAACACTCTCAAAAATCAATTTATATGTGTCTGTCTAGATGGACAAACACTTGAATCACGGTTCGTACTTCTACAAGCTACACTTTTAAATGATAAATTGATAATGAACCAACAAGTAGGCATTACGACTCAATACACTTTCGGCATGTATTTGCAGTATTTTAGACCAGTCCGCTATGACTGTGAATATAGACTGGTTCCCAGAGGAGCGGCCATAATTGAAGTGCAAAAGTAAACCGTTTCGAGTACTGCAAAATAACATGGGTGTGAACGATAGCGCGTGAAAAAGAAAACACCGGGGGTGGACAAACAGATGTGGCATAAATATTGATATTCGATACAGATAAATAATGAAGATACGGGAATGAATCACAGGAAATGATATGGTTTAGGATCAACAGGTGGAATTATTTTGTTTGTCAACGGACGTTAAAACAAAGGGAAAATGGCAAGTGTCTCTGCTGAAGGTGATGATCGTTTTGTAACCCATGTAACGGCCAATTGAAATATAAATCTTAATCAGGAGTGTAATGGGATGCAAGGTTAAAGTGGAATTAAGTATAACTTCTTATCATCACACTTCTTGAACATTTGTAGTTAGTTGGGACAATTTTAGACCCGTGTGTCCCAAGACACACGATTGTCTTGATGCATTTATTGCAATTTTCTCATTGATAGAAATGGACCTACGTCAGGTACTAAAACTTCACAAATATTCTAGAAATATTGACAAAGTCATGCACAGGCTAACTGTCGACTCACTGCAAACTTCCAATACTATTTAGAATGCACTAAACGGTACAAAATGAAACTTTCTGGTGCTGAGCGTGTGAAATACTTGCTGCAAAATATGTAGTATTACTCCAAATTGACGTTCTTTTATCAAACAAATAGGCACAGCCAATCAAATTATTACAACTTTCATGGTTTAAAAAATGAAACTCCCTCCTTTCTCTCTCTCTCTCTCTCTCTCTCTCTCTCTATATATATATATCTTCTCTCTCTCTCTATATATATATATATTTATCTTTATGTATATACCTATCTATCTATCTCGTCTAATCTCATACTAAAATGATTATCATCGGAAAGCACAATAAGCATTTAAAAGTAATTCTCTAAATCTTTCTTTTACAAAATAATGAAACGTTTCGCCCTAACTGTTATAACCGCTATATTTCATTGCTATAAACGAAGCACTGCAACAAGGAATGCAAGTTTCACGAGTGCACTTTTGGCAGCAGACTTTCATTTTATGATGAGATTATCGACAACACGCTTTCAGAATCTTCACATTATGGGCGGCCTCGTATATCTTCCGAAGATGATAGAAAAGTAATATATTTTTCACTTGAGAAGGATGGTAATTGAGGATTCTTGAAGTGATAAATTGCCATAGCAACAGTGATGACGACACAGCACAAATCTATTTTTTCCGGCAAAGCAAGAAAGACTTTTTTGGGAAAAAACATTTGGAGGCTTCAAAGTAATGGCTGGTTAATTTTCTAATGCTGATCATGATAGCGTTCAGATTGATTTTTTTTCATACTTTCCTTATGAATATTGAAGAATACCTGATTGTTGATGCCATTGTATTGTATAAAAAATTAAAAAACAGCACTATTATCCCTTATCCTGTGTGATGATTGATGTTTGCGGTAAATTTGCAATGGTAACATTTTTTTTCTTCTTCCTTTTTATTTCGTTTTGTTCATTGCGATCTGAAGAAAGTTTTAACAAATGGGGTGTGTCCAACAAAAGTTCCCAATCGATATTACCCCTAACTCATAAAAACTTTAGATTAAACAAGATCTCCCACAGTTTACGCACACGCGCGATCGCGCACACACATTTCCACCGAAAACCAAAATATTCCTAAAGCCTACCCTGAATCATGAAATTATTACAAACTATTATTTTGTCATATTTCGGTAATTCTTTGCACGAAAATTGACCACACTTGATCAGTTCAATGAAATTCTTATGAATCCTAATCTTGTTGATACAATGTACCATCGAAAATTTAAGTCCTGTCAGAAATCATTTGTCATGAATGTTAGAACTTCTTATTGGGAAAGAGTGCACATGACTTATGATCTTATACTGACGCATGTTCCGTCCAGTCCGTTGGAACTAGCCACCCACTGTTTCGTTTACATATCGCTGTAAAGGTTACGATGATTTCTCCAATCGCAGTTGCAGCTCTGAAACATTTATAGTCTTAAGAAAAGTTGACCACCTTTCTATAGAATCTTTTTATTAATCATTGACGTCTTGAGATCCATAGCCCAGAATGATGCACGAAAACTCAACGACCAACCGGTCACTTCACAATTAATTCCCACTGTGCCTGCGGGGCCGTGTGCCTAAGGACGCTCGGTAGAGGTCTGGCGTAATGCGGCGCACACTCCTCCTTGCGGTTTTCGTTTGATTTGTCATATTAAGATTGGGAATCATCTTCTGATCTCAACCTAAATCATTTTCTCACTCGATTTTCATTTGATATTTATTGCGGCCACCAATATGACCAAGATGCAAATATGTTCTCAGCAACCCCCTAATTTGTTTCATATTGTCTGTATTGGTTGCACGTCTTTGGGCAGATCGGTAAAGGTAAACAAAATACAAATAAATAAACTCAGTATATTGCTGTTTTTTCATATTTATCTATCTCTTTCTTTCTTTCTCTCCCTCTCTCTTCAACAATATGTCTTCACTTCCACTCCTCTATCTTTTATCCTCGTTTATTTTCCTTTCTTCTCCTCCTCCTCAGTCAGTACTCTATCAGTCCTTGTGTTCCAGTGTATATTGCACTATTCCTGATCAACATTGGACCAAGTTGGGATCCCTGAGGGACCACCATCCTCATAGGCAAGGCATTACTTAACAATGCCACTCCGCACCCATGAGAGAGTGTGATGCGTGCGCTGGTGGTGCATAGTAAGAATGAACTATACCCATATGAGTGGTCGTGATGTACACACAATTTAGAGAGATGATATCAAACCAATGACCGGAGGTATTATGCTGAAGTGCTTCATCAATCACTAATATCATTTGTAAACGGTAAACGCCCTAGTACGCTAGAATCAAATTTGAAGCGATTGGAAAGTCCTAATACATCAAAGATACACAAACACCAATGTTTTATGTTGTAATATTATGGCTATCAAAAATGTTTGTTTTTCACTGACATTTAAGCAACTTATTTCGAATATATTGAATATAAATTCACATCACTTTTATGATAATTGTTTGCAGGTGGCTTTAGAAGTGTTTTACGTACTCTGTTACCCTTCATGTGCAGCTGCATCATAATTATATGTTCAAATACAAATGTCAATATCATGTGCAATCTTAATTTAATGTTTAACATCACACTTATCAGAGTACACACAGCTTTACTAAAATGATAATGTGTTTTTAAAACATACAAGTCCTTTGATATAGTTTAAATACATTTTGGCTTACACCCAGTATTTATTTGGTAATTACCGAATAAATACTCTTGGAATTATTTTAAGCATGACTATCAATAATCCGTAAGCGATAGCAGTGTTTCATGTACATCAGTATTAAATCATTTTCCATAACACTGAGTAAACTGCATACGATTGGTGGTCAGTGGCTAACCCTAAACCTTAAGTCCTAAGGGACGCCATTGGTTGTAGTCTTCCTTAAACAGCTAAAATAAAAACATCTTAATTCAGTATGAAATGTAAATGAGATTCAAATTCAAATTCAAATGAACTTTTATTTTCTTCCAAATAATACAATTTATAAGTAGGAACATAAATATAATTAAAGAACTTGTATTACAAGGAAGAAGGCGCGAAACCCGAAAAGCATAGCTTGTAGTGGGCACGCCCGAATACATAAATACAATATTATACAATATAAATGGGAGAAAGGGATAGGCAAAGAGGAGAGGAGGATAGAGAGCTTGGAGCTGCAACATAGTATCAATGGAGTGTATGGCATGCATACATAACAAATCATATTACCAAGAATAGTACCCCGTTTCTTAAAATTGCTTATCAATAACGAATTATACTGTCTCTCAGCCAATCAAAACAAATGATTTAGTAGCGTATTACATTTCTTGTAACTTGGTATCAATAACAACATGAACACGTTTTATCAAACAGAACCCAGATAGCACGAGATACTCCTTTTAACGTCTGGTCTACGATTTGTTTATTTTAAGAAGTCGTCTGTCTCACTTAACCAATTTCAATCGAATTTCAGGGACCACATCCCATTAATATTCGTCTGTCATGTGTCTTAGAAGATGGTCGATAACGAATGGTCTTTTCTGCACAGGAAAAATAAATGGAAGATGTCTTCCATCATTGACCAAAATTGATGCATTGTTGAAAATTGAATGAAGTTGTCTTTTGAACAATAAATTAGGGTTGATTTCTGGAAATGCTCATCATTGTATAGCTGAGCAAGAGGCGGTGGAAACCAGGCCTATATCAATCTTAGGGAATGGGTGCACGTGCCGTAAGTACGACCAGGCTCTATTTAGGTCCATTATGGCCATAATCCCGCTATCTATTTCAATCAGCCAATGGAATCGAATTAAAAAAACATCTCAAACCACACATTCAGTGCGCACAGCATGCAGCCATGAAACTTAAACCTTCAGACAGAAAGAAGCATACACCTTGTTTATTGTGCAATGGAAACATTTTTACGAGTCTTGTTAATTGGCTAATATCATTAGGAGTTAAAACCCGACTAAACAGGGATAGATGAAATAGAGAAGTGTGTTAAAGACCAAGCTCTGCTTGAGCAATCATCGCTAAACAATGGAGAGCGGTATTAGCAAGTGTAGATAACAATTAGGCGCACCTTTCAACAAAAATTAATCCGATGATTTAATTTGTGGACACATGCTTTGTTCGACTGAAAGACAAACCTCTTAAAATCGGATCTCTTTCTTTATGTCAACCAATGGTTTTCTAAATAGGCTCGAGCTTTAGTCATAGCCCTGTATCACCGCATACAATGTATCTCTTACCCGAGCTCCAGCGGGCGGCGACTTGTGGACGCAGAGGTAATGGCAGTGCTATTGACACAAACTCTTAAACCAATTTATTCCGACTACGGATGCTCTAATTAGGCAAACTTAAAACTAAAAAGGAGAAATACATCATGAGTGATTACAAAATTAATTTGGATAATCGCACAGAAAGTAAATTCTCTCTTTTTATGTTCCATTTGTCTCTCATCTCTTGCATAAGGTCGGGGAAGATGGAAGCTAAAAGCTCTACGAATCGTGGTGGCCGGTATTCAGGGACCGATTAAAAGTCAATTCATTACATTAGCCATAACCCAGATTTATCAACCTACTCCTCGGCTGGGTGTTAGGGGGATTGATTGTGGAACAAACGGAATGATTAGTATGTATGCAGATCTGTCTATGCATCCGTTGCCAGCTACCCCTTTTGTTTCCCATATGAGAGATTTTCGAGTATAACCTGAAGTAGACACTTGTTGGAAACAGTGCAATTTGATAAGAAATACTGTGCTTTTTTTCTTTCTAAAGATACGGTGAAGGACTGGTCACATTTTGTTGTAATCTTTTCACAGAACTCAGCTTTCTTTGTAATACTTCCGATTTTATATACAGTATTATATCCATTAGTCCCCCATCCATTCCACCTTTATTTCAACGCAAGAAAATCTAATCTCCCCTGGAAGACTTTTAAAGATTGTGTAAAGTAAATGAGCATCACGTACAAGAAGGAAAACTAAGAGAGATACTTTCATAGTGACAAAATCATATATATATTAACAAAGAGAGAGCAGGGGATGTGATATTAGCTAGACAGTCAGACAGACAGATAGACAGATAGATAAACAAACAGAAGAGTGAGGTAATGAAACAACAAGAAATTATTGGTTAAAGAGCTAATAATTAATTCTATCTATCATTCTGTCATTGTACACAGATTGAAGAACAGTACCAAAACATAGTGGATAAGTTTGACAAACCTGCTGTTAAATATAATAATGAGACCAATAGCAATTTCAATATCTACAATCCAAGCACTAAAATACAACCCTTGTATGCAAATAATACGGCGTAATAATTATTATAAACCAACATTCTGGGACTACACGTATTTAAGCAGATATCATTATGGTAGTCCAAGGACCGTTATATAAAATTGGGGTTCAACGATAATGACCCTTTCCCCTTAAATTCAATTAAACTGATCTAGGCCTCTGGAATACACAATAAAGAGCAATCTCACAATGCACACTGGTAATTACCGTCATAAAGACATACGAAAGCCCACAATCTGAGGTAATAATGGTGCAATGATCTAACTTTGAAGCGGCATGCATTCAACTTTTCTATTCGTGAATTACACGCACTAATGCTACTGTAATTACCGCTCATTGACTTCTGAAGTGCGTGCAATGATTTCGGATTGTCGATGATATCATTATTGTCAAAAGTTGAACATTTCGGTTAATGACAATATGATGAAACTTTACGCCACGGTTAAAATGGTGATCTCATGTTTTCATTTTCCCTATACACTGGAAAAATCTGTCAAAGAGTTCTTTATTGGTTTATTTAGTGGTTATTATTGGTAATATAAAGCAATCAGCCTGTGATAATATACATAGTAAAACAAAAATACTAAGTGATTCATTATTTCTTACCTCATCTTTTCTGTATACATTGTGAATTCGCCATCATCGTTTTGCGAAATTAATATAATCATTAGCCGTTTTAAAGAAAACAAAATAATTCTTTATGTAATATATGAGTGTCATGATAATTTATGTACGTTTTATTTATTACATTGTTTGTTTACCACTTAGAAAAATTGGCACTGGGCGTGTAAAGCTTTATTTTTTGTGTATACATCGAATTTATACTTTACGGTTTAGAAAAATTAATTATATTATCAAAGGAAATGGGTCATATTAAAATGGTTTCTATTTGCAAAATTAAAAATTGAATTTACAACATCAAAAGATACATTATGATATGATGAAATATAAGGCCAAAAATGGAGTTTGATCTTCTTGTTAACTATAAAAAGCCAAATACTTTTAACATGAGCCAGAAACGTTTCATTTTAGACACACTGGAAAAGGGAAGGGGATAGAAAAAACACAACGCCGAAGGGGAGAAATGGGGAGCATGTCACTTTTAACTTGTCAAATCTATTGAAGCGCTTATTTTCTCTCTCAGATCGTCGTTTATGATGCTAATCACGGCATTATGTGGGATTTTTTTGTCGTCGAATTCATAAATGCGAGATGGTGTGCTCTAGACGGGGCATTCTCGAATTCTCCTCCGCGAGTTCCGCGGCTGCGCGGCGCGAAGCTTCGTTCGTTCAGTAGGCTTCAATGCTTGCACAAGTCAAGCAGAACTCCTATACAGCTTTGTTTTCCCATTCTCTTGCCGTCCTTCGTTTTTGTCCACTTGATCCGTCTCTTCCTATACTTTCATCTCTCTTTTTCTATCTATCTATCTATCTGTCTGCCTCTCTATCTATCTCTCACTCTGCCTCTCTATGAATTATCCTTTTCTTTTCTTTTTAGGTCATATTCCATTTTTCTCCGCCTCCTCTCTCTCTCTCTCCCTCAATCTGTCTCGTCTCTCCCTATCTCTCTCTCTCTCTCTCTCTCTCTCTTTCTCTTCCCTTCTGAGCTGTGTTTCTGTCTTTTCTTTTTCTTTTTCTTAATCCACATTTCTCCAGTTGTCTCTGTCTGCGTATAATTGTGTCTGTATCCCTCTCTCTCTCTCTCTCTCTCTCTCTCTACTATATCCCAGTCGGTCGCTTTCCCTATATACCCTGTCATAACTCCACATTCTTTCTTGGCGTCTTTCCACTCAAAACACAAGTTGAAACACAAGCCCCAAATTGTTGGGTAAACGACATTTAGCCCACCCTCCATTGATAGATAGTTCGTGGTTCGAATCAATTATAGTTGGACATGAGCAATGCGCAATAATTACCAGCATTCTTTCTGCATCCCTAATCGCTCCTTGATTAATTTCCTCCGACTGTCTTTACCATTCACCACTAAACGATTCTATTTTCTCCCAAAAAGAGAAGAAATCATCCTGTTGGTCTCCTCATGCAATCTCAATTCCGATTGGCAGCACGCTCACAAATATTGGGATCGCCGCGGCTCATCTCACGATTTAAAAGAGGGGCAGGACATGACCGGTATTTAGTTCCGTCCGGTAAAATATAAAGAAGATCAACGGTACGATCAAATTAAAATCGCATTCATACTTGTAATTGAGGCGATTAAACGTATACGCAATACATGGACTAAACTATCTAAAGCACAAGAAGAGACAATGGAAATGACCATCCTTATTAAGATGGCAAAATGAAGCAAGATGTATGCATGATGTCCATTAAGGCATTTAAGAATCAATTTGTATTGGCTCATTAACTTCAGATGACACCCCTCCCTTCGAAACCCCCTCAACAACTCAACAAGAAATCAACTTGCGATGCATAGGGAACAAATTACCTTAAATTTACTTTTGATCTCAAATTAAACGCCGGCTTGGACCATATAGTCAAACGAAGGTTTATTTCGAAAACGATCTTTTTTAAGGGGCCTAACCAATTGCTGTTTGTAAAATAAAAGCTAAAAAAGTTTCATTCCTAAGCTTCAGAAACTATTGGAAAGGAAAAACAAAGACGTGAATTATAAGAGTCTATACCAATTTGTAAAATAAACAACAATAGTAAGTATTTAAAGAACGACAGAAAAAACATAAAAAAGTAAATAAAATAGAATCAGGAACACGATATTATTATTCCTGCTTATATTAGACAGATCAAGAACAACTTCTCAGCTAAATTGTGTATACCATCATAAACATTAGGACAACAAAGACAATATGGCAAATATTGGATAAGAAGGAATGATTATAGCAAAATAGTCCATTATATTATTCCAATAATTGTATGGGATCTAGTATAGTCCTTCATTTCAATGAATTCGCATCAAAGAGCATCGAATGTTTCTTCCTTTTTTTTCTTCTGATCTTTCCTATCCTTTGTTTTAACATGTCTGAGACCAGTTTAAGACTGTGCGGCGGAGCGGTATCTTGAGCAAAAAACAGCGGCAAACTCACGGGTTAGTGAAGCAGCCGTGGGCCGTAATGTGTTCTCTTTCATGCACCAACTCTCGAAAATCAATTTACCGCATTGAAAATCTTTGTCGCTTCATACACGCCAGTGTGAGGGGAGGGAGATTTCCAACCTTGACTTTAGCGGGGAACCGGATGGCGACAACCCACGCACAAAATTTGATTTTGATGAGAAAAAAAATCCTGGGCCGCGGTAAGCCATCTCTCACATTAATAACATTTTATAATTTTAGGTAATGAAGATAAAGAATATAATTACTAAAACCTACAATTTTATATATATATATATATATATATATATATATATATATATATATATATATATACCTATATTTCGCTCTCTCCGAAGCTAGCAATAATTGTTTGTTGTTTAACTCTTGTCTTTTGAGAGATGCAACAGATACACTTGCTGCGGCAAAAAATGCAATAATATCACCAATTTGATATGGAACGTCGAGTTAAATTTGTACATAATCTTGTTGATAAACATCATCAAAATGTGATTTATGTATCATGTACATTCCTTCATTTTAAATGCCAATAAAAGAAAAATCCCTCCACCATGGTTTGGGGAGATTGTTATGGATATTAGAGTTGATGTATTTGAGGTGATGAAAATGTAAGAATGCACGTGCACCCGTTTTCAGTTTGCTAAATTATGACGAATATTTAATCAAGTCCCTTGCAATATCTTCCCCTCCTAGTTTACATGCGGCTCGCGCCCCGAAAATGTCCCGCGGGCAAAAAAATGGGTTGAAAAATCGCGCTCAATGCCAGCACGATCATAACACAAAATGTTTTCATTTAGCTGGATTAAGGGTCGTTTATCTTCTTACTTTCTCGTTTATCGGAAATCAGAACTGATTGCTGGCCAAAAGGAAACACAAGGGAGGGCTGAAGATGTTTCAATACAGAATCATGTTCCAGTTTTGCCCGGAATGTATCGTTATTATTTTGGTGAACGGTTACAGAGTATCATTTCCAGAATCAGAGATGTAAATCACATTTTTATACACCCCATTTATCTACAAATGAAAAATCATTAGAGAAAATATTATTTGGAGGGTAGAATATGACAAATCAGACCCGCAGGGTTACTGAATTTCGAACGTGACTAGTAAAATCTAGCCTATATCTTTATGCTTTTGTAGGGTAATGCGAATTCTTTTTTTATCATATTTTCCTGATTAAGTACATGTACGAATTCAGTAGTAAATATCGAATGATTCTCTCTGATTGAAGAGACCCTCGATTTATAAAAAAACAAAAAATAAAATGCTGATAGTAGGTTTGTTAAGGAAACATAAAGATACCCGAAACCAGGAACATTTTGAACCAAATTGTGATTTCTTCTTTTCTCTTTCTTTTTTAATAAAAGTGTGTGTGGGTTTTTTTTGCCCCTCAAATTGTTGGACTCAGCTTCTCATTGGCTATTAAGGGGCTAGCAATTTCAACAGTTTTCAAAGTACTTGCAAATAGTCAATGATTCATATTGGCATCCACTGAAAAGAAATCCAGAAGGTTTTGGCGAAAATACTCGACTTTCAACAGCCTAATTTCCTCATCGCACATGTGCATAATATGAGAAGATCAATCACTATTAGGCATTCTGTAAATATTAGACGACAAACTCAAACATCTATAAACACTTTTCAGCTTGGGTATTTTTAGGGTTGTATGACGTTAAATAGTGAAGTAATTAGACTGTTTGTCTCGTCTAAGCACATTGCGTTTTGTGAGTGTCTTTATCAATGTTTATTTTTGATTTAAAACAGGAAAATTATAACGCCATTATAACGCCATTATAACGCCATGTTTATTGCTTTTGTTTGTATTCTTTTAAAGGGATGACATTGTGAATAGCGCACGAAATCATATTTCTTTTATAATCTCAATGTGGATTAGGGCTCAATAGAATTAACTTGGGTTCTTTAGTTATGTTTCAATTATTTGTTTTTATTATTATAATCAGAGAATACAGCCTGTTGTTTTTACTTTATCATTCACAATTACATCTTTTTCGTTTCCTTTTGTAAATACTAAATTGCACTAAAGAATAAAAACACGTATTTTAATCAAAAGAGAGACAGTTGTTATATAAAGCAAAATAGGAAATATCCGTAATCCGCTCATGCAACATGATAATAAACTTAAATCAGGGCTCAATACAACTTACTCAATACAATTAACTCAATATGCAACACGATTAACTCAATACAATTAACTCGGGTTCTTTGCTGATGTTTCAAATATTTAGTTTTTACTATAAAAAAGTGAAGTACTCGACTTCTTTAATAAACATCTAACAATATACCTCTAAAATTGTTAATTTGTCCTTGCCGGATTAAGGGACAGCGACGTGTATCCTCTAAAAAGGCGCTACATAACCCAAATTATGATTATTATTAGTAATAGTAGTACATTATTAGTAGTAGTAGTAAGTATCAATATCATTATTATTATTGTTGTTATTATCTTTATCACTATCATTATTATTATTGTTATTGTTATTGTTGTTGTTGTTTATATTATTGTCCTTATAAAATGACGAAATAAAAAGGACGTTGCCTCAGTTAAAATTTTATATTCATTTACAAAATACATGATTATCAAAACAGATATCAGAAATCGCAATAAGTAAGCGTATCGAGGAGCTTAGAATAATGATGTTTAAGGAATATTTATTTTGAAAGAAGATTGTATAACTTTAATCAGTTATTGACGTGGTATTATAAACATAAAGATGATACATATATTGCGGTAAGACAATATGATACAAATATATTGAATATGTACTGAATAAATTCAGTACTCGTTTTTTTTTTACTTGTCATGTTTTGTCAGGTTTTAAATTGGTGACACATAATAATACTTTCCTTTTTACTTTTAGAAACATATAAGATGAGGGTAGTTCTTTTTTTCTTTCTCTTTATCTAAGTTATTTCAGTTTTTTAAAATAAATATCTACATGATATAAATCTATGACTAAATATAAATATTAAATCTCTTATATCGTACAAACAATTCGCCTCGATTAACATCTTTGGGCATCTTTATTTTCATTTCCTAAAAATGAATTGTTGGCAAAGCTTGTACGTTAATATAGGATCTTAGCTTACAATCACCGATGAATGAGTACATAAACTTCTTTTTTCTTTCAATTAAAGGAACTGATGCATTGAAAGTGAATACAATCAAATATCATGTCAGACGGATCGAGTACAATAGTGACATCACTCGTAATATGCTTAACTTTTAAAAGACATTTTGTCTCATAACACAAATCCTTCGCAAAAGCATATACAAGACAGCGATTCTATAGCCATATTGTTTTGTGCATCGAAGATATGATTTTACTGCCAATATATTTTAACCCTTTTGACACCATGGGTGGGCTTCAAGTTACAAGCGACTGAGTAGGCATAACATACATTTCAAGACGGAACAAAATTGGTGGACTAAAATGTCAATGAGTAAAGTTGTAGGAATAGCTATCGGTAAAGTGACGTTGCTTACCTGCTATGAAACTCTTAATCCTGAAGAAAGAGATGGCAAGTCTAAAGACGGTCTGACTGTCCAGTTTCCTGTGAAGTGTAGCCTTGTCGACTGGTAGAAGGTTCTCTAAAGCTTTAATCTGTTCCCGGAGTTTGTCCCGGTACCGTTTGGACTTGAAGCTGTCCGCATGAAGTACCATGATGATGTTGATGAGATGTAGAAAAAGCGATTGGTAGTGGCGGATAAAAAGGAACGAAGAGAAGTAACACGCGCCCACCGGAGACACGGAGAGACACGCCCCGGGAGGGTACGGGGTGACGACGGGTGATGGACGGGTGAAGCGTTCAGAACCACGTTGATAATGTCCGCAAGGAAGTTTGGGAGGAAAAAGGTGAAGAGAAACAAAGAAAAGTATAAGAACGTGCTCAGGTTGAGGAGATGATGAGTAAAACGAACTTGTTGATCGCCAACAATTAAATTTCGCGAGAAGACAGGGGGGAGATGGAGTTTGAAGTTTCGTTAGTGCATGTAAATGTGCGAAGAGTTGTGATTTGGAACTAAAGTGGGGGATCGTGTTAGCAAGGTGGATGGTTGGGCGGTCGCGGCGTCTCTGTCTGTCCCTCTGTTTGAGTGTTGTGAAGTTTGGGCTTGTTCTTAATACGTCAATGATTTTAGAAACGTGTGGCTTTGTTGGGGGTGCACCCAATCTACCTCTGGGTCGCATTGCTAAGGAACACGAACTCTACATGCCGATGGATCTATGCATAATTATGTTAGCTACGAAGCAAGCTCGCGTGAGCTTCATTAAGTATTCAATGGCGGGGGCAATTGAGTAGCTGTATTAGCCCTATTTTTATCCCTCGCTTTCTCCCAACTTGGAACTGTGAGAGAGAGGATAAATAGAGAGAAAATAACCAAATACCGGAAACACTCAAGAAAATTTTCGGGGGCTGGACGCGTTGCTGTGAAACGTGGCAAAGCAGTTAAAAGAATGACAACGAATTGATATTTGCAGATTTGAAGGATACTTTAAAAGATACCTTACCTGGGGTCAATTTTGGAGGTGTTGTTAGACCGAGGTCCTGCCGAATTTGCTCGTCGCGGGGATGGACGTGAAAAGGGTGTACTCGCTTCCATCCCCATATTCTGTAGAATATCAAATTCACTCAATTGTGGCGACAACATGGTTAAGCTGAAAGATCCACTAGCTAGTAAAGGGGATACATCCAACAAAAGGTGATACTGTTCACTGTATAGCCACCGAATTTCTCTTGTTCTGTGTTTAAATTAATTTTGTAAGGTGAAGGAAAATTTTCGCATAACGATTAAAAAATAATGTTGATTCTAGGCACTGGAGCATAAAGTCTGAAACGGCAGTCAAGTGCAAAAGCTCACTGAGCGGTTAATACTCCCTAGCCCTCTAGTTAGGTAGACGTCAGAAATTATGAGACAATTTTAAAAGAACGGGGTCCGTTGACTCTCATTCTCCCCTCTCCTCATAGCGGTTTTTAATTAAGCATTTTTTTCCCTTCCTCCACCGCGAATATTAAACGTCCAACCCTCGGTACCTCGAGCAGATAAAAAAGCGGCGTGATTTTTCATTGACGGAGAGAGCGCGAGTAACACGGCCAAAATCTGGTTGCTATATGACGCCCGGTATTATGACGAGTCTATGACCAGCCCACTACAACCAGACACGTGATAAGATAACAGCAGCATTTGTCTCTCTCTCTCTATTTTTTTAAAAGCTGAAGATTCAGTACGAGCAATTTTTACTCCACCCCATCCCCCCCTCTCTCTCTCTCTCTCTTCTTCTTCTTCTTCTTCTTCCTTTTCTACTCCATCTCATCTGATGTAAGGTTGTGTTTCAATATACTGAATAAGTGTGCTCCCTTAATATTTTGATCATTATTGTCATTGTTTGAATGACAAAGAAGGTATACGTTTAGGAAATAATATTGATATATTTAAGCTTTGTTTTATTTTGTCAAGGCGTATCGGAGCTTCTTTGTATTAGAACATTTACTTTTAGTGATACATGCATGCTTTCAACACAAGGTTTCTTAATTAATACAATTTTTAAAAGTATCAAAATATAGCGTGGAGAGGTAGAACTCGGATCTTACCTCAGTTCTTGTTTAAATTCGAAAAATGCTTATTGATGCTTTTTAAATGTGCTCCGTTGCACTCATGTACTTACAAGTCCTTTGCTGTAAAAGGAAAATCGACTAAATCATTCGTCAGATATCTTAGCCTCATATCTGATAACGAAGTTCATGGTTATTTCATGAAAATTGAAAGCATGAAAAATATAGCGTTGGTTGTATGCCGGCTGTGCTTGAGGTATAAAATAAGTACAAATGTTTGTTGTTGTTATTTATTAATATTTGTTGGTATTATTATTAATATTTTTATAAATTATCATTAGTATAAATATTCTGGCAGTATTTGTTATTAGTAGTTGAGCGAGCTCCGCTTTTAAACAAAATCAAGTAATGGAAATATTGTTTAAATCTCTGATCTCTATCAATAATGACTTATATTGGACATATTTAGGCAAAATTATGAGTAAACCATTATCAAAATGCATGGGAAGGCAATCTTTTAAGTCAATCAGTCAAGGAACTAATCTTGTAAGAATTACATTCGTATCGTGTATTATACTTGTACCAGAATCTTGAATGCAAAAGAGCTCTAAAAAGATTACCCAACACACCTCGCGAGTAAATCCTCTTTAAGGAAAGAATCACAGCAAATTACAAAACACAATCGTATCAAGTTCTTTATCTTTTTAATCGCGTCGTTTAGACCACATTGGGCCCACCCCCTGTAGATAAAGAATGACAACTAAATTTGCTCTTTAATTAATCAGCTATTCTCCCGGGAATTAAAGAGGGGCTAATCATATTATCATTCACATTGGTGGTTTATTATACATGTAAAGAGATACGCGATTTTATTTTTTTAATCAGTGCACTTCTCGTGCTTTTTCATTACAATAGTTTGACTGACATTGTTATATACACGTATGAAATGCCTGTTTACAATAATATATTACTTTATCCAACGTCAAAGATGAAACAATATTTATATTCTTTAAATAAATCTATAACAGTGAGAGGAAAGGAAGACAAGGGAAATGAAAGAATTACGAGATTAGGATGGTTATTGGATAGGTTATTCTTTATATCAAAGTATTGTTACTATTTAGAAGACAAAAACAGAAAAAAGACAAAGTTTCCCCAATCTTTTACAGAATATAAATCTTTAGTTTTCTCACATCAACGTGAGTGGGTGTATGGTGTGCGTGTGTGCAGTGTGTGTGTGTTTTACGCGTGTGTTCATGAGTGTGCGTGTGTGTGAGGGAGGGGGCAGGGTGGAGCAGGTATTGCACCAGTATGATAACCTCCAGATTTGTTAATTTTTTAAAATATTAAGTGAATAACGTATAATTGACCTATAAATTATGTTTATATACTTTAAATTTACTTCGTTGCCAGGTTATATACTGCAAATGAGTTTATGTTCAATAATGTGTATGTATAAGCAATTAATATCAATATTGAAAACGTTTATTTATTTTATTCAACTATCTTTTTGTTTGTATTAAACATTTGGAGGAATAAAACAAAATTACTATTAAAACAAATATTAAAAAGTGTATGTGTTTGATTCTAACTAAATGTACATTTATATTCATATATTCAACAAATTTGCTTCTTTGTTATTCTTCCATTAAAGAAATACATATTATACTCAAATGTTGTATTTGTAGGTAATATACATGTTTTAAAAAAGGATTTTTATTTTTAATTATTATTGTATTTAGGTTGGTATTAGTTTTATATGTGACTTTTTAGTACACTCTAAAAATACTGTGCTTGGTAAGAACCGTTTTTTCATTTTATTTGAATAAGTTATATATATGTTTGTTTTTATTTCGTTATTGTATTCTATTTTTATCTCAAGTTTCTAAACTTAGATGGTTTTCTTCGAACATGTATGGCCTTGATTTTCTGGCGCCTTAATCATGGCACTAAACAGTCGTTATTATAGTTTTTAATATCAGTCAATGCGAGATCTTACAGAGGTAATGTATTATTTCAACAACAAAAAACGATCAGGAGATATATTTATATACTTATAATTTGTTATCGAATATGACATTTTCTTACAACATTTGTTTTGTTGAGATGTACTTTTGGGCTAATCTTCTAATTAATTTTATGAATTTTATCTTTAAGCAATGTAAATAAAAGTATCCTTCATATTATTTGTAATGTATCTAAGAGTATCTTACATTGTTATTTTTCATCTTTTTCTTTACAAATGATATAGCGCCAAAGTTGATGAATCTCGAGATTTAAAAAATATTAGTATTGGCAGTTTCATTTTTTTCTTTTTCCAATATTGATGAAATGTGGAAACACGTTTGGGCGTATATAAATCATAAACGATGCTGGGTTTTTTGTTGTTTCTTCATTATAATTTCATTGCAATTGTATTGGATCATAACGTATACATGTCACTGAACTTTAGTAAACGCGCTACAAAAGCAATACATGTACATTATCCATAAGATAAATTATATTGAGGTAAAATAATATATTAAAACAAACTAAATCATTTACTTTCCACTGGGTGTAAAACGTCACATGTGAAATCATTGACAAGTTATTTTAGTGAAAAGAAATTGGCTTGTTAGAATGACCCATTTAGCGGTTATACAATATAAAAAATTGAAATGATATCAAATAATGTAAACGTAAAACAACATTAAAGATAGTCTAACCCTCAGTCTTTGACAATTATCAGATTGTTTCGACACAACCCAATATCACATGTTCTGGTGACATATCGAGTTTTTATTAGATAATTTATTTAAACATCATTTTAAAATCAGTTAATCTCATCTTCTTTGTGGCAGCTATTCAATAGTAATACATTTATAAATTGAATAATATTAACATATAATATAATGATATAAAATGGAGTGTAAGTATTACGAAGAAGATGAATAGAGTGCCATGTGAAAACTACATGGGTTATGAAACTAGAAGTCTGATGAATAAAATACATAGCTGATTAAGATTTCTAATTACTACAATGCAGGGCTACAATGAAATTCATCGAAACAGAACAAACACCGTTTCTTGTTCAAGTATACAGGTTATTTTCTTGTTCCCGCTGCAGTGCCAATAGACGTTGATGATATCACGCGAATCTTCACTTTCGGCATTCTTTAATAGAGGCGGCTTACTGGCATGATTGGAGTGAAATAAAACAAAAAACGGTGTTTTCCTCTAACTTATAGCATGATCCCCTATACAGAGTTACGGGGGCAAACACCACTCCTTAGAAAGCGGTTAAGTTAAGTCCTAAAGAAGTGCAAACATGGAAAGCATGAATGAAAAGCTAGGGAAAACATCGGTTTAGTAAGAGTTTGTTCCTTTTCACCTCAATAATGTTTGCTCGGACTCAACTGAAGTAGATACTGCCCTGTGTCGCCTTCATCATGACGTCATATTTTTGACCGTACGCTGTGCGCGCGCAGAGATCGTAGGGGGAATCTGTCTGATTGGCGGAACTGTAGGCTTTCGTTAAAGGTAAAGACTAGTTCTGGTCATGCGATTGCATTGTGAAAGAAACGTTGTGGAATCGATCAGAAAAGGTTGATCATCTAGCATCTAGCATCTGCAAGGTTCTGGAATCATCAAAATGATAAGAAATTTGGCCCATTCTTCGTAAAGTTACAAGCACTATACACAGAAAGATGTATATGGGACTACCCTACATCTCTCACAGACCATGAGAGAAACAAATTTACCAAATATATGAATTAGTAGGCGGTTTCCCGGCAATTTTTTTATCATCATGTATTAGTCAAAACATATTCTTTCACATGATTGGTAATGAGAGCTTCCATTTCATTTTTTTGAAATTGGGGCGTTTCCAATACTGGTCTTTACCTTTAAAAGGAAAATCATAACGTTTTGCCACAGCACGCTATGATTATCAAAATATATCTTTCAACCAAGTGCTTTTGTTTGCTGACGAAATATTTCAGAAGAAATTCTTCGAAACAAAGACCTCATCCCTTAATAAACACCACGGAGTGTTTCTGTCATCGCTCTCAATGGTTAAGTTGAGTTGAGATGAAATATAATAATCAGAACGGGGGAAAGACAGCAAGACGTACAAATAGTTCACATGATGATAAGTTAACAAACCAAGATGAAATGCACAAGAAGGAGAGAAAAATGAAAATTCGCAAAAACAGTTTATGATGATAAAAAGAATGACGTCCGATCCTTGAAAAAAAAATAATCGAAGTACAAAGTTCCCTTCACGAGGACGGTCTCAAACAATAAACAGAACTTTAGGAAAGGGACCGCAGAACAAATTGAAAGTGATGAAGCTTGAAGTGTGAAACTTACTACAAAATCAACCAATCTTGCATCATCATGACCATGATGCATAAGGGGTTGGAATTGAACGGACAACATCAAGTTACAGAAAGCACAAAACCTTTCGAGTTTCAGTCAGAGATGGATGTCCCAAAATGACATCATGGATGACAAGATAGATATTTTTTAAGATAGATATTTTTTGAGATCAGAATAGTGAATTTGAGAATGAGTCACGGTGAAAATAAAATAGAAGACAACTTGTTAACAATCTAATGAGCCCAAACTGTTTTTTTATAGACGAAACGAGCAGGTGAACACAGCAAAAACAGCAAGAAGATACATTTATAAAGAAAAACACATAAAAGACCTGCCCCAATTATTAACAATCCGAACAGATCGTGAGTCTTTTGTAAATCCTTTTTTTTTTGCTACGGCAGGTAGCCAGTGAACACTAATTCGTTTAATAAAAGTATGGAAATGCAAGCATTACTTTAAACAAACAGAACTTTGTTATTCCTAGCTCATTTTTTTTCTGATTGAGATGTCATAATTATGAAAGGGCAGAAAATAAACCTTCTAGAAATGTGATTTTCTCTTTGGAATTCAGATACCGTCCGCCAAATGACTTTTGGTACCCTTTCTTAAAATTATTTTCAATCGCCCATGTTTAACATATGCATCATATGAGTTGCATTAAAATGAAAGAGGAGGATCTAAGCTTTACAAATTATGTGTCATAAATTAATTATAATTGTGACTAAGTTATGATGAAACATCGATAGATCTGGGTTTCGTTTTTTCTGGAACGCACTGTATAACAAGTATATATTTTTGTTGTTATGTATTGTGTTCAAGCCAAAGTGGATGATATTGAACGTCATGGAGGACGAATTGTATAATGACGACGACAACGAAGGCGTCTACGCTGGCCTTGTCAACGACTCCAGCAAGTCATCTGCCACTTCGATCCAATCGGCCACTGGCGTCGAGCCATGGGCAATTCAGACATCTTGGTCTGCCCCTGCTGTACTTGACCAGGATTGTCACCAGTTCTTGATGCCATCACTAAATTCAAATTCAAATTCAAATTTATTCATGTTTCTAACAAAACATTACAAATCAATTATAAGCATTTAAAACAAATTTAAGAAATACATGTTGGAAACAGAGGGGTCCACTAAAAAGCAATGCTTGTACAAGTGTGGACACCTCAAATGAAACTTGGGAATAATGAGTAATTAAATTATCTAATATGTAACTACAAAAGGAACTATAAAATAGGGGAAATAAAAGCAGCAAGGCCGAGGACGAGCTACCCTCTATATCCTATCCGAAGGACGTCATGGTTTCCTCTCATTACTTCCTCATGTTCTAGTAAGTTACACGGTGATCGTTTCTTTATATTTTACATTTATTTCCTTCATATCAATTTGAAGAAATGTGTCAGAAATTGTCTGTATACAGTTTGTAAATTGGAAGCTCGTTATTTAGATTTAAACCTCACATCACACGAGACCTATTCTCTTGCATTTTTTTTTAATTTTATTTATTTATGCATGTCCATAATTTCACAATTCATTAAAGTTAACATCACATGAAAAAGAATATAATAAACCAAATCATTTTTCAATTTTACAATCCTTTTGAATTGACTTTACATGAAAAAGAATATAACAATGTTTTTATCAAAGACAAGTTGCAACTATTATACAGTTTAAAAAATGAACACACAAAGCCAAAGGGGATGAAACATGTGTTATTATGTTCTTGCTTTTCATAATATTGTTATGACGGTGACTGAAAGAAAACACACTGGCGTAATTTCCTTGCGCATAATATCGATTTTAATTCTTTATGATTCATGTTAGTGTTTTACCAAGTATATTTAAAAATGAGAGGCAAACGAGTAATTTTAACAAGTAGATGAACATTTTATAAAGATAATTATGATAATTATGAAGCAGAAAAAACTGAGGGAAGAAAAATGACAGAGATGAGAAGAAAAAAATTGTAACTTGTGAGAAAAAATGGATATATGAAATTGCTTTTTCGATTTGACTCCTAAAAGATCGATACATCAAGGATGACGAGTCGGTGTCGTCCGACATCGAGTACATGGACGAGTACAACGATGCTGACGTCGAGTCCAACGCTGATGACGACACGACCGCAGTCCCTGGCCTTGTGTATACTGAGGATGAATGTAAGGATCTTATGAAGAAATGGTTCAAGAGACGAGTCAAATTGTAGTATTAATTACTCACTTCTATTGAGTAGGGAAAGAAAATTACTTTTGGAGGTATGATTTGAAATACGGAGATAACATGAACCGATAGAGAAAAAAGATGGCATATTCAATTTTGGAAGAAAAAATTTGATGAAATGGCGCTTAGAGACTTCGGAGGTAAGCGCTTCATAAGTAACGTTAAAGAAAGAGAGAGAGAGAGAAAAGGGGAAGAATACAGATGGAGGGATAGAGAGAAAGCGAGAAACAGATAGAAAGGGGCACCGAGAGAGAGAGAGAGAGAGAGAGAGAGAGAGAGAGAGAACAAACAAAATATGTTGTTTCATGCAGGTCGGTGTTTCTATCAAATCATTTCATGATTAGCTAAAGAAATATATATATATATATAATTTTACATAGTTTCATGCTTCTTATTCGATGAGAAGACACCGACGATGAGTGCACTGTTGATCAGAATGAGAAGGAGAGAGAGACCAAGGATGCAGTCGAAGAGTCCAGTGAGGATGAGAGCAGCTCACAGACTGACCAGGTCGTGATGGTCATGAGATTTAACCTTGTCTTCATGTACCAGACAGGTGAGCTGAATATCTACTTGTTATTTGCTTTTTTAAAACAAATTCGTGTATCATTTCTACATTATTTTCATTATAAATTCTCAAAAGATATCAGTTAGACGTTTCTTCAATAGCTCACCTATGAATATATTGATTATATCACTCACACCCCCCCCCCTCGACATAATTTATCTCTCTCTCTCTCTCTCTTTCTCTATCTCTCTCTCTCTCTCTTTCTCTATCTCTCTCTCTCTCTCTCTGGCTCTCCCCTCTATAATTCTCTTTCAGTTGTTTTATTGTTTAAATGAACAAACTTATCTTTTATCATTCCAAAGTTGAGTTTTTAATTTGAAATATAATCTTTTGCAATTTCTCATCTTGGCTTTAGATGTCTACAATGGTTTTAAAATTTAAATAATCGCTAAACTCCTAATGTAATTTGAACTACCCATTTTTCTAAAACCCACCTTTGAACTTTTAGGTTTTCTGTTTATATATTTTATATTTGATTTTTAATTTATGTCAAACTATGTTCATTGTAATTAGATATGTATATTTTTGTAATTGTGCATGTTTTTATCTGTGAATTGTATCGCAATTCAGCCTTTTACGGCTGCGAAAATATGTTTTAATAAACCTTGAACTGAATTGAATTGAGTTGACAAATCAAACATCAATACAAATCACGAAATCTTTAAACAAGTTTATTTTTCTTCTCCTTGTTCTCTCAACAGGACTTTCCTTGGACAGTGACAATGACCATGAAAAATGTGGAGACCAGCGCACAGGACCGGGGGTGGGCCAAGGCTGATTGCGATGAACATCATAAATGACATGCAAAATGTACTACATGAAACAAACAAAGCGGCCTAATATCGATAAGCATTATTCTGTGTATTTCTTTCGAATTTATCTAAGTTACTGAAACTTACCCTACATTTTGCTGCTAAAGGTGAATCGCCGCCATTCAGCATTCAACGCAAGCTTTATAAAACTACATGAGTGATGTTGAAAATATAGTAAGTTAACCGTTCTCGCCTATTTTATTACAAACAGTGAACTAGCAGCATCAGTGAGCCACAATCGCTACCCGCCCCTTGCCCAGTTAGTTGTAGGCTAGTACATCACAGGGGTTTTGCCGCCTAATCGCGATGTGAAATAGGAGAAATGAGAGACAATGCTTCTATGAAATTGGAATGTATTTCAAATATATTGGTTGGTAATGTGGTGATGAGCATCATACTGATCATGAAGCTGATCTGTTGCAATGGCGGAATAAAGATGAGGAAAACCATTTTCATGGTGAGCCTTTTTAGACGCTTTCTGTTTTAAACCTTATCAAAAGAATCAACGAAAAATAAAAAAAATAAAAGAACAAGAGATTGGGTGTGCTAATCTACAATGACAAGCTTATTTTCACCTTTACCTATATTGTTAAGATGCGTTTAAGAGTATCAACCTTCAGTAACTAACTTAAGCAATACTTTACAGCTTTAATTATTTTAATGAAAATAAACGATTTAATCAGGCGTAAATATGTTAAGTTATCATTATGTCTTCTTTCTTAATTCCTTTACAGATAACGGAAGAAATATGAACAAGGCCTACAATACACATCAGCTTCATGCATATGTCTTAACGGCGTGCTTCTCATCAACTACCCAATTGCAATGATTACAACCAACGGTTACTATACCGTGCAATGATAGATTTAACCAAAAGATATTTATCATGAATTTTGGTACACAGGTGGCAAGAAAGTTGGCCAAAGATGACTTTTTTGGGGGGGGGGCACATAAGAACCATCCCCAATTTCGGTGGCTGGGATGTCGGATAGCCCCTACAAATTTGGGTCTCTTTTTTCTCCATTAAGCCCCATGGACAACATTTTGTCGAAAGGAACAGTAATTGCTGTACATTACAAAATATGATATGGGTATTCATGGTGGGAAAGAGAAGCCAATTTCTATAGTATCTCACTTTTATGTAGCATGTAGGTTTTGGAGTAATGATTAACAGATTTTCGTTGTATGATTATGCATTTTTCTGCTGAAATCTCCAACACAAACTGAACTTTTTCGTTCTGAATTTCGTATCTAAGTTTTTCATAGAAGAGTACAAGGATTACTCACACTATATGCAATTAGTCATCATGATAGCTAACATAACGGGATTCATGACCAAAACTCAAACAGAATGCTTGCTCTTTTCATCGGTCCCCCATCCTCGGTCCATTCAATTCTGGATTAAACAAACTTAGTCTTGTTTAGTCTTGAGCGATGACCATACTAATGCCTGTTGGAACTTGAGTGGCTCTTTTCTTTTACTATTAAGCAACCCATAAAGATACACATAGCAAAATACACACTGAAATATTTTATGTGAGGCACTTTTATAAACCGATTGCCAATACATCATGAGAAATGGTTACAAGACGTATAGAAAATTAATCATAGTTACATGCTCGCAGTCTGTAAGATGAAAATACAATTTGTCCTTGAAAACTTGAAATTCTTTATCATCAAGTTGACTTGATGATTTTATATAGACCTATTAACATGTATGAGAAAAATCATGATTTTTCTAAAAATTACATTCGCATTACAAATATTTCGTCCGCATATCAACTTCTGTTTTCTACATTTTGAGAAAGAGCAAAGCTAGTGAGCAAAAATTAATACACTTTAGTATGTAATTTCCTTATCCAAACACACTTTAAAAAATATACAAATTTGAAAAATGATCACCTCGCTGCCTGTTTACGAAGTGACGGATACCCGAATGTCGGTAATGTAACGTTCTCAGTGGCTGCAGCTCCCTTGTCCACTTTCCTTGTTGATATCTTGCTTTTTGTTAAGCCTTGTAGTAGTTCTCGATAATCGAATTATCAACTTTTCATATAGATATTCTCCATAATTTTTGACGGAGTTACAATATAAAGAATAATAAAAGCTAATCTATACTTGTTCAAAAACAGGTGTCATGATCAAGGTGAGTTTTTTATTTAGATTTTAACTGTGCACATGCACTGTTAACTATGCTATCAAGGGCTGGCTGGTCACCAACAAAAGGGCTAGATGCATTAAGATTGCGTGCATTACCAATAGGAGGTGCTCTGAGATGGCGCCGTTTGACTATACATCTTCGTGTCATTGAAGTTATGAGAGTTTGACCAATCCGGTTCGAGTTGTGGCACCGTGGACTCTGCGTTGTAGCCCATGCAAGCACAAAGCAAACGAATAATATATGCCATGTACATGTAGTGACCAACTGAAAGCAAGTTGGCCAAACTCTGTGTATGGATGGCTATCTCTCGCTAGTTTCCCCGGCTTCTCTCCCCCCCCCCCCTCTCTCTCTCTCTGTATAATATCCTCGCTAAGATTTCATTAAAAATCCTATATATACGTAACATAGATCCTAGAGTGAGGTGAATTTGTGTAAATGAACTCCCTCCAAAAGGCTGATCTCTTTTCCCTACTAATATTTAAAGGGCTGTTATCCAGCTATAGCTAGCTATATCATATTTCCGCTGTCATTTTAAGTGTTAATTAACTGAGGAGTATCACCACACTGCAGGATGTTATATTTTAAGAGAACTTTGCAATTTTGGGGGATTGTGTACTTGAGGTAGGTCAATTTGTCTTATAAGGGGGCACAAGCCGGTTGCAATGTCTCTCCCCCCCCCCCCCCCCCCCCACCACCACCACCACCCCTATGTACTTTGTGGCAGGATCTCGGGGGGGGGGGGAGGCATCTAGCTAGCTCGCGCTCGCGATAGCTATTTTCGATTACCAAAACGACTGTTGCTAGGTCTAGGATAGACCGAAAGCTTCAGTCTCTATACCGTCGGTTGTTCCACTGAGACTACGTCTGGCTCCACTTACCTCCGGTTATAGAGACTGAACGATCGCCTATGCCAGCCTATGTTGAAGATACAGTCTACGGGACGATACTGCCCTGACGCTAAGTTAAATCCTTTTTTTGGTATTATCGCATGCACTTACATATACGATTGCCATTTATAATGAAACCACACATGATAAACATTAAGAAAATATGTACCTTGGACCTCTGCATATGAAATCTTCTTCAAAAAAGTGTTATTATCTCTTCCACTTGACTGTCTTCAGACGTCAGCCATCTTGAATCAAAGTAATGAATATTCATGACAAAGTTTTTTAGTCTCCACCCCATTGACCTCATTCATAGACGTGCGCGTACGTGCACGTACATCTCGCATTGGAAATGCATGGTGGATACTGGGTGTGTACCGTATGGGGCGCCAAGTGTTACCCTAGTTTTTCGGTATAAAATCACCTCATTTTGTTACAAAATTTGTACCGAGTTAATTTTGCTACAAAATGATTTGTACCGAATTCATTTTGTTACAAAAGTTTTTAACAAAATAAAATGTTGTTACAAAATAAGTTTTTTTTGTTCATTTTGTAATAAAATAAATTTGGTACAAATCATTTTGTAACAAAATTAATTCGGTACAAATTTTGTAACAAAATGAGGTGATTTTATACCGAAAAACTAGGGTAACACTTGGCGCCCCACAGTACCGTGTGGTAACGGGTGCAGGTGGTGGTCAAATCAGGGAGATGAGAGTTTAAACTCTCTGGTCGACCTTTTCCTAATTAAGCGAACGTTAAGTACACAACCGTTAGGGTTTAATTTCAACAATCATGGCTGATCATTGGTGTTGTAATTGTGGTTGTGATTTGGTTTATGATTCAGAGAGACGTACTTTAAATGCTAAAATCAAAAATAAGAAATTTTCATCAGCAGATGCCCTTAAATCACTAGGAATAGAAATGACCCCTGGTAAAGAAAAAGTAAATCTAATATGTCCCACGTGCTCCAACTTGATCGGCAAACTATCCGAGTCCGATGCAAATTTAAAGGAATCAAAAAAAAACCTCAAAAAGATCACCAAAACACACACGTACGTGGGATTGAAAATTAAAAGAGAAGAACGTTCACCACACTCGGCCTCTAAAATGAAAAGGAGAAAAACCAGCAACACGCCTGTCAAAGAGGAGACAATACACAAGACGGCCCAAACACAGACTGGAACTTGTCACTCGGGACAGTCGAGGAAACGGGTAAGTTTGTACTTTACAGGGGCGGCGATCCCGGGGAGACGGGGGGGGGGGGGGGTACACGTCTCCCCCCTCAATTTTTTATGGAAAATTTGAAAAAGTGCAAAAAAAATGTATAGCAAATACTGACTGAAGACTGCAACACATTTTTAGGCTCTGGAGGGCTACGCTCCCTCGCATAATATCCTTCAAAATGTACAAGAAGATATTGTAGAAAAGTGAAGTGTGAACAAAATATATTGCTTGTTTTTATACAATAGTTTTTTTTAATACAACAAAACTTCAAAAACTGTGAGGGGTAGTCACTTCCGTCACCTTCATCCCTATCGTTCACTGTGCTCCCTCGCGCTGGCGTACTGATGCGGGACTTGGGGGCAGTTACCCCCCACCCCCCCCCCCCCCCCCCAATAAAATGTAAGAATGGGTGGTGATGCGGATTTTTTTTTCTGCCCCCCCCCCCTAGACGTTGTTGGTCATTACGCCAATGCTCCCTCGTCCCTCGCATTTCGCCCCCCCCCCCCCCGTCATGAAAAGAAATCGCCGCCCATGGTATTTCTCTATGTTTGTTTGTTTGTTTGTTTTATTTTATTTTTTCACATTTAACTGACATGCTGGGGAAAATTACATACATTCCTAGTTGTTCATTTCACAATCGATGGTATCGGCTTGATAAAGACATTCTCATAACCTAGGCGTGCGTACCCATATCTTTTAGAATAAATCAAATCACCTCCTTTGTGGCGCGGTTGATTAGAAGTTGGACTGCGAACCACGAGAGTTTCAATTTCTACAGATTTCAGATATAGAATTTTACGAAGGAAGGACCGAGGCCCGAGATTCTGGAAATTGTCTGACAAGGCCCCCCCCCCCCCCCACCCGTAAAAAAATAAAATAAAAAAGAAGGGGGAGAGCATCAGCATTTGGGGTGTTATATAATTTTTGCTGACTAGGAAAAAATATTTACACTTTTATTTCTGAGGAGTCCGCAGAAATAAAAGTGTAGTACCTTTGGTGAAGAAAGGAAGAAAAAAAAAACTACATGGACCTATAAGGCCGACGAAATTTGTATAAAAAGGTTAAAACAAGATTTTGTTTTATTTATTAAACATCTTAAACACTGGTCAGGTGGCAGGGGCGGCACTACAAAGGGGCAGGGGCGACCGCCTCCTTTGTGATTCTTTAAGTGATTAAAAAAAAAGAGGAGACCAAAAGTGGAGAAAGAAAAAAGAAAAGTATAGGGAAAAGAAGGCTGGGTCATGTAACCATTTTTGTCTTCTTCATTTACAATACAAATAAACTAACATATGGGTCATCTTGCCCCTCTATCAAAATGTCCTGGCACCGCCCTGCAAAGTATGCCCTGTACGCCCCTAACATATTTGTTGTAAATCATACCCATACCCCCACCACAGCCACACACAGACACACACCAACAAATGAAGTCTGTTTCCTGTTTACCTACAGTATACCTTTGAAGTTTGCAATTAATATGATTTAGGTAGGCCCTACACTCCTTTGTGTGCGTGTGTGTTTGTGGGAAGGGGGCGGCAATTATATGATATTCCTTTTACATTTGCAATTAAAATCGATAATGAAAAGTTTCAACTTATGTAATTATATGTAAAACAATATCTGCAAAAACAATAATATTGTGCAACTTTTTATCATTATCCTTGCAGAAAAATTCCTTCCTTTCCCAGGCTGCAGGGCATCTCGAAGGTGGGCGTTATAAGAGGTCGCTGGAGAGCATGAAATCATCCAAGACTTACAACGACTTTATCATTGGATCAGTATGCAAGCAAATTCAAAAAGAGATGAAATCAAGTGGTCCCATATTCAACATTGATTCCCGCAATAAGACTAAGTCATTTGAAAGTTATTCCTGGAAAACCGCAAACAAAAGTTTAAAGAATAAATGTCCAACCCTCATGACCATTCTGGGAAGCACGGTGGAAAGAAAACTCAGCAAGAAGGATGATGTTCGGCTCACAATGATAGCAGCTCAATTGTTCTTCGTAAGATGTCCAGCAAAACACAAAGTCCTCCAAGAATTGATTGGACTCCTCCTGTGGTTTGCCGGCACCAACAGAAAGGTTACTGAATATTTTCTTTTTCAAAAAAAAAAAAATAAAAAATCATCCAATATTTATCTGATTATCCAGTCAAATTATATATCTAAAACTGAAAAAATTGCATGGCTCGAATACCAGGTTAAAATTTATTTGAAA